>NC_041383.1:699215501-699229596 GCF_002162155.2 Triticum dicoccoides | reverse complement strand
GGCGGGAGCTTGGCGGCGGCGGCGGTGGAGGCGGGGAGGAACCCTAGTTCCCCGAATCAGCTAGGGTTTTGGGGAGGGTTTGGGCGAGGCAGACGGCGGCGGCTCGGTGTTTATAGGAAGGGCGAGGCACCGCACCGGGTCTCCCGATTGATTGAGGGCCACGCCCTCCGGCCGCGAGATATGCGATTTTTGCATTTCCCCTCGCTTGCTTTGGTGTTTTTCTTGGCCCGCGCGAATGCTCGGTTTGGGGTGTGATATTGGAAATAGTGGATTTGTACTGGGGTGTATCTGTAAACGTGGCTAGGTTTTTTTCCCTCCGCCTGTGGGCTCTGATCCGTGCGAGCTTGCTGGGCACCGCGTGCGTGGGTCTTGTGCAGCGCCGGCCCAACGTTTCCATCTAGCACCAAAATCCATCACATTCAAAATAGTTTTTTTCCTCAAAAAATATTCAAAATAGTTTTTTAATTCTAGAAAATCAAAATGGATTTTTTTGTGGGTCGCATTAACAATAGCTCAAGGAGGAAAAAGGACAAGGGATTCTTTGATTCAAAGGATTCTCAAAGGAATTTTGGAGGATTCTAATCCTTGGGAATTTTTCCTGCGTGGGTTGTTTGATTCGTAGGATTGTAAACCATAGGAATTTTTTCATAGGATTCATTTGCACTAGATTTCATAGGAAATTTTCCATCCACTCAAACCTCTTTGAAAGAATCCTGCATTTTTTCTATGCACAATCAAAAACTTGTACAATCCTGTAGGATTCAAGATGACATGCCACTCTAATCCTAAGTTTTTCCTATTCATACGTTTTGGAAATCCTACGAATCAAAGAGGCCCCAAGTTTATTTTGCGAGGAAACTCCTGATCTACCCGTTATATCATGGCACTACAAAGAACACAAGAATAACAAAAATTGCATCTGTGTCCTAGACCACCTCATGACGACTACAAGCACTGGAGTGAATCCGCCTCAATCATCAGCCTCCCTCACCGGAACCGGGACAATCTTGTTTTAGTAGAAGGTCAGGAAATCGTCGTGCTAAGACCCCACACGATCAGCGCACCATAACAGCAACCGTCGTCGATGAAGAAAAGTGTATATCAAAAGGATCGAACATGTAGACACATGAACGAAGACCCAAACATATCCACCTAAGACTAACACCGACCGAATCCTGCAAGATCTGTCATGCACCCACCTTCACTCGCCCTCGGACGACACTAGATGCATTACCAGATTTGGGCTAAGCACAAAGAACTTTATTCCATCTTTAGGGAGCCGCCGCCGTCTCGTCTTACTGGATATGACATAAAAACTAAGCGAGCTCACAAAAATGCCTAAAAACGAAGCAAGATCCCTCCTGGCGGCAAGGGCCATGATCCACCGTGCCTCCATGGCCCCAGGGCCATCAGAGACAAGGCAGACCGACGGGAGGCAGAGGAGCCCTAAGATTTTTTGGGAAAAAAGGCCAAGTTCCATGTTGATAGTGATCATGGACAAAATTTATAGCTCTATTTGAACTACTCACAGCGGGATTCGTCATCTGTGTGTTCTTGTGATGTCTCTAGTTTGGATTTACAATTTTTGTGCCTTAGTATTTCAAGTGTGGAGAACATATAAGGCAGTAGCTGTCAGGAACAGTCATGAACAAAGTGTCTTGGGCTATCACAATTGTAGCACTTTCTTCTCCCAAAGGATCTTACCTTGATATTATTCCCCTTATTTTCCATGGTGCCCGGATAATTTTTTACCAAGAGGGTCAAGTCTTCTTCAAAGTCATTTACCAGGCACAATATGTCAACTTGTTCCTCAACACTTTCTTACTCTTTATACTCTTCCCTAGATGAGCGCACAACCACTTTCTTGGCCTTCAAAGCAAGCTTTGGGTTCTTGGCCGCTTGAGCAATACCAAAGGTTCTCTTAGACTTAGTATCCAAAAAACCATGGGTGGAGAAGGATAATACTACCTGAGCCGGAGTCAACTTGTTGTGATGCGTACGTTGATGAACAATCATCACCATAGCATGCTCCGTTAAGACCATGGCATCAATGGTTATCTTTGATGAAATCATCATTTTCCCAAGTGCATCGGAAGGTTCTCAAATTGAGCACAAGAGACTTCAACCTTTGATACACATCATCTGCGGTTTCACCTTCATTTCTCACAAACAAATTAACCTCTTTCTTGAGCAAGGCCAACCAAGACCTTTGAATCGCTTCATCATCTTCAAGTGCCTCCTCAAGACAATCCCAAATTTCTTTGGCGGACTTGAAGAGAACAACTGAGTCACTATAATCATTGGTCACAACAAGATGCAACATGTTAAGAGTGATAACATTGAGTTGATCATCAACGTCTTCCCTTTGAGTAAGATTAAAGGGATCCTTGGGCTTGAAACCATTGTCCACAATCCACCATAGTTGCATTGATGCACTTCAAATGTGAGACTCCATAGCTAGTTTCAAATTAGCAAATGAGTTAGCATTCAAGAAGGAGGGGGCCCTCAGCAGGATTAATATGCGAGTGAGATAAAGGTTGAGGAATGTAAAAAGGCTCAAAGACATTATACTTAGGAACGGGTGTGCGAGCAAGGAATGCAAGGGGTTGTTGGACCTCCACTACGAGCGCTGGTCTCCCCCCCCCCCGACCCCGCGCACATCCTATTGATCTTTCATATCCTCTTATGCGGTTAAGCCCTATAAAAGAGCCTTAGCTCTGGTAACAATTCAAAGGATCGATATGGTCTATTAGAGAGGGTGAATAGGAGACTACAAATTTTAAGCTTAATTACCAATTTTAGGGAATTGCGAATAAATAAAATTATATAGAAATGCAACTAGATGAACAATCCTATTATGGAAAGCAAGCTCACTTCAATGTAATCTAGGTAACAAATATAATTAGCAAGCCCACAAGCATACCAAGCAAGGTAAAGGGCAGGAAAGGGTTAACCACAAGTGAGTCGATGATGCGGATTTTATCCCAACGTTCACACTTTCCTACAGAAGTGTTAATCCCCTTTGGAGCGGTGCTGGAGTCAAGGCTTCTGTAATGGCACGGAAGGCTCATTGTATTCTCCTCAACTCACCCCTATGGACGAGCCTCGAAGCACTCGGGGTTGGTCTTGAAAGCGACCACCACACCTTTACATACGTCTCTGGAGCACACTGATACGTCTCCGTCGTATCTATAATTTTTGATTGTTTCATGCCAATATTATACAACTTTCACATATTTTTGGCAACTTTTTATATGATTTATTGGACTAACCTATTGATCCAGTGCCAGTGCCAGTTCCTGTTTGTTGCATGTTTTTTGTTTCGTAGAAAATCCATATCAAACGAAGTCCAAACGCGATAAAAATTTACGGAGAATTATTTTGGAATATTTATGATTTTTGGAAGGTGGAATCAACGCAAACGGGGGCCCACAGTGCCCACAACCCACTAGGGCGCGCCACCAGGGCCAAGGCGCGCCCTGGTGTCTTGTGCCCTCCTCGAACGTTGGTTGGAGCCCTTCTTCTGGCGCAAGAAAGATAATTTGTGGGGGGGAAATCGTGTAAAAATTTCAGCGCAATCGGAGTTACGGATCTCTGGGAATTTAAGAAACCATGAAGGGCCAGAACTGGGGAATGCGAAACAGAAGAGAACAAAGAGGGAGATCCAATCTCAGAGGGGCTCCCGCCCCTCCGCCGGCATGGAGGCCATGGACCAGAGGGGGAACTCTCCTCCCATCTAGGGGGAGGCCAAGGAACAAGCGGAAGGAGGCGAAGTCTCTCCCCCTCTCTCTCGGTGGCGCCGGAGTGCCGCCGGGGCTAGGATCGTGACGGCGATCTACATCGACAATCTTGCTACCGTCAACACCAACTCTCCCCCCCCCTCTATGCAGCGGTGTAACACCCCTTCTCCACGCTGTAATCTCTACTTAAACATGGTGCTCAACTCCATATATTATTTCCTAATGATATTTGGCTATCCTATGATGTTTGAGTAGATCCGTTTTGTCCTATGGGTTAATCGTGATCTTGGTTGGTATGATTGTATATTTTATTTATGGTGTTGTCCTATGGTGCCCTCTGTCTCGCGCAAAAGTGAGGGGGCCCCGCTATAGGGTGTTGCAATACTGATACGTCTCCAACGTATATATAATTTATGAAGTATCCATGCCATTATATTATCATTCTTGGATGTTTTACAATCATTTTCTAGCAACTTTATATCATTTTTTGGGACTAACCTATTGACCCAGTGCCCAGTGCTAGTTGCTATTTTTGCTTGTTTTTTACATTGCAGGAAATCAATGTCAAACGGAGTCCAAACACCGTGAAACTTTTTGTGGATTTTTTATGGACCAGAAGACATCCAATGGGCCAGAGCAGCATCTGTGGGGTGCCCCGAGGGGGGCACAACCCACCAGGGCACGCATGGGGGCCCAGCCACGCCCAGGTGGGTTGTGCCCACCTCGGTGGCCTCCCACACCTCTTCTTCGCCCTATAAATTCCCAAATATTCCAAAAACGATCGGGGTAACCCTAGATGAGAAGTTCCACCGCCGCAAGACTCTGTAGCCACCAAAAACCAATCTAGACCCCGTCTCGGCACTCCGCCGGAGGGGGAGATCATCACCGGTGGCCATCTTCATCATCCCAGCGGCCACCACGATGAGGAGGGAGTAGTCCACCCTCAAGGCTGAGGGTTTGTAGCAGTAGCTAAGTGTTTAATCTCTCTCTCTCTCATGTTCTTGAGATGGCACGATCTTGATGTATCGCGGGCTTTGTTAATGTAGTTTGATCATATGGTGTTTTCCCTTCTCTATCTCGTTGTGATGAATTGAGTTTTCCCTTTGAGATTTTGTTTTATCGAATTGAATACTTTTATGGATTTGAGATCACTTGATATATGTCTTGCGTATGAATACTCATGGTGACAATGGGGTATCATATTGCTTCACTTGATATGTGTTTTGGCACTCAACTTGCGGATTCCCGAGGTAACATTGGGGTAATCTATGCATAGGGGTTGATGCACGTTCTCGTCTTTGTTTCTTCGGTATAAATCTTGGGGCACTCTTTGAGGTTCTTTGTGTTGGATTGAATATTATGAATCTGAATTTGCTTTGGTGTTATTTTAGTACGAACTCTAGGATAGATTGATCGGAAAGAATAGCTTTGAGGTGGTTTCATACCCTACAAACATTTTCTTCTTATGTTCTCCGCTAAATAGGAACTTTGGAGAGATTCTTTGTTGCACGTTGAGGGATGGTTATGTGATTCAATTATATTAGCATTGTTGACAGATTGCACCAGCGAAAGTACGGACCCTAGGCCTCATTTTCAAGCATTGCTATACCGTTTGTGCTCACTTTTGTTACTTGCTACCTTGCTGTTTTTATTTACTCAGATTATAAAAATATATTTCCACCATCCATATTACACTTTTATCACCATCTCTTTGCCGAACTAGTGCACCTATACAATTTGCCATTGTATTGGGTGTGTTGGGGACACAAGAGATTTCTTGTATTTGGTTGCAGGGTTGTTTGAGAGAGACCATCTTCATCCTACACCTCCCACAGATTGATAAACCTTAGGTCATCCACTTGAGGGAAAATTGCTAATGTCCTGCAAAACTCTGCGCTTGGAGGCCCAACACGACTCTACAAGAATAAAGTTGCGTACGTTCATGATTCGCTTATGGTGGGTTGCGAGAGTGACAGAAGCTTAAACCCGAGTAGGTGGGTTGTTGCGTATGGGATAAAGAGGATTGGTTGGGTTTCACGACCTTAATGATCTTTAGTAGTTGCGGATGCAATTTACTCGTATTTTTATTCTTGCAAAGTACTCGTAGTTTTATTCTTGCAAAATAGTTTCATACTTGTTTTAGGTAAAGCATATGTCAAGTGTGCGTAGAGTTGTATCGGTGGTCGATAGAACTTGAGGGAATATTTGTTCTACTTTTAGCTCCTCGTTGGGTTCGACACTCTTATTTATCAAAGAAGGCTACAAATGATCCCCTATACTTGTGGGTTATCACACACCACAAGCAAGGATGCTTTCGGAGGGACCCTAACCGCCTAGGAGCCTAAGCTCCAAGAGTAGGTGAAGAAATCTTGTGGGGAACACAAAATACCTTGGTCAAACTGTAGATCCCAAAAGTATCAACAAGTTTGGGTGGAGGGATTAAGAGGAATGAGCAAATCAAGGTGTTGGAAATGGTGGTTGTCTACAAGTCGAAAAGGTTAGGGTTAGAGGAGGAAGATGACCCCTTTAAATAGTGCCCCTCCATGAGTGGCCAAATCTAGTCATTGGACCCCATGCGCATGGGGTGTCCGGAGACCTATAACGGTGCCCGATGGGCACGAGGTATCCAAAGAGTTGCACGCCCCTCCCCCGTGCTCACGGGGTATCCATAGAGGTGACCACTACCCTGTGCGCATAGGGTGATCAACATTTCTAGTTGCAACCCCATGTACACTCTAAAAAGCAAATGATGGAAGGATGTGAGGTACATCTCTGGTTGTAGGTGTAGGAGGGCCAGTGTAAAAGTTGTTGGGGAACATAGTAATTTCAAAAAAATTCCTACGCACACGCAAGATCATGGTGATGCATAGCAACGAGAGGGGAGAGTATTGTCCACATACCCTCGTAGACCGTAAGCGGAAGCGTTATGACAACGCGGTTGATGTAGTCGTACGTCTTCACGATCCGACCGATCCAAGTACCGAACGTACGACACCTCCGAGTTTAGCACACGTTCAGCTCGATGACGATCCCCGAACTCCGATCCAGCCAAGTATCGGGGATGAGTTCCGTCAGCACGACGGCGTGGTGACGATGATGATGTTCTACCAGCGCAGGGCTTCGCCTAAACTCTGCGACGATATGACCGAGGTGGAATATGGTGGAGGGGGGCATCGCACACGGCTAAGGAACGATCACGTAGATCAACTTGTGTGTCCTAGGGTGCCCCCCTGCCCCCGTATATAAAGGAGAAAGGGGGGAGGCCGGCCGGCCCTTGTGGGCGCGCCAAGGAGGAGGAGTCCTCCTCCTAGTAGGAGTAGGACTCCCTCTTTCCTACTCCTACTAGGAGGGGGAAAGGAAGGGGGGAGGGAGAGGGAAAGAGGGGGGCGCCGCCCCCCTCTCCTAGTCCAATTCGGACCAAAGGGGGAGGGGCGTGTGGCCCATGCTGGCTGCCCCTCTCTCTCTCCACTAAAGCCCATAAGGCCCATTACTTCTCCCGGGGGGGTTCCGGTAACCCTCCAGCACTCCGGTTTTCTCCGAAAACACCCGGAACACTTCCGGTGTCCGAATATAGTCGTCCAATATATCAATCTTTATGTCTCGACCATTTCGAGACTCCTCGTCATGTCCGTGATCACATCCGGGACTCCAAACAAACTTCGTTACATCAAAACTTATAAACTCATAATAAAACTGTCATCGTAACGTTAAGCGTGCGGACCCTATGGGTTCGAGAACTATGTAGACATGACCTAGAACTATTCTCGGTCAATAACCAATAGCGGAACCTGGATGCTCATATTGGCTCCCACATATTCTACGAAGATCTTTATCGGTCAAACCGCATAACAACATACGTTGTTCCCTTTGTCATCGGTATGTTACTTGCCCGAGATTCGATCGTCGGTATCCAATACCTAGTTCAATCTCGTTATCGGCAAGTCTCTTTACTCGTTACGTAATGCATCATTCCGTAACTAACTCATTAGCTACATTGCTTGCGAGGCTTATAGTGATGTGCATTACCGAGAGGGCCCAGAGATACCTCTCCGTCAATCGGAGTGACAAAACCTAATCTCGAAATAAGCCAACCCAACATGTACCTTCGGAGACACCTGTAGTACTCCTTTATAATCACCTAGTTACGTTGTGACGTTTGGTAGCACCCAAAGTGTTCCTCCGGTAAACGGGAGTTGCATAATCTCATAGTTACAGGAACATGTATAAGTCATGAAGAAAGCAATAGCAACATACTAAACGATCAAGTGCTAGGCTAACAGAATGGGTCATGTCAATCACATCATTCTCCTAATGATGTGATCCCATTAATCAAATGACAACACACGTCTATGGTTAGGAAACATAACCATCTTTGATTAATGAGCTAGTCAAGTAGAGGCATACTAGTGACGTTATGTTGGTCTATGTATTCACACATGTATTATGTTTCCGGATAATACAATTCTAGCATGAATAATAAACATTTATCATGATATGAGGAAATAAATAATAACTTTATTATTGCCTCTAGGGCATATTTCCTTCAGTCTCCCACTTGCACTAGAGTCAATAATCTAGATTACACAGTAATGATTCTAACACCCATGGAGTCTTGGTGCTGATCATGTTTTGCTCGTGAGAGAGGCTTAGTCAATGGGTCTGCAACATTCAGATCCGTATGTATCTTACAAATCTCTATGTCTCCCACCTGGACTTGGTCCCGGATGGAATTGAAGCATCTCTTGATGTGCTTGGTCCTCTTGTGAAATCTAGATTCCTTTGCCAAGGCAATTGCACCAGTATTGTCACAGAAGATCTTCATTGGTCCCGATGCACTAGGTATGACACCTAGATCAGAAATGAACTCCTTCATCCAGACTCCTTCATTTGCTGCTTCTGAAGCAGCTATGTACTCCGCTTCACATGTAGATCCCGCCACGACGCTTTGTTTAGAACTGCACCAACTTACAGCTCCACCGTTTAATAAAAACATGTATCCGGTTTGCGATTTAGAATCGTCCGTATCAGTGCCAAAGCTTGCATCGACGTAACCATTTACGACTAGCTCTTTGTCACCTCCATATACGAGAAACATATCCTTAGTCCTTTTTAGGTATTTCAGGATGTTCTTGACCGCTGTCCAGTGATCCACTCCTGGATTACTTTGGTACCTTCCTGCCAAGCTTATTGCTAAGCATACGTCAGGTCTGGTACACAACATTGCATACATGATAGAGCCTATGGCTGAAGCATAGGGAACATCTTTCATTTTCTCTCTATCTTCTGTTGTGGTCGGGCATTGAGTCTGACTCAACTTCACACCTTGTAGCACGGGCAAAAACCCTTTCGTTGCCTGATCCATTTTGAACTTTTTCAAAATTTTATCAAGGTATGTGCTTTGTGAAAGTCCTATTAAGCGTCTTGATCTATCTCTATAAATCTTGATGCCCAATATGTAAGCAGCTTCACCGAGGTCTTTCATAGAAAAACTTTTATTCAAGTGTCCCTTTATGCTATCCAGAAATTCTATATCATTTCCAATTAATAATATGTCATCTACATATAATATCAGAAATGCTACAGAGCTCCCACTCACTTTCTTGTAAATACAGGCTTCTCCAAAAGTCTGTATAAAACCATATGCTTTGATCACACTATCAAAGCGTTTATTCCAACTCCGAGATGCTTGCACCAGTCCATAAATGGATCGCTGGAGCTTGCACACTTTGTTAGTACCTTCTGGATCAACAAAACCTTCTGCCTGCATCATATACAACTCTTCTTCCAAAAATCCATTCAAGAATGCAGTTTTGACATCCATTTGCCAAATTTCATAATCATAAAATGCAGCAATTGCTAACATGATTCGGACAGACTTAAGCATCGCTACGGGTGAGAAAGTCTCATCGTAGTCAACCCCTTGAACTTGTCGAAAACCTTTCGCAACAAGTCGAGCTTTATAGACAGTTACATTACCATCAGCATCAGTCTTCTTCTTAAAGATCCATTTATTCTCAATGGCTTGCCGATCATCAGGCAAGTCAACCAAAGTCCATACTTTGTTCTCATACATGGATCCCATCTCAGATTTCATGTCCTCTAGCCATTTTGCGGAATCTGGGCTCATCATCACTTCCTCATAGTTTGTAGGTTCATCATGGTCAAGTAACATGACTTCCAGAATAGGATTACCGTACCACTCTGGTGCGGATCTTAATCTGGTAGACCTACGAGGTTCAGTAGAAACTTGATTTGAAGTTTCATGATCAATATCATTAGCTTCCTCACTAATTGGTGTAGTTGTCACAGGAACCGGTTCTTGTGATGAACTACTTTCCAATAAGGGAGCAGGTACAGTTACCTCATCAAGTTCTACTTTCCTCCCACTCACTTCTTTTGAGAGAAACTCCTTCTCTAGAAAGGATCCGAATTTAGCAACGAAAATCTTGCCCTCAGATCTGTGATAGAAGGTGTAACCAACAGTTTCTTTTGGGTATCATATGAAGACACATTTCTCCGATTTGGGTTTGAGCTTATCTGGTTGAAGTTTCTTCACATAAGCATCGCAGCCCCAAACTTTAAGAAACGACAACTTTGGTTTCTTGCCAAACCACAGTTCATGAGGCGACGTCTCAACTGATTTTGATGGTGCCCTATTTAATGTGAATGTGTCTGTCTCTAAAGCATAACCCCAAAACGATAACGGTAAATCAGTAAGAGACATCATAGATCGCACCATATCTAGTAAAGTACGATTACAACGTTTGGACACACCATTTCGTTGTGGTGTTCCAGGTGGCGTGAGTTGCGAAACTATTCCGCATTGTTTCAAATGTAAACCAAACTCGTAACTCAAATATTCTCCTCCACGATCAGATCGTAGAAATTTAATTTTCTTGTTACGATGATTTTCCACTTCACTCTGAAATTCTTTGAACTTTTCAAAAGTTTCAGTCTTGTGTTTCATTAAGTAGATATACCCATATCTGCTCAAATCATCTGTGAAGGTGAGAAAATAATGATATCCGCCGCGAGCCTCAACATTCATTGGACCACAAACATCAGTATGTATGATTTCCAACAAATCAGTTGCTCGCTCCATAGTTCCGGAGAACGGCGTTTTAGTCATCTTGCCCATGAGGCATGATTCGCAAGTACCAAGTGATTCATAATCAAGTGATTCCAAAAGCCCATCGGTATGGAGTTTCTTCATGCGCTTTACACCGATATGACCCAAACGGTAGTGCCACAAATAAGTTGCACTATCATTATCAACTCTGCATCTTTTGGTTTCAACACTATGAATATGTGTATCACTACTATCGAGATTCAATAAAAATAGACCACTCTTCAAGGGTGCATGACCATAAAAGATATTACTCATATAAATAGAACAACCATTATTCTCTGACTTAAATGAATAACCGTCTCGCATCAAACAAGATCCAGATATAATGTTCATGCTCAACGCTGGCACCAAATAACAATTATTTAGGTCTAAAACTAATCCCGATGGTAGATGTAGAGGTAGCGTGCCGACCGCGATCACATCGACTTTGGAACCATTTCCCACGCGCATCGTCACCTCGTCCTTAGCCAATCTTCGCTTAATCCGTAGTCCCTGTTTCGAGTTGCAAATATTAGCAACAGAACCAGTATCAAATACCCAGGTACTACTGCGAGCATTAGTAAGGTACACATCAATAACATGTATATCACATATACCTTTGTTCACTTTGCCATCCTTCTTATCCGCCAAATACTTGGGGCAGTTCTGCTTCCAGTGTCCAGTCTGCTTGCAGTAGAAGCACTCAGTCTCAGGCTTAGGTCCAGACTTGGGTTTCTTCTCTTGAGCAGCAACTTGTTTGCTGTTCTTCTTGAAGTTCCCCTTCTTCTTCCCTTTGCCCCTTTTCTTGAAACTGGTGGTCTTGTTAACCATCAACACTTGATGCTCCTTCTTAATTTCTACCTCCGCGGCTTTTAGCATTGCGAAGAGCTCGGGAATAGTCTTGTCCATCCCTTGCATATTATAGTTCATCACGAAGCTCTTGTAGCTTGGTGGCAGTGATTGAAGAATTCTGTCAATGACACTATCATCAGGAAGATTAACTCCCAGTTGAATCAAGTGATTATTATGCCCAGACATTTTGAGTATGTGTTCACTGACAGAACTATTCTCCTCCATCTTGCAGCTATAGAACTTATTGGAGACTTCATATCTCTCAATCCGGGCATTTGCTTGAAATATTAACTTCAACTCCTGGAACATCTCATATGCTCCATGACGTTCAAAATGTCGTTGAAGACCCGGTTCTAAGCCGTAAAGCATGACACACTGAACTATCGAGTAGTCATCAGCTTTGCTCTGCCAGACGTTCTTAACGTTGTCAGTTGCATCAGCAGCAGGCCTGGCACCCAGCGGTGCTTCTAGGACGTAATTCTTCTGTGCAGCAATGAGGATAATCCTCATGTTACGGACCCAGTCCGTGTAATTGCTACCATCATCTTTCAACTTTGCTTTCTCAAGGAACGCATTAAAATTCAACGGAACAACAACATGAGCCATCTATCTACAACAAACATAGACAAGCAAAATACTATCAGGTACTAAGTTCATGATAAGTTTAAGTTCAATTAATCATATTACTTAAGAACTCCCACTTAGATAGACATCCCTCTAATCCTCTAAGTGATTACGTGATCCATATCAACTACACCATGTCCGATCGTCACGTGAGATGGAGTAGTTTCAACGGTGAACATCAATATGTTGATCATATCTACTATATGATTCACGCTCGACCTTTCGGTCTCCGTGCTCCGAGGCCGTATCTGTTATATGCTAAGCTCGTCAAGTTTAACCTGAGTATTCCGTGTGTGCAACTGTTTTGCACCCGTTGTATTTGAACGTAGAGCCTATCACACCCGATCATCACGTGGTGTCTCAGCACGAAGAACTTTCGCAACGGTTCATACTTAGGGAGAACACTTCTTGATAATTTAGTGAGAGATCATCTTAAAATGCTACCGTCAATCAAAGCAAGATAAGATGCATAAAGGATAAACATCACATGCAATCAATATAAGTGATATGATATGGCCATCATCATCTTGTGCTTGTGATCTCCATTTTTGAAGCACCGTTGTGATCACCATCGTCACCGGCGCGACACCTTGATCTCCATCGCAGCATCATTGTCGTTACGCCATCTATTGCTTCTACGACTATCGCTACCGCTTAGTGATAAAGTAAAGCAATTACAGGGCGTTTGCATTTCATACAATAAAGCGACAACCATATGGCTCCTGCCAGTTGCCGATAACTTCGGTTACAAAACATGATCATCTCATACAATAAAATATAGCATCACGTCTTGACCATATCACATCACAACATGCCCTGCAAAAACAAGTTAGACGTCCTCTACTTTGTTGTTGCAAATTTTACGTGGCTGCTATGGGCTGAGCAAGAACCGTTCTTACCTACGCATCAAAAACCACAACGATAGTTCGTCAAGTTAGTGTTGTTTTAACCTTCGCAAGGACCGGGCGTAGCCACACTCGATTCAGCTAAAGTGAGAGAGACAGACACCCGCCAGCCACCTTTAAGCACGAGTGCTCGTAACGGTGAAACCAGCCTCGCGTAAGCGTACGCGTAATGTCGGTCCGGGCCGCTTCATCTCACAATACCGCCGAACCAAAGTATGACATGCTGGTAAGCAGTATGACTTGTATCGCCCACAACTCACTTGTGTTCTACTCGTGCATATGACATCTACGCATAAAACCTGGCTCGGATGCCACTGTTGGGGAACGTAGTAATTTCAAAAAAATTCCTACGCACACGCAAGATCATGGTGATGCATAGCAACGAGAGGGGAGAGTATTGTCCACGTACCCTCGTAGACCATAAGCGGAAGCGTTATGACAACGCGGTTGATGTAGTCGTATGTCTTCACGATCCAACCGATCCAAGTACCGAACGTACGGCACCTCCGAGTTCAGCACACGTTCATCTCGATGACGATCCCCGGACTCCGATCCAGCAAAGTGTCGGGGATGAGTTCCGTCAGCACGACGGCGTGGTGACGATGATGATGTTCTACCGGCGCAGGGCTTTGCCTAAACTGTGCGACGATATGACCGAGGTGGAATATGGTGGAGGGGGGCACCGCACACGGCTAAGGAACGATCACGTAGATCAACTTGTGTGTCCTAGGGTGTCCCTCTGCCCCCGTATATAAAGGAGCAAGGGGGGAGGCCGGTCGGCCCTTGTGGGTGCGCCAAGGAGGAGGAGTCCTCCTCCTAGTAGGAGTAGGACTCCCTCTTTCCTACTCCTACTAGGAGGGGGAAAG
>NC_041383.1:699165283-699215286 GCF_002162155.2 Triticum dicoccoides | reverse complement strand
TCCAATTCGGACCAGAGGGGGAGGGGGCGCGTGGCCCATGCTGGCTGCCCCCTTCTCTCTCTCCACTAAAGCCCATAAGGCCCATTACTTCTCCCGGGGGGGGGGGGTCCGGTAACCCTCCGGCACTCCGGTTTTCTCCGAAAACACCTGGAACACTTCCGGTGTCCGAATACAGTCGTCCAATATATCAATCTTTATGTCTCGACCATTTCGAGACTCCTCATCATGTCCGTGATCACAAAGTTTGGTACATCAAAACTTATAAACTCATAATAAAACTGTCATCGTAATGTTAAGCGTGCGGACCCTACGGGTTCGAGAACTATGTGGACATGACCTAGAACTATTCTCGGTCAATAACCAATAGCGGAACCTGGATGCTCATATTGGCTCCTACACATTCTACGAAGATCTTTATCGGTTAAACCGCATAACAACATACGTTGTTCCCTTTGTCATCGGTATGTTACTTGCCCGAGATTCGATCGTCGGTATCCAATACCTAGTTCAATCTCGTTACCGGCAAGTCTCTTTACTCGTTACATAATGCATCATTCCGTAACTAACTCATTAGCTACATTGCTTGCGAGGCTTATAGTGATGTGCATTACCGAGAGGGCCCAGAGATACCTCTCCGTCAATCTGAGTGACAAAACCTAATCTCGAAATACGCCAACCCAACATGTACCTTCGGAGACACCTGTAGTACTCCTTTATAATCACCCAGTTACGTTGTGATGTTTGGTAGCACCCAAAGTGTTCCTCCGGTAAATGGGAGTTGCATAATCTTATAGTTACAGGAACATGTATAAGTCATGAAGAAAGCAATAGCAACATACTAAACGATCAAGTGCTAGGCTAACGGAATGGGTCATGTCAATCACATCATTCTCCTAATGATGTGATCCCATTAATCAAATGACAACACATGTCTATGGTTAGGAAACATAACCATCTTTGATTAATGAGCTAGTCAAGTAGAGGCATACTAGTGACGTTATGTTGGTCTATGTATTCACACATGTATTATGTTTACGGTTAATACAATTCTAGCATGAATAATAAACATTTATCATGATATGAGGAAATAAATAATAACTTTATTATTGCCTCTAGGGCATATTTCCTTCAAAAGTTCGATGTATTCCCATACATGATTCATTCACGTTGATCCCTCTTAATAGTGAAGTTGTCCTACAACTCAAATCAATCTGAGGGGAAAAACAGGCATTTGATCTTTTCTGAAGTGGGGGTAAACCATCTTCACAACATTCATCCATGGAACAATAACCTGAGATAAATCTTAACAATTGCCATTAGGTCCACTAACCATAATGTCATCAAACCAAAATACATAAGTGCTAAATACACTTTCACCAAGGTCCTTGATAACTTCATGTTGATTATCTCCAATGCATTTTTATAGTGACATGGCATTCTATAAGCTCTTTGATTTACATTTTTAGGGTATGTTGTCATAGGAATAGTACGATCACAAAATTTAGCATGAGGTAATGTAGTAGGTTCACTTGATAATACTTTGTACTCTTGTAGTACATCTTGTATGGGTGGGTGGAATTTTATGTTCCAAGGTATTTTCTTCAGTACATGAATAATCCAGACACAACCTGGCTCATAAGCTTATCAGTTGTATCATTAGCTCCCCTAGGTGGTATTGAAAGGCACTATTTCATCCACAAATGTAACATGTCTCCATAGAGTTGTGTGATCTGCATAACCATTGTAATGCAATCCATTTGCACCGGAATATATTTCTTCTGCCAATCCACTCCCAATAAAAGGTTGTCTTTGTTGGGAATCATTGCATGAAAAAAAAATCTACGCACATGCAGTTATCTATCCATGGAGATGCATAGCAATGAAGGGGGAAAGTGTGTCTACGTTGTTGGGGATCGTTGCGGAAATTAAAATTTTCTATGCATCACCAAGATCAATCTATGGAGAGACTAGAAACGAGAGAGAGGGGAGTGCATCTTCATACCCTTGAAGATCACAAAACAGAAGCATTGCAAGAACACGGATGAAGGAGTCGTACTCGCAGCGATTCAGATCGCGGTCGATTCCAATCTAAGCGCCGAACAACGGCGCCTCCGCATTTAACACATGTGCAGCGCGTGGACCTCTCCTTCTTGTTGATCCAGCAAGGGGAAAGGAGAAGTTGGGGAAGAACTCCGGCAGCACGACGACGTGGTGGTGGAGCTTGCAGTTCTCCGACAGGGCTTCGCCAAGCTCAACGGAGGAGGAGGGGGTGTTGGAGAGGGGGAGGGCTGCGCCTTGGATGAGGTGTTGCTGCCCTCCCTCCTCCCCTCGATTTATAGGGCGAAGGGGGGAGGGGGCGCCCCCTCTAGATGAGATCTAGAGGGGGGCGGCGGCCAAGGGGAGGGGACTCGCCCCCCAAGCCAAGGGGGGCGCCCCCTTCATGGTTTCCCCCAAACCCTAGGCGCATGGGCCCTAGGGGTGGATGGCGCCCAGCCCACTTAGGGCCTGGTTCCCTTCCACATACAACCCATAGGGCTCTCCAGGGCAGGTGGACCCCCCTGGACCCCCAGAACCCCTTCGGTGGTCCCGGTACAATACCGGCAAACCCCCAAATACTTCCGTGACCGTATGATGACTTCCCATATATAAATCTTCACCTCCGGACCATTCCGGAACTCCTCGTGACGTCCGGGACTCCGAACAACATTCGGTAACCACATACTATTTCCTATAACAACTCTAGCATCACCGAACCTTAAGTGTGTAGACCCTACAGGTTCGGGAATCATGCAGACATGATCGAGACAGCTCTCCGATCAATAACCAACAGCAGGATCTGGATACCCATGTTGGCTCCCACATGTTCCACGATGATCTCATCGGATGAACCACGATGTCGGGGATTCAAGCAATCCCGTATACAATTCCCTTTGTCAATCGGTATGTTACTTGCTCGAGATTCGATCGTTGCTATCCCAATACCTCGTTCAATCTCGTTACCGGCAAGTCCCTTTGCTCGTTCCGTAATGCATGATCCCGTGACTAACTACTTAGTCATATTGAGCTCATTATGATGATGCATTACCGAGTGGGCCCAGAGATACCTCTGCGTCATACGGAGTGACAAATCCCAGTCTCGATTCGTGCCAACCCAACAGACACTTTCGGAGATACCTGTAATGCACCTTTATAGACACCCAGTTACGTTGTGATGTTTGGTACACCCAAAGCATTCCTATGGTATCTGGGAGTTGCATAATCTCATGGTCTAAGGAAATGATACTTGACATTAGAAAAGCTTTTAGCAAACGAACTACACGATCTTGTGCTATGCTTAGGATTGGGTCTTGTCCATCACATCATTCTCCCAATGATGTGATCCCGTTATCAATGACATCCAATGTCCATAGTCAGGAAACCATGACCATCTATTGATCAACGAGCTAGTCAACTAGAGGCTCGATAGGGACATGTTGTGGTCTATGTATTCACACATGTAATACTATTTACGGTCAATACAATTATAGCATGAACAATAGGCAATTATCATGAACAAGGAAATATAATAATAACCATTTTATTACTACCTCTAGGGCATATTTCCAACAGTCTCCCACTTGCACTAGAGTCAATAATCTAGTTACATGGCGATGAATCGAACACCCATAGAGTTCTGGTGTTGATCATGTTTTGCTCGTGGAAGAGGTTTAGTCAACGGATCTGCGACATTCAGATCCATATGCACTTTACAAATATCTATGTCTCCATCTTGAACATTTTCACAAATGGAGTTGAAGCGACGCTTGATATGCCTGGTCTTCTTGTGAAACCTGTGCTCCTTGGCAAGGGCAATAGCTCCAGTGTTGTCACAGAAGAGAGTCATCGGGCCCGACGCATTGGGAACAACTCCTAGGTCGGTAATGAACTCCTTCATCCAGATAGCTTCATGCGCTACCTCTGAGGCTGCCATGTACTCCGCTTCACATGTAGATCCCGCCACGATGCTTTGCTTGCAACTGCACCAGCTTACTGCCCCACCATTCAAAATATACACGTATCCGGTTTGTGACTTGGAGTCATCTAGATCTGTGTCGAAGCTAGCATCGACGTAACCCTTTACGAAGATCTCTTCATCACCTCCATAAACGAGAAACATATCCTTAGACCTTTTCAGGTAAATCAGGATATTCTTGACCGCTGTCTAGTGTTCCATGCCGGGGTTATTTTGGTACCTCCCTACCAAACTCATGACAAGGTTTACATCAGGTCTGGTACACAGCATGGTGATACGTCTCTGACGTATCTATAATTTTTTATTGTTCCATGCTATTATATTACCCCTTTTTGGATGTTTATGGGCTTTATTTTACACATTTATATCATTTTTGGGACTAACCTACTAACCGGAGGCCCAGCCTGTATTGCTGTTTTTTTGCCTATTTCAGTATTTCAAAGAAAAGGAATATCAAACGGAGTCCAAACGGAATGAAACCTTTGGGAGCGTGATTTTTGGAACGAATGTGATCCAGAGGACTTGGAGTGCAAGTCAAGAAGCAGCCGAGGCGGCCACAAGACAGGAGGGCGCGCCCACCCCCTGTGGGCGCGCCCCTATCTCGTGGGCCCCTTGGGCGGCCACCAACGTACTTCTTCCTCATATATATACCCACGTACCCCGAAAACATCCAGGGAGCCAAGGAAACACAATTTCCACCACCGTAACCTTCTGTATCCGCGAGATCCCATCTTGGAGCCTTCGTCGGCGCTCCCCCGGAGGGGGAATCGACCATGGAGGGCTTCTACATCAACACCATAGCCCCTCCGATGAGTTGTGAGTAGTTTACCACAGACCTTCAGGTCCATAGTTATTAGCTAGATGGCTTCTTCTCTCTTTTTGGATCTCAATACAATGTTCTCCCCCTCTCTTGTGGAGATCTATTCAATGTAAAGTCTTTTTGCGGTGTGTTTGTCGAGATTCGATGAATTGTGGGTTTATGATCAAGTTTATCTATGAGAAATATTTGAATCTCCTCTGAATTCTTTTATGTATGATTGAGTTATCTTTGCAAGTCTCTTCGAATTATCAGTTTGGTTTGGCCTACTAGATTGATCTTGCTTGCCATGGGAGAAGTGCTTAGCTTTGGGTTCAATCTTGCGATGTCCTTTCCCAGTGACAGCAGGGGCAGCAAGGCACGTATTGTATTGTAGCCATCGAGGATAAAAGGATGGTGTTTATATCATATTGCATGAGTTTATCCCTCTACATCATGTCATCTTGCTTAATGCGTTACTCTGTTCTTTATGTACTTAATACTCTAGATGCAGGCAGGAGTCGGTCGATGTGTGGAGTAATAGTAGTAGATGCAGGCAGGTGTTGGTCTACTTGTTGCGGACGTGATGCCTATATACATGATCATGCCTAGATAATCTCATAATTATTCGCTTTTCTATCAATTGCTCGACAATAATTTGTTCACCCACCATAATACTTATGCTATCTCGACGGTAAACTTGAGGATATCATTACCAATTTAGGTTATGTGTTTTCTTCCATGAAAAACACTCCAAAACCCCCTATCAAAACTGCCAAGTTTATTTATGTTCCTAAAAATAAGGGTGAATCTTCTAGTAAGGGAGACGCAGATCTCAAATCCATAAGTGTTCATCCTAATTGTCTCTCTATCTTTAAGGAACCTTTTGCTACAAACGAATTTCTTGAATTTTTGCCTAAAGGTTTAATCATTGCTAAAAAGGGAGAAACCCCTAAAGATCATAAGTGCTCTATTGAGGAATTGAGTGCCAAAGATGGCACTACTTAGATCTATCTTCGATTTTATGCCTAGCTAGGGGCGTTAAACGATAGCGCTAGTTGGGAGGCAACCCAATTTTCTTTGTGTTTTTTGTTTTTGTTCCTGTTTAGTAATAAATTTTGCATCTACCTTATGTTTAGATGTGTTTTTATCTTTTAATTAGTGTTTGTGCCAAGTAGAACCTATAGGATAACGTATGATGATAGTTGATTTGATTCTGCTGAAAAACAGAAACTTTGCACGCACAAATTTAGTTTTGTTAAATCACAGAAACATGATTTTGCGTTGATTCTTTTTGCTGCTGATCAATAGACAAATTTTCCAGGACTTCCTATTTTGGTAGGATTTTTAGAGTTCCAGAAGTTTGTTTTAGTTACAGATTGCTACAGACTATTCTGTTTTTGACAGATTCTGTTTTTCCTGTGTTGTTTGCTTATTTTGATGCATTTATGGCTAGTAAAATAGTTTATAAACCATAGAGAAGTTGTAATATAGTAGGTTTAACACCAAAATAAATAAAGAATGAGTTCATTACAATACCTTATGTGGTGGTTTTGTTTTCTTTCACTAACGGAGCTTATAAGATTTCCTGTTGAGTTTTGTGTTGTGAAGTTTTCAAGTTTTGGGTAAATCTTTTATGGACTATGGAATAAGGAGCGGCAAGAGCCTAAGCTTGGGGATGCCCAAGGCACCCCAAGATATTCAATAATAGCCAAAAGCCTAAGCTTGGGGATGCCCCGGGAAGGCATCCCCTCTTTCGTCTTCGTTCATTGCTAACTTTACTTGGAGCTATATTTTTATTCGCCACATGATATGTGTTTTGTCTAGAGCGTCGTGTATTATATTAGTCTTTGCTTTTTAGTTTACCAGAATCATCCTTGCTGTACACACCTTTTTGGAGAAGCCCACTTGATTAGAATTTGCTAGAATACTCTATGTGCTTCACTTATATCTTTTGAGCTTGATAGTTTTTGCTCTAGTGCTTCACTTATATCTTTTAGAGCACGGCGGTGGATTAATTTTGAAGAAATTGCTAGTCTCTCATGCTTCACTTATATTATTTTGAGAGTCTTTTAGAACAGCATGGTATTTGCTATGGTTACAAATTTGGTCCTAGAATGATGAGCATCCAAGTTGGGTATAATAAAAACTATCATAGGAAGTGAATTGGATGCTATGGTCAATTTGATGCTTGATAATTGTTTTGAGATATAAAGGTAGTAATGTTAGGGTCATGCTAGTGGGTAATTATGAAATTGAGAAATACTTTTGTTAAAGTTGGCAAGTCCCGTAGCATGCACATATGGTAAAAGTTGTGTGACAAATTTGTTCCATGAGGTGCTCTTTTGATTGTCTTCCTTATGAGTGGCAGTCGGGGATGAGCGATGGTCTTTTCCTACCAATATATCCCTCTAGGGGCATGCGTAGTAGTACTTTGCTTCGAGGGCTAAGTAAACTTCTGCAATAAGTATATGAGTTCTTTATGACTAATGTGAGTCCATGGATATACGCACACTCATCCTTCCACTTTGCTAGCCTCTATTGTGCCGCACAACTTTCGCCGGTATCATGAACCCATTATTTACCTTCCCCAAAACAGCCACCATACCTACCTATTATGGAATTTCCATAGCCATTCCGAGATATATTGCCATGCAACTTTCCACCGTTCCGTTTATTATGACACACTTCATCATTGTCATATTGCTCTTTGCATGATCATGTAGTTGACATCGTATTTGTGGC
Source organism: Triticum dicoccoides (assembly GCF_002162155.2). Lineage (NCBI taxonomy): Eukaryota > Viridiplantae > Streptophyta > Magnoliopsida > Poales > Poaceae > Triticum > Triticum dicoccoides. The sequence continues at coordinate 699,207,733 of NC_041383.1, read as the reverse complement.
AAGGCCACCTTCATAATTTTCATACATGTCACTCTTGATTCATTGCATATCCCGATACACCGCAGGAGGCATTCATATAGAGTCATATCTTGTTCTAGCTTTGAGTTGTAAATCAATAAAAGTGTGATGATCTTCATTATTAGAGCATTGTCTCAGTGAGGAAATGATGATGAAGACTATGATTCCCCCACAAGCCGGGATGAGACTTCGGACTTTACAAAAAGAAAAAAAAAGAAAAAAAAAGAAAAAAAGAGAAAGGCCAAACAGAAAAGAAAAAGAAAGGCCAAAGAAAAAAAAGAAAAAGGAAAAAAGAGGAAAAAAAGAAAAAAATGAGAGAAAAAAAGAGAAGTGACAATGCTACTATCTCTTTTTCCACACTTGTGCTTCAAAGTAGCACCATGATCTTCATGATAGAGAGTCTCCTATGTTGTCACTTTCATATACTAAGTGGGAATTTTTCATTATAGAACTTGGCTTGTATATTCCAGTGATGGGCTTCCTCAAAATGCCATAGGTCTTCGTGAGCAAGCGAGTTGGATGCACACCCACTTACTTTCTTTTGTTGAGCTTTCATATATTTATAGCTCTAGTGCATCCATTGCATGGCAATCCCTACTCACTCACATTGATATCTATTGATGGGCATCTCCATAGCCCATTAATATGCCTAGTTGATGTGAGACTATCTTCTCCCTCTTTTTGTCCTCACAACCACCACCTTATACCACCTTAGTGCTATGTCCATGGCTTGCCCTCATGTATTGCGTAAGAGTTAAAAAAAGCTGAAGTGTGTTAAAAAGTATGAAACAATTGCTCGGCTCATCATCGGGGTTGTGCATGATGGGAGTATTTTGTGTAATGAGAATGAAGCATGGCCTAACTATATGATTTTGTAGGGATAAGCTTTCTTTGGCTATGCTATTTTGATAGGACATGATTATTTGTTAGTATGCTTTGAAGCATTATTATTTTTATGTTTTATAAGCTTTTATCTTGAATCATTTGGACCTGAACATTCATGCCACAATAAAGAAAATTACATTGAGAATTATGCTAGGTAACATTCCACATCAAAAATTCTGTTTTTATCATTTACCTACTCGAGGAGCAGGAATTAAGCTTGGGGATGCTTGATACGTCTCCAACGTATCTACAATTTTTGATTGTTCCATGCTATTATATTACCCCTTTTGGATGTTTATGGGCTTTATTTTACACATTTATACCATTTTTGGGACTAACCTACTAACCGGAGGCCCAGCCCGTATTGCTGTTTTTTGCCTATTTCAGTATTTCGAAGAAAAGGAATATCAAACGGAGTCCAAACGGAATGAAACCTTCGGGAGCGTGATTTTTGGAACGAACATGATCCAGAGGACTTGGAGTGCAAGTCAAGAAGCAGTCGAGGCGGCCACGAGACAGGAGGGCGCCCCCCATATCGTGGGCCCCTCGGGCGGCCACCAACGTACTTCTTCCTCCTATATATACCCACGTACCCCAAAAATATCCAGGGAGCCAACGAAACACAATTTCCACCACTGTAACCTTCTGTATCCGCGAGATCCCATCTTGGAGCCTTCGCCGGCGCTCCGCCGGAGGGGGAATCGACCATGGAGGGCTTCTACATCAACACCATAGCCCCTCCGATGAGTTGTGAGTAGTTTACCACAGGCCTTCGGGTCCATAGTTATTAGCTAGATGGCTTCTTCTCTCTTTTTGGATCTCAATACAATGTTCTCCCCTTCTCTTGTGGAGATCTATTCGATGTAAACTCTTTTTGCGGTGTGTTTGTCGAGATCCAATGAATTGTGGGTTTATGATCAAGTTTATCTATGAGAAATATTTGAATCTCCTCTGAATTCTTTTATGTATGATTGAGTTATCTTTGCAAGTCTCTTCGAATTATCAGTTTGGTTTGGCCTACTAGATTGATCTTTCTTGCCATGGGAGAAGTGCTTAGCTTTGGGTTCAATCTTGCGGTGTCCTTTCCCAGTGACAGCAGGGGCAGCAAGGCACGTATTGTATTGTTGCCATCGAGGATAAAAAGATGGTGTTTATATCATATTGCATGAGTTTATCCCTCTACATCATGTCATCTTGCTTAATGCGTTACTCTGTTCTTTATGAACTTAATACTCTAGATGTAGGCAGGAGTCAGTCGATGTGTGGAGTAATAGTGGTAGATGCAGGCAGGAGTCGGTCTACTTGTTGCGGACGTGATGCCTATATACATGGTCATGCCTAGATAATCTCATAATTATTCGCTTTTCTATCAATTGCTCGACAGTAATTTGTTCACCCACTGTAATACTTATGCTATCTTGAGAGAAGCCTCTAGTGAAACCTATGTCCCCCGGATCTATCTTTTATCATATAAGCTTTCTATCTACTTTTATTTTCATCTTTACTTTTTGCATCTATATTATAAAATACCAAAAATATATTTATCTTATCATACTGTCTCTATCAGATCTCACTTTTGCAAGTGGCCGTGAAGGGATTGACAACCCCTTTATTGCGTTGGTTGCGTGTTCTTTGTTTGTTTGTGTAGGTGCGTGGGACTTTTGAGGAGCCTCCTACTGGATTGATACCTTGGTTCTCAAAAACTAAGGGAAATACTTACGCTACTATTGCTACATCACCCTTTCCTCTTCAAGGAAAACCAACACAAGCTCAAAACGTAGCACATGGCATACATAATAGACCCTATGGCTGAGGCATAGGGGATAACACTCATATTTTCTCTATCTTCCACCGTGGTCAGTCTTTGAGCCGAGATCAATTTCACACCTTGCAATACAAGCAAGAACCCCTTCTTGGATTGATCCATATTGAACTTCTTCAATATCTTATCAAGGTATGTGCTTTGTGAAAGACCTATGAGGCGTCTCGATCTATCTTTATAGATCTTGATGCCTAGTATGTAAGCAGCTTCTCCAAGGTCCTTCATTGAAAAATACTTATTCAAGTAGGCCTTTATGCTTTCCAAAATATCTATATCATTTCCCATCAATAGTATGTCATCCACATATAATATGAGAAATGCTATAGAGCTCCCACTCACTTTCTTGTAAACACAGGCTTCTCCATAAGTCTGCATAAACCCAAACGCTTTGATCATTTCATCAAAGCGAATGTTCCAACTCCGAGATGCTTGCACCAGCCCATAGATGGAGCGCTGGAGCTCGCATACCTTGTTAGCATTCTTAGGATTGACAAAACCTTTCGGCTGCATCATATACAATTCTTCCTTAAGGAAACCGTTAAGGAATGCCGTTTTGACGTCCATTTGCCATATTTCATAATCATAGAATGCGGCAATTGCTAACATGATTCAGATGGACTTTAGCTTTGCTACGGGTGAGAAGGTCTCATTGTAGTCAACCCCTTGAACTTGTCGATAACTCTTAGCGACAAGCCGAGCCTTATAGATGGTCACATTACCATATGCGTCTGTCTTCTTCTTAAAGATCCATTTATTTTCTATGGCTCGCTGATCATCGGGCAAGTCTGTCAAAGTCCATACTTTGTTTTCATACATGGATCCTATCTCGGATTTCATGGCTTCAAGCCATTTGTTGGAATCTGGGCCCGCCATCGCTTCTTCATAGTTCGAAGGTTCACCGTTGTCTAACAACATGATTTCCAAGGACAGGGTTGCCATACCATTCTGGTGTGGAACATGTTCTTGTGGACCTACGAAGTTCAGTAGCAACTTGATTTGAAGTACCTTGATCATCATCATTAACTTCCTCCCTAGTCGGTGCAGGCACAACAGAAACATCTTCCTGAGCTACGCTACTTTTCGGTTCAAGAGGCAGTACTTCATCAAGTTCTACTTTCCTCCCACTTACTTCTTTTGAGAGAAACTCTTTCTCCAGAAAGGATCCGTTCTTGGCAACAAAGATCTTGCCTTCGGATCTGAAGTAGAAGGTATACCCAATGGTTTCCTTAGGGTATCCTATGAAGACGCATTTTTCCGACTTGGGTTCGAGCTTTTCAGGTTGAAGTTTCTTGACATAAGCATCGCATTCCCAAACTTTTAGAAACGACAGCTTAGGTTTCTTCCGAAACCATAATTCATACAGTGTCGTCTCAATGGATTTAGATGGTGCCCTATTTAAAGTGAATGTGGCTATCTCTAAAGCGTATACCCAAAATGATAGCAGCAAATCGGTAAGAGACATCATAGGTCGCACCATATCCAATAGAGTGCGATTACGATGTTCGGACACACCATTATGCTGAGGTGTTCCAGGCGGCGTGAGTTGTGAAACAATTCCACATTTCCTTAAGTGCGTACCAAATTCGTGACTCAAATATTCTCCCCCACGATCTGATCGTAAGAACTTTATTTTCCTGTCACGTTGATTCTCCACCTCACTCTAAAATTCCTTGAACTTTTCAAAGGTCTCAGACTTGTGTTTCATTAAGTAGACATACCCATATCTACTTAAGTCATCAGTGAGGGTGAGAACATAACGATAGCCACCGCGAGCCTCAACGCTCATTGGACCGCATACATCAGTATGTATGATTTCCAACAAGTTGGTTGCTCGCTCCATTGTTCCGGAGAACGGGGTCTTGGTCATTTTGCCCATGAGGCATGGTTCGCACGTGTCAAATGATTCATAATCAAGAGACTCCAAAAGTCCATCTGCTTGGAGCTTCTTCATGCGTTTGACACCAATGTGACCAAGGCGGCAGTGCCACAAGTATGTGGGACTATTATTATTAACCTTACATCTTTTGGTATTCACACTATGAATATGTGTAACATCACATTCGAGATTCAATAAGAATAAACCATTAACCAGCGGGGCATGACCATAAAACATATCTCTCATATAAATAGAACAACCATTATTCTCGGATTTAAATGAGTAGCCATCTCGCATTAAACGAGATCCAGATACAATGTTCATGCTCAAAGCTGACACTAAATAACAATTATTGAGGTTTAAAACTAATCTTGTAGGTAAATGTAGAGGCAGCGTGCCGACGGTGATCACATCGACCTTGGAACCATTCCCGACGCGCATCGTCACCTCGTCCTTCGCCAGTCTCCGCTTATTCCACAACTCCTGTTTTGAGTTACACATATGAGCAACCGCACTAGTATCAAATATCCAGGAGCTACTACGAGTGCTGGTAAGGTACACATCAATAACATGTATATCATATATACCTCTGGCATTGCCGGCCTTCTTGCCGCTAAGTACTTGGGGCAGTTTCGCTTCCAGTGACCATTTCCCTTGCAATAAAAGCACTGAGTCTCGGGCTTGGGTCCATTGTTTGGCTTCTTCTTCCTGACAACTGATTTACCGGGCGCAGCAACTCCCTTGCCGTCCTTCTTGAAGTTCTTCTTACCCTTGTCTTTCTTGAAACTAGTGGTCTTATTCACCATCAACATTTGATGTTCCTTTTTGATTTCCACCTCCACTGATTTCAGCATTGAATATAACTCGGGAATGGACTTCTCCATCCCTTGCATATTGTAGTTCATCACAAAGCTCTTGTAGCTAGGTGGGAGCAACTGGAGGATCTTGTCAATGACCGAGTTATCTGGGAGATTAACTCCCAACTGATACAAACGGTTGTGTAACCCGAACATAGTGAGTATGTGCTCACTAACAGAACTGTATTCCTCCATCTTACAACTGTAGAACTTGTCGGAGACTTCATATCTCTCGACCCGGGCATGAGCTTGGAAAACCATTTTCAGCTCTTGGAACATCCCATATGATCTGTGCTGCTCAAAACGCTTTTGGAGCCCCGGTTCTAAGCTGTAAAGCATGCCGCACTGAACCAGGGAGTAATCATCATTACGCGACTGCCAGGCATTGATAACGTCTTGAGTTGCTGGGAAAATGGGTGCTTCACCTAGCGGTGCTTCTAGGACATATGCTTTCTTGGCAGCTATGAGGATGATCCTCAAGTTCCGGACCCAGTCCGTATAGTTGCTACCATCGTCTTTCAGCTTGGTTTTCTCTAGGAACGCGTTGAAGTTGAGGGCAACATTAGCGTGGGCCATTTGATCTACAAGACATATTGCAAAGATTTTAGACTAAGTTCATGATAATTAAGTTCATCTAATCAAATTATATAATGAACTCCCACTCAGATAGACATCCCTCTAGTCATCTAAGTGCTACATGATCCGAGTCAACTAGGTTGTGTCCGATCATCACGTGAGACGGACTAGTCATCATCGGTGAACATCTTAATGTTGATCGTATCTACTATACGACTCATGTTCGACCTTTCGGTCTCTTGTGTTCCGAGGCCATGTCTGTACATGCTAGGCTCGTCAATTCAACCTAAGTGTTTTGCATGTGTAAATCTGGCTTACACCCATTATATGTGAACGTTAGAATCTATCACACCCGATCATCACGTGGTGCTTCGAAACAACGAACTTCCGCAATGGTGCACAGTTAGGGGGAACACTTTCTTGAAATTTTATGAGGGATCATCTTATTTATGCTACTGTCATTCTAAGCAAATAAGATGCAAAAACATGATAAACATCACATGCAATCAAATAGTGACATGATATGGCCAATATCATTTTGCTCCTTTTGATCTCCATCTTCGGGGCGCCATGATTATCATCGTCACCGGCATGACACCATGATCTCCATCATCGTGTCTTCATGAAGTTGTCTCACCAACTGTTACTTCTACTACTATGGCTAACAGTTAGCAATAAAGTAAAGTAATTACATGGCGTTTTCATTGACATACAGGTCATACAATAAATTAAGACAACTCCTATGGCTCTTGCCGGTTGTCATACTCATCAACATGTAAGTCGTGATTCCTATTACAAGAACATGATCAATCTCATACATCACATATATCATTCATCACATCCTTTTGGCCATATCACATCACACGGCATATGCTGCAAGAACAAGTTAGACGTCCTCTAATTGTTGTTGCAAGTTTTTACGTGGCTACTATAGGTTTCTAGCAAGAACATTTCTTACCTACGCCAAAACCACAATGTGATATGCCAATTGCTATTTACCCTTCATAAGGACCCTTTTCATCGAATCCGATCCGACTAAAGTGGGAGAGACAGACACCCGCTAGCCACCTTATGCAACTAATGCATGTCAGTCGGTGGAACCTGTCTCACGTAAGCGTACGTGTAAGGTCGGTCCGGGCCGCTTTATCCCATGATGCCACCGAATCAAGAGCGGATGAAGGATTCGTACTCGCAGCGATTTAGATCGCGGTTGATTCCAATCTAAGCGCCGAACAACGGCGCCTCCGTGTTCAACACACGTGCAACACGGGGACGTCTCCTCCTTCTTGATCCAGCAAGGGGAAAGGAGAAGTTGGGGAAGAACTCCGGCAGCACGACGGCGTGGTGGTGGAGCTTGCAGTTCTCCGGCAGGGCTTCGCCAAGCTCAACGGAGGAGGAGGGGGTGCTAGAGAGGGGCAGTGCTGCGCCTTGGATGAGGTGTTGCTACCCTCCCTCCTCCACTCTATTTATAGGGCAATGGGGGAAGGGGGCCGGCCCCTCTAGATGAGATCTAGAGGGGGGCGGCGGCCAAGGGGAGGGGACTTGCCCCCCAAGCCAAGGGGGGCGCCCCCTTTAGGGTTTCCCCCAAACCCTAGGCGCATGGGCCCTAGGGGGGATGGCGACCAACCCACTTAGGGGATGGTTGCCTTCCACATACAGCCTAAGGGCCCTTCGGGGTAGGTGGACCCCCCCGGTGGACCCCCGGAACCCCTTCAGTGGTCCCGATACAATACCGGCAAACCCCCGAATACTTCCGGTGACCGTATGATGACTTCCCATATATAAATCTTCACCTACGGACCATTCCGGAACTCCTCATGATGTCCGAGATCTCATCCGGGACTTTGAACAACATTCAGTAACCACATACTATTTCCCATAACAACTCTAGCATCACTGAACCTTAAGTGTGTAGACCCTACGTGTTCGGGAATCATGCAGACATGACCGAGACAGCTCTCCGGTCAATAACCAACAACGGGATCTGCATACCCATGTTGGCTCCCACATGTTCCATGATGATCTCATCGGATGAACCACGATGTCGGGGATTCAAGCAATCTCGTATACAATTCCCTTTGTCAATCGGTACGTTACTTGCCCGAGATTCGATCGTCGGTATCCCAATACCTCGTTCAATATCGTTACCGGCAAGTCACTTACTCATTCTGTAATGCATGATCCCGTGACTAACTACTTAGTCACATTGAGCTCATTATGATGATGCATTACTGAGTTGGCCCAGAGATACCTCTCCGGCATACGGAGTGACAAATCTCAGTCTTGGTTCATGCCAACCCAACAGACACTTTCGGGGATACCTATAATGCACCTTTATAGCCACCCAGTTACATTGTGACGTTTGGTACACCCAAAGCATTCCTACGGTATCCGGGAGTTGCACAATCTCATGGTCTAAGGAAATGATACTTGACATTAGAAAGGCTTTTAGCAAACGAACTACATGATGTTGTGCTATGCTTAGGATTGGGTCTTGTCCATCACATCGTTCTCCCAATGATGTGATCCCGTTATCAATGACATCCAATGTCCATAGTCAGGAAACCATGACCATCTATTGATCAACGAGCTATTCAACTAGAGGCTCACTAGGGACATGTTGTGGTCTATGTATTCACACATGTATTACAGTTTTCGGTCAATACAATTATAGCATGAACAATAGACAATTATCACGAACAAGGAAATATAATAATAACCATTTTATTATTGCCTCTAGGGCATATTTTCAACAGTCTCCCACTTGCACTAGAGTCAATAATCTAGTTACATTGTGATGAATCGAACACCCATAGAGTTCTGGTGTTGATCATGTTTTGCTCATGGAAGAGGTTTAGTCAATGGATCTGCGACATTCAGATCCGTATGCACTTTACAAATATCTATGTCTCCATCTTGAACATTTTCACGAATGGAGTTGAAGTGACGCTTGATATGCCTGGTCTTCTTGTGAAACCTAGGCTCCTTGGCAAGGGCAATAGCTCTAGTGTTGTCACATAAGAGAGTCATCGGGCCCGACGCATTGGGAACAACTCCTAGGTCGGTAATGAACTCTTTCATCCAGATTGCTTCATGCGCTGCCTTTGAGGCTGTCATGTACTCCGCTTCACATGTAGATCCCGCCACGACGCTTTGCTTGCAACTGCACCAGCTTACTGCCCCACCATTCAAAATATACACGTATCCGGTTTGTGACTTGGAGTCATCTAGGTCTGTGTCGAAGCTAGCATCGACGTACCCCTTTACGACAAGCTCTTCGTCACCTCCATAAACGAGAAACATATCCTTAGTCCTTTTCAGGTACTTCAGGATATTCTTGACCGCTGTCCAGTGTTCCATGCCGAGGTTACTTTGGTACCTCCCTACCAAACTCACGGCAAGGTTTACATCAGGTCTAGTACACAGCATGGCATACATAATAGACCCTATGGCTGAGGCATAGGGGATGACACTCATCTTTTCTCTATCTTATGCTAGGTCGGGCTTTGAGCCGAGCTCAATTTCACACCTTGCAATATAGGCAAGAACCCCTTCTTGGATTGATCCATATTGAACTTCTTCAATATCTTATCAAGGTATGTGCTTTGTGAAAGACCTATGAGACGTCTCGATCTATCTCTATAGATCTTGATGCCTAATATGTAAGCAGCTTCTCCAAGGTCCTTCATTGAAAAACACTTATTCAAGTAGGCCTTTATGCTTTCCAAATGTTCTATATCATTTCCCATCAATAGTATGCCATCCACATATAATATGAGAAATGCTACAGAGCTCCACTCAATTTCTTGTAAACACATGCTTCTCCATAAGTCTGCATAAACCCAAATGCTTTGATCATTTCATCAAAGCGAATGTTCCAACTCCGAGATGCTTGCACCAGCCCATAGATGGAGCGCTGGAGCTTGCATACCTTGTTAGCATTCTTAGGATCGACAAAACCTTCCGCCTGCATCATATACAATTCTTCCTTAAGGAAACCGTTAAGGAATGCCGTTTTGACGTCCATTTGCCATATTTCATAATCATAGAATGCGGAAATTGCTAACATGATTCAGACGGACTTTGGCATCGCTACGGGTGAGAAGGTCTCATCGTAGTCAACCCCTTGAGCTTGTCGATAACCCTTAGTGACAAGCCGAGCCTTATAGATGGTCACATTACCATCCGCGGCTGTCTTCTTCTTAAAGATCCATTTATTTTCTATGGCTCGGTGATCATCGGGCAAGTCTGTCAAAGTCCATACTTTGTTTTCATACATGGATCCTATCTCGGATTTCATGGCTTCAAGCCATTTGTTGGAATCTGGGCCCGCCATCGCTTCTTCATAGTTCGAAGGTTCACCGTTGTCTAACAACATGATTTCCAGGACAGGGTTGCCATACCATTCTAGTGTGGAACGTGCCCTTGTGGACCTACGAAGTTCAGTAGCAACTTGATCCGAAGTACCTTGATCATCATCATTAACTTCCTCCCTAGTCGGTGCAGGCACCACAGAAACATCTTCCTGAGCTGCGCTACTTTCTGGTTCAAGAGACAGTACTTCATCAAGTTCTAGTTTCCTCCCACTTACTTCTTTCGAGAGAAACTCTTTCTCCAGAAAGGATCCATTCTTGGCAACAAAGTTCTTGCCTTCGGATCTGAGGTAGAAGGTATACCCAATGGTTTCCTTAGGGTATCCGATGAAGACGCATTTTTCTGACTTGGGTTCGAGCTTTTCAGGTTGAAGTTTCTTGACATAAGCATCGCATCCCCAAACTTTTAGAAACGACAGCTTAGGTTTCTTCCCAAACCATAATTCATACGGTGTCATCTCAACGGATTTAGACGATGCCCTATTTAAAGTGAATGTGGTTGTCTCTAAAGCGTATCCCCAAAATGATAGCGACAAATTGGTAAGAGACATCATAGATCGCACCATATCCAATAGAGTGCGATTACGACGTTCGGACACACAATTACGCTGAGGTGTTCCAGGCGGCGTGAGTTGAGAAATAATTCCACATTTCCTTAAGTGCATACCAAATTCGTTACTCAAATATTCTCCCCCATGATCTGATCATAAGAACTTTATTTTCCTGTCACGTTGATTCTCCACCTCACTCTGAAATTCCTTGAACTTTTCAAAGGTCTCAGACTTGTGTTTCATTAAGTAGACATACCCATATCTACTTAAGTCATCAGTGAGGGTGAGAACATAACGATAGCCACCGCGAGCCTCAACGCTCATTGGACCGCATACATCAGTATGTATAATTTCCAACAAGTTGGTTGCTCGCTCCATTGTTCCGGAGAACGGGGTCTTGGTCATTTTGCCCATGAGGCATGGTTCGCACGTGTCAAACGATTCATAATCAAGAGACTCCAAAAGTCCATCTAGACCTTCTTCATGTGTTTGACACCAATGTGACCAAGGCGGCAGTGCCACAAGTATGTGGGACTATCATTATTAACCTTACATCTTTTGGTATTCACACTATGAATATGTGTAACATCACGTTCGAGATTCAATAAGAATAAACCATTGACCAGCGGGGCATGACCATAAAACATATCTCTCATATAAATAGAACAACCATTATTCTCGGATTTAAATGAGTAGCCATCTCGTATTAAATGAGATCCAGATACAATGTTCATGCTCAAAGCTGGCACTAAATAACAATTATTGAGGTTTAAAACTAATCCTGTAGGTAAATGTAGAGGCAGCGTGCCGACGGAGATCACATCGACCTTGGAACCATTCCCGACGCGCATCGTCACCTCGTCCTTCGCCAGTCTCCGCTTATTCCGCAGCTCCTGTTTTGAGTTACAAATATGAGCAACCACACCAGTATCAAATACCCAGGAGCTACTACGAGTGCTGGTAAGGTACACATCAATAACATGTATATCATATCTACCTTTGGTATTGCCGGCCTTCTTGTCCGCTAAGTACTTGGGGCAGTGCTATGTCTTGAGCTTGTGTTGGTTTTCCTTGAATAGGAAAGGGTGATGCAGCAAAGTAGCATAAGTATTTCCCTCAGTTTTTGAGAACCAAGGTATGAATCCATTAGGAGGCTCCTCAGAAGTCCCACACACCTACACAAACAAACAAGAACCTCGCAACCAACGCAATACAGGGGTTGTCAATCCCTTCACGGCCACTTGCGAAAGTGAGATCTGATAGAGATAATATGATAAGATAAATATTTTTGGTATTTTTATGATATAGATAGGAAAATTAAAGATGCAAATAAAAGTAGATTGTAAACTTATATGATAAAAGATAGACCCGGGGGCCATAGGTTTCACTAGTGGCTTCTCTCAAGATAGCATAAGTATTACAGTGGGTGAACAAATTACCGTCGAGCAATTGATAGAAAAGCGCATAGTTATGAGATTATCTAGGCATGATCATGTATATAGGCATCACGTCCGTGACAAGTAGACCGACTCCTTCCTGCATCTACTACTATTACTCCACACATCGACCGCTATCCAACATGCATCTAGAGTATTAAGTTCATAAAGAACAGAGTAACGCATTAAGAAAGATGACATGATGTAGAGGGATAAACTCATGCAATATGATATAAACCCCATCCTTTTATCCTCGATGGCAACAATACAATACATGCCTTGCTGCCCCTGCTGTCACTGGGAAAGGACACCGCAAGATTGAACCCAAAGCTAAGCACTTCTCCCATTGCAAGAAAGATCAATCTAGTAGGCCAAACCAAACTGATAATTCGAAGAGACTTGCAAAGATAACTTAATCACGCATAAAAGAATTCAGAGGAGATTCAAATATTTCTCATAGATAAACTTGATCATAAACCCACAATTCATCAGATATCGACAAACACACCACAAAAAAGAGTTACATCGAATAGATCTCCAAGAAGATCGAGGAGAACTTTGTATTGAGATTCAAAGAGAGAGAAGAAGCCATCTAGCTAATAACTATGGACCCGAAGGTCTATGGTAAACTACTCACAACTCATCGGAAGGGCCTTGGAGATGATGTGGAGGCCCTCCATGGTCGATTCCCCCTCCGGCAGAGCGCCGACGAAGCCTCCAAGATGGGATCTCGCGGATACAGAAGGTTGCGGCGGTGGAAATAGTTTTTCCTGGTGCTCCTCGATGATTTTAGGGTACATGGGTATATATAGGAGGAAGAAGTAGGTCGGTGGATGCTCGAGGGGCCCACGAGGGTGGGGGGCGGACCGCACACCCTCGTGACCGCCTCCTCTCTTGCTTGACGTCCACTGCAAGTTCCTTGGATCACGTTTGTTCCAAAAAGATCGCTCCCGAAGGTTTCATTCCGTTTGGACTCCGTTTGATGTTCCTTTTCTTCGAAACACTAAAATAGGCAAAAAAAATAGCAATTCGGGCTGGGCCTCCGGTTAGTAGGTTAGTCCCAAAAATGATATAAAAGTGTAAAGTAAAGCCCATAAACATCCAAAACGGGTAATATAATAGCATGGAACAATAAAAAATTATAGATATGTTGGAGACGTATCAAGCATCCCCAAGCTTAATTCCTGCTCGTCCTCGAGTAGGTAAATGATAAAAACAGAATTTTTGATGTGGAATGCTACCTAGCATAATTCTCAATGTATTTTTCTTTATTGTGGCATGAATGATCAGATCCAAGTGATTCAAAATAAAAGTTCATATTGACATAAGAAATAGTAATACTTCAAGCATACTAATCAAAGCAATCATGTCTTCTCAAAATAACATGGCTAAAGAAAGTTCATCCCTACAAAATCATATAGTTAGGCTATGCTTCATTTTCGTCACACAAAAATACTCTCATCTTGCACACCCCCGATGACAAGCCAAGCTATTGTTTCATACTTTAGTAATCTCAAACTTTTTTCAACTTTCACGCAATACATGATCCTGAGCCATGGATATAGCACTATGGGTGGAATCGAATATGATGATGGAGGTTGTGTGGAGAAGACAAAAAAGGAGAAAGTCTCTTGTTAACGAGGATAATTGCTACCTCTTGAGCACTGCGTTGGATTTCCCCGAAGAGGAGAGGATGATGCAGCAAAGGAGCGTACGTATTTCCCTCAGTTTTTGAGAACCAAGGTATCAATCCAGTAGGAGACCACACACAAGTCCCTAATACCTACACAAAACGATAGCTACTCGCAACCAACGCGATTAGGGTTTGTCAATCCCTTCACGGTCACTTACGAGAGTGAGATCTGATAGAGATGATAAATAATATTTTTGGTATTTTTGATAGATAGATGCAAAGTAAAAAGTAAAAGGCAAAGTAAAAACAAAGCAAGTAAATAAAGCGATAGATATTGATATGATGAGAATAGACCCGGGGGCCATAGGTTTCACTAGTGGCTTCTCTCAAGAGCATAGATATTCTACGGTGGGTGAACAAATTACTATTGAGCAATTGACATAATTGAGCATAGTTATGAGTAAATCTAGGTAATGGTCATGTATATAGGCATCACGTCCGGGACAAGTAGATCGAAACGATTCTGCATCTACTACTATTACTCCACTCATCGACCGCTATCCAGCATGCATCTAGAGTATTAAGTTAAAAACAGAGTAACGCCTTAAGCAAGATGACATGATGTAGAGGGATAAATTCATGCAATATGATAAAAAACCCATCTTGTTATCCTCGATGGCAACAATACAATACGTGCCTTGCAACCCTTTCTGTCACTAGGTAAGGACACCGCAAAATTGAACCCAAAGCTAAGCACTTCTCCCATTGCAAGAACTACCTATCTAGTTGGCCAAACCAAAAAGGATAATTCGAAGAGACTTGCAAAGATAACTCAATCATACATAAAAGAATTCAGAGAAGAATCAAATATTTTCCATAGATAATACTGGATCATAAACCCACAATTCATCGGTCTCAACAAACACACCGCAAAAAGAAGATTACATCGAATAGATCTCCACAAGAGAGGGGGAGAACATTGTATTGAGATCCAAAAAGAGAGAAGAAGCCATCTAGCTACTAGCTATGGACCCGAAGGTCTGAAGTAAACTACTCACACTTCATCGGAGGGGCTATGGTGTTGATGTAGAAGCCCTCTGTGGTGGATGCCCCCTCGGCGGAGCTCCGGAACAGGCCCCAAGATGGGATCTCGTGGATACAGAAGGTTGCGGCGGTGTAATTAGGTTTTTGGCTCCTCTTCTGATCGTTTGGGGATACATAGGTATATATAGGAGGAAGGAGTACGTCGGTGGAGCAGCAGGGGGCCCACGAGGTAGGGGGCGCACCCTCCACCCTCGTGACGGCCTCTAGCACTTCTTGGAGTTGGGTCCAAGTCTCCTGGATCACGTTCGGTGAGAAAATCACGTTCCCGAAGGTTTCATTCCGTTTGGACTCCGTTTGATATTCCGTTTCTTCGAAACACTGAAATAGGCAAAAAACAACAATTCTGGGCTGGGCCTCCGGTTAATAGGTTAGTCCCAAAAATAATATAAAAGTGGAAAATAAAGCCCAATATAGTCCAAAACAATAGATAAAGTAGCATGTAGCAATCAAAAATTATAGATACGTTGGAGACGTATCAGGCATCCCAAGCTTAATTCCTGCTCGTCCTCGAGTAGGTAAATGATAAAAAAAAGAATTTTTGATGCGGAGTGATACTTTGGCATAATTTCAATGTAAATCTTCTTAATTGTGATATGAATATTCAGATCCGAAAAATTCAAGACAAAAGTTCATACTGACACAAAAATAATAATACTTCAAGCATACTAATCAAAGCAATCATGTCTTCTCAAAATAACATGGCAAAAGAAAGTTCATCTCTACAAAATCATATAGTTAGGCTATGCTTCATTTTCGTCACACAAAGATGTTCCCAACTTCTATACCCCCGATGACAAGCCAAGCAATTGTTTCATACTTAAATAATCTCAAACTTTTTCAACCTTCACGCAATACATGAGTGTGAGCCATGGATATAGCACTATGGGTGGAATAGAATATGATGATGGGGATTGTGTGGAGAAGACAAAAAAGGAGAAAGTCTCACATTGACGAGGCTAATCAACGGGCTATGGAGATGCCCATCAATTGATGTCAACATGAGGAGTAGGGATTGCCATGCAACGGATGCACTAGAGCCATGAATGCTCAACAAAAGAAAACTAGTGGGTGTGCATCCAACTCGCTTGCTCATGAAGACCTAGGGCATTTGAGGAAGCCCATCATAGGAATATACAAGCCAAGTTCTATAATGAAAGATTCCCACTAGTATAAAAAGACAACTTATGAGACTCACTACATGAAGAACAAGGTGCTACTTTGAAGCACAATATATGAGACTCACTACATGAAGGACAAGGTGCTACTTTGAAGCACAAGTGTGGAAAAAGAGATAGTAGCATTGCCCTTTTTTCTTTTCTTTTGGGCCTTTCTTTTTTTTTCTTTTGGCCTTTCTTCTTTTTTCTTTTTTTTTCTTTTTGGGAAATGCTCTAATAATGATGATCATCACACTTCTATTGATTACAACATAAGGATTACAACTCGAAACTTAAAACAAGATATGACTCTATATGAATGCCTCCGGCGGTGTATCGGGATGGTGCAATGAATCAAGAGTGACACGTATGAAAAATAATGCATGGTGGCCTTTCCACAAATACGATGTCAACTACATGATCATGCAATGGCAATATGACAAAAGTAATGTATGTCATGATGATGATGGTGGAAGTTGCATGGCAATATATCTTGGAATGGCTATGGAAATGCCATAATAGGTAGGTATGGTGGCTATTTTGAGGAAGATATAAGGAGGTTTATGTGTGATAGAGAGTATCGTATCACGGGGTTTGGATGCACCGGCGAAGTTTGCACCAACTCTCAAGGTGAGAAAGGGCAATGCACGGTACCGAAGAGGGTAGCAAAGGCGGAAAGGTGAGAGTGCGTATAATCCATGGACTCAACATTAGTCAAAAGAACTCATATACTTATTGCAAAAATTTAGAAGTAATCAAAAATCAAGTACTACGTGCATGCTCCTAGGGGGATAGATTGGTAGGAAAAGACCATCGCTCGTCTCCGACCGCCACTCCTAAGGATGCACAAGCCAGGTACACTTCATGTTTCAAATTTGTTACACAACTTTAACCATACGTGCATGCTACGGGACTTGCAAACTTCAACACAAGTATTTCTCAAATTCATAATCACCCAACTAGCACGACTTTGATATTATCACCTCCATATCTCAAAACAATTATCAAGCATCAAACTTATCTTAGTATTCAATTCACTCAAAAGAAAGTTTCACATATCTTGAATACCAAGTATATTAAGCAAATTACCATGCTATTAACGACTCTCAAAATAATCTAAGTGAAGCATGAGAGATCATAGTTTCTTTAAAACAAATCCACCACCATGCTCTAAAAGATATAAGTGAAGCACTAGAGCAAAAATTATCACACTCAAAAGATATAAGTGAAGTACTATGAGCAAAACTATCAAGCTCAAAAGATATAAGTGAAGCACATAGAGTATTCTAACAAATTCCAATTAATGTATGGCTCTCTCAAAAGGTGTGTACAACAAGGATGATTGTGGTAGACTAACAAGCAAAGACACAAATAATACAAGACGCTCCAAGCAAAACACATATCATGTGGTGAATAAAAATATAGCTCCAAGTAAATTACCGATGGAAGTGGATGAAAGAGGGGATGCCTTCCGGGGCATACCCAAGCTTTGACTTTTTGGTGTCCTTGGATTATCTTGGGGGTGCCATGGGCATCCCCAAGCTTAGGCTCTTGCCACTCCTTGTTCCATAATCCATCAAAAGAATTCACCCAAAACTTGAAAACTTCACAACACAAAACTCAACAGAAATCTCGTGAGCTCCGTTAGAGAAAGAAAACAAAAGACTACTTCAAGGTACTGTAATGAACTCATTCTTTATTTATATTGGTGCTAAACCTACTGTATTCCAACTTCTCTATGGATTATAAACTATTTTACTAGCCATAGATTCATCAAAATAAGCAAACAACACACGTACAACAGAATCTGTCAAAAACAGAACATTCTGTAGCAATCTGTAACTAACGCAACTTCTGGAACTCTAAAAATTCTACGAAATAGGAAGTCCTGGACAATTTGTTTATTGAACATCAGCAAGAAGAATCAACGCAAAAGCACGTTCCTGTGATTTAACAAAATTATATTCGTGCGTGCAAAGTTTCTGTTTTTCAGCAGAATCAAATCAACTATCATTGTAGGTTATCCTATAGGTTCTACTTGGTACAAACACTAATTAAAACATGAAACCACATCCAAACAGAGGCTAGATGGATTATTTATTCCTAAACAGAAGCAAAAGCAAAAAACAAAAATAAAATTGGATTGCCTCCCAACAAGCGCTATCATTTAACGCCCCTAGCTAGGCATTGAGATTTCAATGATGCTCACAAGAAAGACAAGAATTGAGGCACAAAGAGAGCATCATAAAACACGTGACAAAGACATCTAAGTCTAACATACTTCCTATGCATAGGCATCTTATAGGCAAACAAATTATCATAGCAAGCAAAATCTAGCATATGCAAGGAAGCGGAAAGAAACAATAACAATCTCAACATAACGAGAGGTAATTTATTATCATGAGAATTTCTACAACCATATTTTCCTCTCTCAAAATAATTACATGTGGGATCATAAGCAAATTCAACAAAATAGCTATCATATAAAATATTTTCAACACGATCCACATGCATCCAAAGTTGACACTCTTCCAAAATAGTGGGATTAACATTAACTAAAGTCATGACCTCTCCAAACCCACTTTTATCAAAAATTTCATAAGATTGAACATTCTCCAAATATGTGGGATCTAAAGTTGACACTCTTCCAAACCCACTTTTAATATCATTGCGAACTATATTATCAATCTCATATTCTTCATGGGGATTAAATAAATTTTCAAGATCATAAGAAAAATCACCCCAATCGTGATCATTGCAACAAATAGTAGACATAGCAAAACTAGCATCCCCAAGCTTAGGGTTTTGCATATTTTTAGCACAATTGACATCAAGAGAATTTATAGGAAAATCATTGCAATCATGCTTTTTATTCAAAGATCTATCATGAATCACTTCATAAAGTTCTTCATCACAATTTTCAGATTCACGAATTTAAAGCAAAACTTCATAAAGATAATCTAGTGCACAAAACTCACTAGCAATTGGTTCATCATAATTGGATATCTTAAGAAGATTAGCAAGCGGATGAGGATCCATAGATCTTAGGTTCTCTGTTTAGCAATAAATAAGCATCTAATCCAACCAGACGAGCAAACAAAAGGGCAAGCAAAAGAGAGGAGGAGATTGGGAAAGAGAGGGCGAATAAAACGGCAAGGGTGAAGTGGCGGAGAGGAAAACGAGAGGCAAATGGCAAATAATGTAATGCGAGAGATAGGGATTGCAATGGGTACTTGGTATGGTTAACTTGCTTGCGTGAGCCTCCCCGGCAACAGCGCCAGAAATTCTTCTTGCTACCTCTTGAGCACTGCGTTGGATTTCCCCGAAGAGGAGAGGATGATGCAGCAAAGTAGCGTAAGTATTTCCCTCAGTTTTTGAGAACCAAGGTATCAATCCAGTAGGAGACCACGCACAAGTCCCTCATACCTACAGAAAACGATAGCTACTCGCAACCAACGCGATTAGGGTTTGTCAATCCCTTCACGGTCACTTACGAGAGTGAGATCTGATAGAGATGATAAATAATATTTTTGGTATTTTTGATAGATAGATGCAAAGTAAAAAGTAAAAGGTAAAGTAAAAACAAAGCAAGTAAATAAAGCGATAGAGATTGATATGATGAGAATAGACCCGGGGGCCATAGGTTTCACTAGTGGCTTCTCTCAAGAGCATAGATATTCTACGATGGGTGAACAAATTACTGTTGAGCAATTGACAGAATTGAGCATAGTTATGAGTATATCTAGGTAATGATCATGTATATAGGCATCACGTCCGAGACAAGTAGATCAAAACGATTCTGCATCTACTACTATTACTCCACTCATCGACCGCTATCCAGCATGCATCTAGAGTATTAAGTTAAAAACAGAGTAACGCCTTAAGCAAGATGACATGATGTAGAGGGATAAATTCATGCAATATGATAAAAAACCCATCTTGTTATCCTCGATGGCAACAATACAATACATGCCTTGCAACCCTTTCTGTCACTGGGTAAGGACACCGCAATATTGAACCCAAAACTAAGCACTTCTCCCATTGCAAGAACTACCAATCTAGTTGGCCAAACCAAAAAGGATAATTCGAAGAGACTTGCAAAGATAACTCAATCATACATAAAAGAATTCAGAGAAGAATCAAATATTTTCCATAGATAATACTGGATCATAAACCCACTATTCATTGTTCTCAACAAACACACCGCAAAAAGAAGATTACATCGAATAGATCTCCACAAGAGAGGGGGAGAACATTGTATTGAGATCCAAAAAGAGAGGAGAAGCCATCTAGCTACTAGCTATGGACCTGAAGGTCTGAAGTAAACTACTCACACTTCATCGGAGGGGCTATGGTGTTGATGTAGAAGCCCTCCGTGGTGGATGCCCCCTCGGCGGAGCTCCGGAACAGGCCCCAAGATGGGATCTCGTGGATACAGAAGGTTGCGGCGGTGGAATTAGTTTTTTGGCTCCTGTTCTGATCGTTTGGGGATACGTAGGTATATATAGGAGGAAGGAGTACGTTAGTGGAGCAGCAGGGGGCCCACGAGGTAGGGGGGCGCACCCAGGGGGTGCCCTCCACCCTCGTGACCGCCTCTGGCACTTCTTGGAGTAGGGTCCAAGTCTCCTGGATCACGTTCGGTGAGAAAATCACGTTCCCGAAGGTTTCATTCCGTTTGGACTCCGTTTGATATCCGTTTCTTCGTAACACTGAAATAGGCAAAAAAACAACAATTCTGGGCTGGGCCTCCGGTTAATAGGTTAGTCCCAAAAATAATATAAAAGTGGAAAATAAAGCCCAATATAGTCCAAAACAGTAGATAAAGTAGCATGGAGCAATCAAAAAATTATAGATATGTTGGAGACGTATCAATAATCAATGGGCTATGGAGATGCCCATCAATTGATGTCAACATGAGGAGTAGGGATTGCCATGCAACAGATGCACTAGAGCTATAAATGTATGAAAGCTCAACAAAAGAAACTAAGTGGGTGTGCATCCAACTTGCTTGCTCACGAAGACCTAGGGCATTTTGAGGAAGCCCATTGTAGGAATATACAAGCCAAGTTCTATAATGAAAAATTCCCACTAGTATATGAAAGTGACAACATATGAGACTCTCCACATGAAGAACATGGTGCTACTTGAAGCACAAGTGTGGAAAAGGATAGTAACATTGCCCCCTTTTTCTTTTTTTTCTTTTTTTTTCTTTTTGGGCCTTTCGTTTTTTTCTTTTTCGTTTTTCTTTCTTTGGCCTTTTTTAGGGACAATGCTCTAATAATGATGATCATCACACTTCTATTTATTTGCAACTCATGAATTACAACTCAAAACTAGAACAAGATATGACTCTATATGAATGCCTCCACGGTGTACCAGGATGGGCAATGAATCAAGAGTGACATGTATGAAAATTTATGCATGGTGGCTTTGCCACAAATACGATGTCAACTACATGATCATGCAAGGCAATATGACAATGATGATGCGTGTCATGATGATGAACGGAACGGTGGAAAGTTGCATGGCAATATATCTCGGAATGGCTAGGGAAATGCCATAATAGGTAGGTATGGTGGATGTTTTGAGGAAGATATAAGGAGGTTTATGTGTGATAGAGCGTATCGTATCACGGGGTTTGGATGCACCGGCAAAGTTTGCACCAACTCTCAAGGTGAGAAAGGGCAATGCACGGTACCGAAGAGGGTAGCAACGATGGAAGGGTGAGAGTGTGTATAATCCATGGACTCAATATTAGTCATAAAGAACTGTGACAACCTGATTTTTGGCCCTTTCTTTTTTCTTTTGTTTTTCCGAGGGTTTTGCCTGAGTTATCTTTTTTCGTGGCTTTGTGGTCTAGAAACTGAAGAACATGCCCTCTTCTTTGCTTCCATAGTGGCTTGTCATTCCCAAATCCTTCCCTAGACCCTGTCATTTTCATCCTAGCCCAAATCCCAATATTCTTTTTATTGGGAATATTCCTTTTCTGTTAAAGGAATAACTCAAATTGCCCTAGGTTGTGAAGCAACCTATATTTCCATCACTCCAAAAATTTCCAAATAATTCTCATAAATTGTTTGGGTCATATCTTGATCAAATATCACAAAACTTTTCATTGCCATGTTCAAAAACAATCCTCCAATAATTCATTTCCTATTCTGCCCTAAATGGCACATTGTGAAGCAAGTGCCATTTTCCTTTGACCAATTGACCTCAAACTCCTTGGACATCTTTTCATGTCCATATCATTGCCACATGCCAAAATGCAACCTCATTTGCCTAGTAATTATTTAATTACGATTTTCCAAAGTTTCTGTCCAGAAAGAAACTTTGTGAAGGAGGTACAAGCTAGGCATATCCAAATGAGTTTCCATTTTGCATGATCCTTCATATCATCATATAATAGCCCTCCACCAAAGTATAGCTCATGTCATGCCGTCATGTGAGCACAACTTAAATTCTTAGATTCTGGTCAAAATTTCAGTTTGTGAAGCAAGTATATTTATCTTGCTCCATTATGGCTATAAAGTTTTCTAGACCTTTTAGTATCCATGTAACCTCCCTCCACCAAGTTGTGGATCAATACCTTTGACCATTTTCCCTGTGGAATGTTTCCAAATTTCTTCTCAGAATAAATCTTTTTGAAGCAAGTGCTATTTTGGTTCATCCAAATGGCATGAAACTCCTTGGGAATCTTAATATCTTCAAATCATTGGGCCATAACCATTTTCAGCTCAATTGATGCAACTATGTGAGTGCATCATCCAAATTCTCATTTTTGACTAGTGGGTCACTTTCTACAGCAACCACCCTTTAGACTCCTCCTCTTAAGCTGATTTCTTGTGATCGTAGTCACCTTAGTGTATTGTCATCATCAGACAAACTATTTACTGAGTTACCTAGATGGTGTCCCCACTGCACAACACAAACACTTGGCTGCTGGTTTGCTCTGGGGCCATCTGCAAATCTCTTCTTTGCCCCTGGAATGATTTATTTCCTCAATTATACTAAGGTCACTAGGATCAATCCACTGGACATGGTCGTCCTGGCCAAAACGAGCTATTTGCACTAGTGCGCGTGGTGATCATGCTTGCGTCATGCAGATTGCACACTCTGGCTTCTTCCTGCCCCTGTTCTCGTCGGCTCTCTCCTCGTCTCGACCTCCAACTATGTCCTGGAGCTCCCCCGTGATGCCCTGCATCGTCCTGCGTCGATGGCTTGTCGTGGTTCGCCATAAATGAGCCGCTAGCTCCACGCCTGTGTCGTGCCCCGCCTCTGTCCTTCATTAGAGCACTGCTCAAGCTCGTTTGTGATGATCCAGAGCCTTCCCCACGCCTATATAAGGGACCCCCGACCTCCTCCGCAGCTCACATATCCCTCCCCTGCCCCATTTGCCCTCTGGAATCGCCACATCTCGCCGTTATTCGCCGTCACCCTCCATGGCCGCCTCGGCCTCGGCTTGGGTCCGGCCACCACAGGCCTCCCCACGCCTCTCCTCACGTCCAGCAACTTCCCCTCATCCCACTCAGCCGCCCCACCCCCTTGCCCCCTCGCCGGAGAGGCCGCCTCGCCGAAGAACCCCGTCACCCGAAGCTCTCTGCCTCTCCCATGGCGCCGCCTCTCCCCTCCGTCCCGTGCCTCCCTGGCGGCCGCCCTTCCTTTGGATGGGTGCGGCTGGCCGCTGTGGTCCCGCCAGTGGCCGCGCCACGGCCAGGGATCGCCGGAGCCAGCCGGCCCCTTGGCCTCTTCCCTCCCCTGCTGCTGCTCTGCTTCACGCGAGGCACATGCGCGGGAGGAAGGAGACGAGCGCCCGTGCCCCCCTCGCCCTGCGCCTGGGACCCATGCACTAGTGGCCTAGCACCTTGCCACGTGGATAAGTGGAGAAGGCGTAATCTGCCGAATGTGCTTTCAGTTTTGCCTCCAGGGACTTGTTTGTTGAAGTTTTATTCACATATCGGTCCCTGGTGTTCAACACCTCATAACTCCGCAACTGCAACTCCAAATGAGGTGATTCCAAAGCCTACTTATTCATCTCGTCGAGCCCTTTCTTTTGGTGTCACTTTCATTATGTTTTGGCATTTCGAAAATGACTATTTTCCCCTTGCACGTAAACAGGCCCCTCTGAGATAGAACTATTTCCGGCAAATCTTTCCGCGGCTTCACCGCACTTCTCCCCTGTGCCTTCTTCATATCAGGCTAGCCAAAATACCCACTTGCATGATAGTCATGCAGTAGCCATGGTTTTCAACTAGAATCTTTATTAAATGTTTGCTTGTTGAAAAGATGGTTATCGTTGTTCGGGTGATGTTTAGGTTTGCATGTGCACTTTTGTGCTATGTTGTCTTGTACTCTGTTATCATGTTCTACCTGCTAGTATTTCCTTTGATATGTTTATGCTTGCTAGAAGTACATGTTGATTTTGGTGATGTTCATACTAGTCAGTATGCCATGCTCAGTGAATATGATTCATTGTTGATATGGTGGATAGTTATGTGATACCCTCATGATTATGTTGATATCATGTTCATGCATTTTATCATGGCTCAACATATTTGCATTCAAGTTAACCGGATTAAACTGAACTTGAACAATTGTTGGCTGAGTCATGGTGCCGCTGAATCAAGCTGACCAGTGCAACCACATTTGCCGCTATGGGACGGTCCTAACTGGGTCTATTGTCGTGCCTCTCGCCGGTGCCTCCAACGAGGGAAGGTTATGGGCGTGCTGTACCCTGGCCCGGTAAGCAGGCATAACCTTGTGTGCCCGTTGTTGAGTTTTTGGATCCGGGTCCCCGTGTGCGATCGTGGCCACGACGGTGGTCGTTGTGTCTTTGGTAGACACGGGGCCACCCATGACTTAGCCCAAAGGGGAGTTGGTCGGAGTGGCCGAGAGAGTGTCATGGCAGTAGGACAGTTTTGTCGGAACGCCGTTGGTCCACCCGAATGGGAGTGCGAGGCCATGGGTTCTGTAGTGTGGGTACAATGTACTAACCTCTGCAGAGTGTATATTAAATCTATCAATAGGTGCGCCCGCGGATAAGGGCCTAGTTCGTGTCGGTCACACTGTGAGTCAACAACAATAAGAATAATGTGCTTAATAACAATGAGATAAGTTGGTTGTGATCACCGTAAGGATCACGAGCCAAGTGTTGGTCGTGGTTGTGATCGTCGTAAGGATCACGGGCCAATTATTGGTCGTGCTTGTGATCGCCGTTAGGATCATGGGCCAAATATTGGTCGTGGTTGTGATCGCCGTATGGATCACGGGCCAAATATTGGTCGTGGTTGGGATCGCTGTAAGGATCATGGTTTGAGACCAAGTGTTGGTCGTGGTTGTGATCGCCGTAAGGATCCCGGTTGTATCGAGGATACCGAGTCGTTGTATATTTGTGATGTTGTGTGAGAATCATGGGTAAAAATCAAGCTCCTTGTGGTCATTTAATGATTACTACGGTATTGTTTATACCAAGCTTGATTTGATCCTAAGATGATCGTGTGATGTCCGAGGTTGGTAAGTGATGCATGTGTTGGTTGCAAGGTAGCCCGAGCAGAATAAGTAGTGCATATAGTGTCATCATGTTGCATGCTAGTATCATCAGATTCATATGTTCATGCCAGGTTCATGTTGTTCTAGCTGCATCATGTTTATGTTGATGCCATGTTGCTATGATGATATCATGTTAATTTCTGCTTAACCTGTAATTGCCAGGCTGTTGTTTGTCTTGAATGCTTCTGGTTATTGTGAGCTTGCAAGTACATTCAATGTACTGACCTGGCGTGTCATGCCAATTTGCAGGTCATTCCAGATTTGATTGCTTGTTTGTCGTGGAGTCCTTGTTTGCGAGCTAGGATAAGCGTTCCAGCCAGAGTCCCTGCGGACTGGAGTTCACCACCGTCGTCGTTGTTCCGCTACTAGAGTTCTTCCGCTGCATCGTGTTGTTCTACTACTTGCATAGAGCAACAGTGGCAAGCGTAGTGTCGCTGTGCCGATGTAACCCTTGTACCCAAATAGATTGTAATAAAGAGCTGGTTTGTTCTATGCTAAGCAGTGCCGTATTCCAGAAGACTTCATCTCGATCTCTGGGCTGGAATACGGGGCATTTCGGTTTTCTCTGAGCTGGGGTGCCACAGGCTTGGTATCAGAGTAGGTCTGGCTATAGGACGCCCTAGACCGTGCGAACATTAGAAAGCAGTAGTATAGACCCCAGTTGGTTTGTTGCACTTGATTGCTGCATTTGTTTGTCGCAAAGCATGCATATAGATTATTATTTAGTCGCTAATGGTTAATCTTGTGAGTGTAGGTGGCGTCGTTTTCGATCCACCACCTGCACCCTCCTTCTTAGCATGTCTGCTCTTTGGTGTTCGGCGTCATCTCTGTCCCAGCAGAGTGATGCCCCAGTACCCACTGTTCCAGACACCATTTGTAGGAGTTGTGCTTAGGTATCGCGTATATTTTTCCACCACCCACCCATATTATTTCGGTGATAGACTTGTTTCTATCCCGAATCATGCCATCCATCTCGTCCATCTGGCAACCCTTACTAATCTTGGTTATCAGAAAAGGGAAATGCCAGCGAGCCTTGCTTTTCCACCGCTACCCTACTCAGTCATTTTATTCTTGGGACGTGTACGAATCCCTTTTGTATGCTTGATGATGATGTGGTTGTGACTTTTATGTCTTGCTACTTGATCGTTAAGTCCGTCCTCACCTGTGTATCCATCCAGATCCAGCTAGTGTTCAGCTAGTGCTTGGTGTAGCTTCGGTTACGCCAACTCCTTTCCACACATGGATATAATTTTCATGCACATTGCCACAACATATTAGACCGCAATACCGGAGTTTCCGCAAGATTTGTGTGCTTAGGTGTGCATGCATATTATTATGTCAGTAGCAGTAATATGTGATGATTGCTTGATTAATTATATTAGTAGTATGCTAGTGTGCATTTGTTTTAGTCGTTTCTTTTGTTCCTTTCTTCGGGCCTTCGGTGTTACAAATTTCCCCCTATTAAAGTTGCTCATCAGCCGACACTGGACCCGAAGAGTCAGCAACAAATGCATATATTTGGAAACTCAGCTAAACAGAATGGAATTATCAGCCGACTGCAGTGAAATTGGGAATATCTTGTCTGGATGCAAAAGAAATCCTGGATGGACCGTCAGTATCAAGTTTGCATTAGCGTGCACTCATCACAACAAAATGATTAAATCAGCAAGAAGATAAATTGTGTGCAAGGTTGACAGAATATTATCGAAGGTATGGCTCAGATACATGTTTAATTTTTCGTTGAGGATGATTTTGGAACTTGATGTACCTAGAAGCAAGCAAAAATATGGCATATACTCAGAAAGGAGAATAGTCCTGCAAAACCCCGTTTCATGCAAGAAATCAGTAGAAAAAATATTCAGATGGTTATATATTTGTAAATCGGTCCACATATCACAATAAGAAGCTTCTGGTGGAAGCAACCCAATCTTCCCTCGCAAGATACCAGAGAAGCTTCCAAGGCAAGATTCATCTATCTTCCTCAGTACGATACGTGGATGATTTCCCGTGCAAGGTACCCTGTCTTATTTAGCAAGCAACCGCAAAAGCTTCCGACATAAGGTACTGAGTCTTTCCCCAGCAAAATCTTTAAGGGGGTAAGCTTCTGAAGCACGATACCCAGTCTTCTTCAGCAAGTTGTCCGATGAAAGTTTCGAGCACAAGCCAGCCAATCTTCCTTAGTAAGACATTGGTAGAAGGTAGTACACTATGAATTGACAACATATGGCAGTGAAACCCAAGAATCAGATCCGCAACATTTGGGTCAGAATCAAGAATCAGTCAATACACGTCTGTCTCGGAATCAGGTCCTCATATATACGCAATGAGCATACCACCAAGATCTTACAAGTCACTCGGATGAGGATCTGACAACCACGTGAGGATGGTCACGAGAATATAGCCAGTATACACCACAGTGTGACAAAGGATTATGAGGATTAACGACATCAATGAGCTCAATACAAGTACCCGTGAACCTGGAAAATGATCCTGATGAGCCCTTGTCCCCTTTTTCTCCAATGACGGCACCACGCCTATGGTCTGAGCTGTTTCTAGCTATCCGTGGTGGATGCCGATTTTTGTTTCTCTCTTCAACGACTATCATGAGTCCAAGCTGCTTTTCGGCCGTCTCGTATAGCTGTTGAGTTTCTTTTTGTGACACTAGCCCTATAGCTGCTTTTTGGCTATTTTAGGGGGCTGCTGATATGTCTCCAACGTATCTATAATTTTTGATTGTTCCATGCTATTATATTACCCCTTTTGGATGTTTATGGGCTTTATTTTACACATTTATATCATTTTTGGGACTAACCTACTAACCAGAGGCCCAACCCATATTGCTGTTTTTTTTGCCTATTTCAGTATTTCGAAGAAAAGGAATATCAAACAGAGTCCAAACGGAATTAAACCTTCGGGAGCGTGATTTTTGGAACGAACGTGATCCAGAGGACTTGGAGTGCAAGTCAAGAAGCAGCCGAGGCCCCCACGATATAGGAGGCCGTGCCCCCCCTATAGGGCGCGCCCCCTGTCTCGTGGGCCCGTCGGGCGACCACCGACGTACTTCTTCCTCCTATATATACCTACGTACCCCGAAAACATCCAGGGGCACCACGAAACACAATTTCCACCATCGTAACCTTCCGTATCCACGAGATCCCTTCTTGGAGCCTTCGCCGACACTCTGCCGGAGGGGGAATCGACCATGGAGGGCTTCTACATCAACATCCTTGCCCCTCTGATGAGTTGTGAGTAGTTTACCACAGACCTACGGGTCCATAGTTATTAGCTAGATGGCTTCTTCTCTCTTTTTGGATCTCAATACAGTGTTCTCACCCTCTCTTGTGGAGATCTATTCGATGTAAACTCTTTTTGCGGTGTGTTTGTCGAGATCCGATGAATTGTGGGTTTATGATCAAGTTTATCTATGAATAATATTTGAATCTTCTCTGAATTCTTTTATGTATGATTGAGTTATCTTTGCAAGTCTCTTCAAATTATCAGTTTGGTTTGGCCTACTAGATTGATCTTTCTTGCCATGGGAGAAGTGCTTAGCTTTGGGTTCAATCTTGCGGTGTCCTTACCCAGTGACAGAAAGGGTTGAAAGGCACGTATTGTATTGTTGCCATCGAGGATAACAAGATGGGGTTTATATCATATTGCTTGAGTTTATCCCTCTACATCATGTCATCTTGCTTAATGCGTTACTCTGTTCTTATGAACTTAATACTCTAGATGCAGGCATGAGTCGGTCGATGTGTGTAGTAATAGTAGTAGATGCAGGCAGGAGTCGGTCTACTTGTTATGGACGTGATGCCTATATACATGATCATGCCTAGATACTCTCATAACTATGCGCTTTTCTATCAATTGCTCGACAGTAATTTGTTCAGCCACCGTAATACTTATGTTATCTTGAGAGAAGCGTCTAGTGAAACCTATGGCCCGCAGGTCTATCTCTTATCATATTTGCTTTCAATCTACTTTTATTTGCATCTTTAATTTTTGCATCTATATTATAAAATACCAAAAATATATCTATCTTATCTTACTATCTTTATTAGATCTCACTTTCGCAAGTGGCCATGAAGGGATTGACAACCTCTTTATTGCGTTGGTTGCGAGTTCTCAGTTTGTTTGTGTAGGTGCGTGGGACTTTTGAGGAGCCTCCTACTGGATTGATACCTTGGTTCTAAAAACTGAGGGAAATACTTACGCTACTATTGCTGCATCACCCTCTCCTCTTCGAGGAAAACCAACGCAAGCTCAAGACGTAGCAGCTGCCACCTTCTTCTTACCGACCCGGTCTCATGCTTTGAGCTGCTTTTTGGCCGCCCCGAGCCGTGGTTGAGTTATTCTAGTAATGTCCCAGATCTGAGTTTTAAAGACCGTTCTGGTGGCTACTGATTTATTTGCCAATTTCTTGCAAGGGTTTCGGATGATCATTTCCCAACAATCAGAACTTGAGAGGTGTTGAACCTGCCATTTAATGGGTTACCCTGTCAAAAAAATGAGGATAAACTACAATTGCCAAAAAAATTGCACCGACAGTACCTATGGTCATACGAAGAAGCAATATGGCCCAGCTCTTTCAGCCAAAGATCCAGACCAAGAAAACAATAATGAAGGAGCAAGACCAGTGAGGCAGGTATGAAAATTGTACACGACCCCCATGGTGCAGATCCCCTGGACAGTCTAAGTCAGTATTGATCCACATGGATATGCCTACATCATGAGTAATCGGCATGAGGAATAACAGTCTGGAAGCCTGAGCCCTTACTTATATGAATCATCATGTATAGCCTGTCGTGAACAAATTTTTTTCGTCAGAACCACCGTTAGTCAGGTCTGTGGATATTATCATATAGGACAAACCCTTTATGCTGGCTACGACAGGAGACAATCAAATATTTGGTACGGATCCGCTACTCACAACAGTGGAACCAGTTAAGATGATTCAGAAACTTCTGCGATGAGTCAGAATCTGTCAGGAAACCGTTATGTTTTACCTCACTGTTTGGAACCCAAAGGACTTGCATTTAGTGGAGAAACCCAATACAATGAGTCAGAGCTTGGGTGTTCATTAGAAAAATCTGATCATCATTACATGAAAGGTTGTCAGTGCCGGGTGGCACACCCAGCGGAAATCACTTTTGGATTTGTGAGACGGACATATATTTCAGTCATGATAATCAAATCACACTCAGCTAGTCAGCAGATCTAAAAAGAAATTGGAGCCTATATAAGCATGAACAAGCAAGGTAAGATCTGTCAGAAGGAGGATACAGTGAATCAAACCACCCCAGGGCCAGTCAGATAAAAATTTAATGGGAACAACAATAAAGGAAAAAGGATACCCGAGCTGGAAACGGTTTCCACAAGTCAGTATGTTCTTACTTGTTCCCTGAGAAACCAAATCTCGAGGACAAGATTTCTTTAAGGGGTAAAGGTTTGTGATAGCCTGATTTTTGGCCCTTTCTTTTTTCTTTTGTTTTTCCGAGGTTTTTGCCTGAGTTTTCCGAGGTTTTGCATGATCAATAGCCGCGCCCGCGGATAAGGGCCCAGTTCGTGTCGGTCACACTATGAGTCAACAGTAATAAGAATAATGTGCTTAATAGCAATGAGATAAGTTGGTTGTGATCGCCGTAAGGATCACGTGCCAAGTGTTGGTCGTGGTTATGATTGCCGTAAGGATCACGGGCCAATTATTGGTCATGGTTGTGATCGCCATAAGGATCACGAGCCAAATATTGGTCGTGGTTGTGATCGCCGTAAGGATCACGGGCAAAATATTGGTCGTGGTTGTGATCGCCATAAGTATCACGGTTTGAGACAAACTATTGGTCGTGGTTGTGATCACCGTAAGGATCGCGGTGGTATCGAGGATACCGAGTCGTTGTATATTCGTGATGTTGTGCGAGAATTGTGGGTAAAAATCAAGCTCCGTGTGGTCATTTAATGATTAGTACGGTATTGTCTATACCAAGCTTGATTTGATCCTAAGATGATCGTGTGATGTCCAAGGTTGGTAAGTGATGCATTTGTTGGTTACAAGGTAGCCCGAGTAGAATAAGTGGTGCATATAGTGTCGTGATGTTGCATGCTAGTATCGTCAGATTCACATGTTCATGCCATGTTCATGTTGTTCTAGCTGCATCATGTTTATGTTGATGCCATGTTGCTATGATGATATCATGTTAATGTCTGCTTTACCTATAATTGCCAGGC
This sequence comes from Triticum dicoccoides, assembly GCF_002162155.2. NCBI lineage: Eukaryota > Viridiplantae > Streptophyta > Magnoliopsida > Poales > Poaceae > Triticum > Triticum dicoccoides. The sequence goes on along the minus strand of NC_041383.1, from coordinate 699,175,677 downwards.
TCTTGTTTTTCTTGAATGCTTCTGGTTATTGTGAGCTTGCAAGTACATTCAATGTACTGACCCGGCGTGTCATGCCAGTTTGCAGGTCATTCCGGATTTGATTGCTTGTTTGCCATGGAGTCCTTGTTTGCGAGTTAGGATAAGCGTTCCAGCCAGAGTCCCTGCGGAGTGGAGTTCACCACCGTCGTCGTCGTTCCACTGCTAGAGTTCTTTCGCTGCATCATGTTGTTCTGCTGCTTGCATAGAGCAACAGTGGCAGGCATAGTGTCGCCGTGCCGATGTAACCCTTGTACCCAAATAGATTATAATAAAGAGCTAGTTTGTTCTATACTAAGCAGTGCCGTATTCCAGAAGACTTCATCTCGATCTCTGGGCTGGAATACGGGGCGTTCCGGTTTTCTCTGAGCTGGGGTGCCACAAGAACTCATATACTTATTGCAAAAATCTACAAGTCATCAAAAACCAAGCACTACGCGCATGCTCCTAGGGGAATAGATTGGTAGGAAAAGACCATCGCTCGTCCCCGACTGCCACTCATAAGGATGACAATCTAAGAACACCTCATGTTTCAAATTTGTTACACAACTTTTACCATACGTGCATGCTACGGGACTTGCCAACTTCAACACAAGCATTCTTTAAATTCATAATCACCCAACTAGCATGAATCTAATATCACTACCTCCATATCTCAAAACAATTATCAAGTATCAAATTGATCATAGCATCCAATTCACTTCCTATGATAGTTTTTTATTATACCCAACTTGGATGCCTATCATTCTAGGACCAATTTTATAACCATAGCAAATACCATGCTATTCTAAAAGACTCTCAAAATAATATAAGTGAAGCATGATAGATTAACAATTTATAGAAAACCAAGCCACCGCCATGCTCTAAAAGATATAAGTGAAGCACTAGAGCAAAACTATCTAGCTCAAAAGATATAAGTGAAGCACATAGAGTATTCTAATAAATTCCAATCAAGTGGATTTCTCCCAAAAGGTGTGTACATCAAGGATGATTGTGGTAAACTAAAAAGCAAAGACTAATATCATACAACACGCTCCAAGCAAAACACATAACATGTGGCGAATAAAAATATAGCTCCAAGTAAAGTTACCGATGGACGAAGACGAAAGAGGGGATGCCTTCCGGGGCATCCCCAAGCTTAGGATTTTGGTTATCCTTGAATATTTTGGGGTGCCATGGGCATCCCCAAGCTTAGGCTCTTGCCACTCCTTATTCCATAGTCCATCAAATCTTTACCCAAAACTTGAAAACTTCAGAACACAAAACTCAACAGGAAATCTCATAAGCTCCATTAGTGCAAGAAAGAAAAACCACCACATAAGGTACTGTAATGAACTCATTCTTTATTTATTTTGGTGTTAAAACTACTGTATTCCAACTTCTCTATGGTTCATACCACTTAATACTAGCCATAGATGCATCAAAATAAGCAAACAACACACGAAAAACAGAATCTGTCAAAAACAGAACAGTTTGTAGCAATCTGTAACTCTTGAATACTTATGGAACTCTAAAAATCCTACGAAAATAGGACGTCCTGTGAAATTTGTCTATTGATCTACATCAAAAAGAATCAACGCAAAATCACGTTCCTGTGAATTACTAAAATTATTTTTCTGCGTCCAAAGTTTCTGTTTTTCAGCAGAATCAAATTAACTATCACCGTAGGTTATCCTATAGGTGCTACTTGGCACAAACACTAATTGAAACATGAAAACACATCTAAACAGAAGCTAGATGAAATAATTATTACTAAACATAAGCAAAGACAAAAAACAAAAAATAAAATTGGGTTTCCTCCCAACTAGCGCTTATCTTTAAAGCCTTTTTAGCTAGGCATTGAGATTTCAATGATGCTCACATGAAAGACAAGATTTGAAGCGCAAAGAGAGCATCATGAAACATGTGACAAACACATCTAAGTCTAACATACTTCCTATGCAGAGGCATATTATAAGCAAACAAATTTGCAAGGCAAGCAAAAACTAGCACATGCAAGGAAAAAGAAAGAGACGTTAGCAATCTCAACATGACAAGAGGTAATTTAGTAAGATAAAAATTTCCACGACCATATTTTCCTCTCTCATAATAATTACATGTAGGATCATAGGAGAATTCAACAAAATAGCTATCACATAACATATTCTTAACATGATCCACATGCATGTGAAGTTGACACTCTTCCAAAATAGTGGGATTATCATTAACTAAAGTCATGACCTCTCCAAACCCACTTTTATCAAAAATACCATAAGATTGAACATTCTCCAAATATGTGGGATCTAAAGTTGACACTCTTCCAAACCCACTTTCAATATTATTGCAAACACTATTATCAATCTCATATTCATCATGGGGCTTAAATAAATTTTCAAGATTATAAGAAGAATCACCCCAGTCATGGTCATTGCAACAAGTAGTAGACATAGCAAAACTAGCATCCCCAAGCTTAGGGTTTTGCATATTATTAGCACAACTGACATCAAGAGAATTTATAGTAAAGTCAATGCAATCATGCTTTTTATTCAAAGATCTATCGTGACTCGCTTCATAAAGTACTTCATCACAATTTTCAGATTCACGAATTTCAAGCAAAACCTCATAAAGATAATCTAGTGCACTCAACTCACTAGCAATAGGTTCATCATAATTGGATCTCTTAAAGAGATTAGCAAGTGGATGAGGATCCATAAACTTTTAGCAAGCGAAGATGCAAGCAAAAAGACGATACATGGTAAACCAAGATCGAACGGAAGGAGGGTGAAGAAAAGGCAAAGGTGAAGTGGGGGAGAGGAAAACGAGAGGCAAATGGCAAATAATGTAATGCGAGGGAGATGAGTTTGTGATGGGTACTTGGTATGTCTTTACTTGAGCGAAGACCTCCCCGGCAGCGGTGCCAGAAATCCTTCTTGCTACGTCTTGAGCTTGCGTTGGTTTTCCTTGAAGAGGAGAGGGTGATGCAGCAAAGTAGCGTAAGTATTTCCCTCAGTTTTTGAGAACCAAGGTATCAATCCAGTAGGAGGCTCCTCAGAAGTCCCACGCACCTACACAAACAAACAAGAACCTCGCAACCAACGCAATAAAGGGGTTGTCAATCCCTTCACGACCACAAACAAACAAGAACCTTGCAACCAACGCAATAAATGAGATCTGATAGAGATAATATGATAAGATAAATATTTTTGGTATTTTTATGATATAGATAGGAAAAGTAAAGATGCAAATAAAAGTAGATTGTAAACTTATATGATAAAAGATAGACCCCGGGGCCATAGGTTTCACTAGTGGCTTCTCTCAAGATAGCATAAGTATTACGACGGGTGAACAAATTACTGTCGAGCAATTGATAGAAAAGCGCATAGTTATGAGATTATCTAGGCATGATCATGTATATAGGCATCACGTCCGTGACAAGTAGACCGACTCCTGCTTGCATCTACTACTATTACTCCACACATCAACCGCTATCCAGCATGCATCTAGAGTATTAAGTTCATAAAGAACAGAGTAACGCATTAAGAAAGATGACATGATGTAGAGGGATAAACTCATGCAATATGATATAACCCCCATCTTTTTATCCTCGATGGCAACAATACAATACGTGCCTTGCTGCCCCTGCTGTCACTGGGAAAGGACATTGCAAGATTGAACCCAAAGCTAAGCACTTCTCCCATTGCAAGAAAGATCAATCTAGTAGGCCAAACCAAACTGATAATTCGAAGAGACTTGCAAAGATAACTTAATCACACATAAAAGAATTCAGAGGAGATTCAAATATTTCTCATAGATAAACTTGATCATAAACCCACAATTCATCGGATCTCAATAAACACACCGCAAAAAAGAGTTACATCGAATAGATCTCCAAGAAGATCGAGGAGAACTTTATATTGAGATTCAAAGAGAGAGAAGAAGCCATCTAGCTAATAACTATGGACCCGAAGGTCTGTGGTAAACTACTCACAACTCATCGGAAGGGCCTTGGAGATGATGTAGAGGCCCTCCATGGTCGATTCCCCCTCCGGCAGAGCGCCGACGAAGGCTCCAAGATGGGATCTCATGGATACAGAAGGTCGCGGCGGTGGAAATAGTTTTTCGTGGTGCTCCTCAATGATTTCAGGGTACGTGGGTATATATAGGAGGAAGAAGTAGGTCGGTGGATGCTCGAGGGGCCCACGAGGGTGGGGGGCATGCCCACCTATAGGGGGCGCATCGGGCACCATCGTGGCCGCCTCCTCTGTTGCTTGACATCCACTCCAACTTACCTGGATCACGTTTGTTCCAAAAAGATCACTCCCGAAGGTTTCATTCCATTTGGACTCCGTTTGATATTCCTTTTCTTCGAAATGCTGAAATAGGCCAAAAAAGCAATTCGGGTTGGGCCTCCGGTTAGCAGGTTAGTCCCAAAAATGATATAAAAGTGTAAAGTAAATCCCATAAACATCCAAAACGGGTAATATAATAGCATGGAGCAATAAAAAAATTATAGATACGTTGGAGACGTATCAGGCAGTTCCGCTTCCAGTGACCATTTCCCTTGCAATAAAAGCACTGAGTCTCAGGCTTGGGTCCATTGTTTGGCTTCTTCTTCCAGGCAACTGATTTATCGGGCGCGGCAACTCCCTTGCCGTCCTTCTTGAAGTTCTTCTTACCCTTGCCTTTCTTGAAACTAGTGGTCTTATTCACCATCAACACTTGATGTTCCTTTTTGATTTCCACCTCAGCTGATTTCGGCATTGAATATAACTCGGGAATGGACTTCTCCATCTCTTGCATATTGTAGTTCATCACAAAGCTCTTGTAGCTAGGTGGGAGCGACTAGAGGATCCTGTCAATGACCGAGTCATCTGGGAGATTAACTCCCAACTGAGACAAACGGTTGTGTAACCCGGACATAGTGAGTTTGTGCTCACTGACAGAACTGTTTTCCTCCATCTTACAACTTTAGAACTTGTCGGAGACTTCATATCTCTCGACCCGGGCATGAGCATGGAAAACCATTTTCAACTCTTGGAACATCTAATATGCTCCGTGCTGCTCAAAACACTTTTGGAGCCCCGGTTCTAAGCTGTAAAGCATGCCGCACTAAACCAGGGAGTAATCATCACTACGCGACTGCCAGGCGTTCATAACGTCTTGAGTTGCTAGAAAATGGGTGCTTCACCTAGCGGTGCTTCTAGGACATATGCTTTCTTGGCAGCTATGAGGATGATCCTCAAGTTCCGGACCCAGTCCGTATAGTTGCTACCGTCGTCTTTCAGCTTGGTTTTCTCTAGGAACGCATTGAAGTTGAGGGCAACATCAGCGTGGGCCATTTGATCTACAAGACATATTGCAAAGATTTTAGACTAAGTTCATGATAATTAAGTTCATCTAATCAAATCGAACTCCCACTCAAATAGACATCCCTCTAGTCATCTAAGTGATACATGATCCGAGCCAACTAGGACGTGTTCGAGCATCACGTGAGACGGACTAGTCATCATCGGTGAACATCTTCATGTTGATCGTATCTACTATCCGACTCATGTTCAACCTTTCGGTCTCTTGTGTTCCGAGGCCATGTCTGTACATGCTAGGCTCGTCAAGTCAACCTAAGTGTTTTGCATGTGTAAATTTGGCTTACACCTGTTGTATGTGAACGTTAGAATCTATCACACCCGATCATCACGTGGTGCTTCAAAACAATGAACTTTCGCAACGGTGCACAGTTAGGGGGAACACTTTCTTGAAATTTTATGAGGGATCATCTTATTTATGCTACCGTCGTTCTAAGCAGATAAGATGCGAAAACATGATAAACATCACATGCAATCAAATAGTGATGATATGGCCAATATCATTTTGCTCCTTTTGATCTCCATCTTCGGGGCGCCATGATTATCATCGTCACTGGCATGACACCATGATCTCCATCATCATGATCTCCATCATCGTGTCTTCATGAAGTTGTCTCACCAACTGTTACTTCTACTACTATGGCTAACGGTAAGCAATAAAGTAAAGTAATTACATGGCGTTTTCATTGACACGCAGGTCATACAATAAATTAAGACAACTCCTATGGCTCCTGCCGGTTGTCATACTCATCGACATGCAAGTCGTGATTCCTATTACAAGAACATGATCAATCTCATACATCACATATATCATTCATCACATCCTTTTGGCCATATCAAATCACATGGCATATGCTGCAAGAACAAGCTAGACGTCCTCTAATTGTTGTTGCAAGTTTTTACGTGGCTGCTATAGGTTTCTAGCAAGAACGTTTCTTACCTTCGCCAAAACCACAACATGATATGCCAATTGCTATTTACCCTTCAAAAGGACACTTTTCATCGAATCTGATCCGACTAAAGTGGGAGAGACAGACACCCGCTAGCCACCTTATGCAACTAGTGCATGTCAGTCGGTGGAACCTGTCTCACGTAAGCGTACATGTAAGGTCGGTCCGAGCCGCTTCATCCCATGATGCCGCCGAATCAAGATAAGACTAGTAACGGCAAGTAGATTGACAAAATCGACGCACACGGCAACTTGTGTTCTACTCGTGCATAGAAACTACGCATAGACCTAGGTCATGATGCCACTGTTGGGGATCGTTGCAGAAATTAAAATTTTCTACGCATCACCAAGATCAATCTATGGAGAGACTAGCAATGAGAGAGAGGGGAGTGCATCTTCATACCCTTGAAGATCGCGAAACGGAAGCGTTGCAAGAACGTGGATGAAGGAGTCGTACTCGCAGCAATTCAGATCGCGGTTGATTCTGATCTAAGTGCCAAACAATGGCACCTCCGCGTTCAACACACGTGCATCACGGGGACGTCTCCTCCTTCTTGATCCAGCAAGGGGAAAGGAGAAGTTGGGGAAGAACTCCGGCAGCAAGATGACATGATGTAGAGGGATAAATTCATGCAATATGATAAAAACCCCATCTTGTTATCCTCGATGGCAACAATACAATACGTGCCTTGCTGCCCCTTCTGTCACTGGGAAAGGACACCGCAAGATTGAACCCAAAGCTAAGCACTTCTCCCATTGCAAGAACCACCAATCTAGGTGGCCAAACCAAACGGATAATTCGAAGAGACTTGCAAAGATAACTCAATCATACATAAAAGAATTCAGAGAAGATTCAAATATTGTTCATAGATAAGCTAGATCATAAACCCACAATTCATTGGTCTCAACAAACACACCGCAAAAATAAGATTACATCAAATAGATCTCCACGAGAGAGGGGGAGAACATTGTATTGAGATCCAAAAAGAGAGAAGAAGCCATCTAGCTACTAGCTATGGACCCGAAGGTCTGAAGTAAACTACTCACACTTCATCGGAGGGGCAATGGTGTTGATGTAGAAGCCCTCTGTGGTGGATGCCCCCTCCGGTGGAGCTCTGGAACATGCCCCAAGATGGGATCTCGTGGATACAGAAGGTTGCGGCGGTGGAAGGTTTTTGGCTCCTCTTCTGATCGTTTGGGGATACGTATGTATATATAGGAGGAAGGAGTACGTCGGTGGAGCAACAGGGGGGCCACGAGGCAGGGGGTGCACCCTGAGGGGGGCGCCCCCAACCTCGTGACCGACTCTTCTGCTTCTTGGAGTAGGGTCCAAGTCTCCTGGATCACGTTCGGTGAGAAAATCACGTTCCCGAAGGTTTCATTCCGTTTGGACTCCGTTTGATATTCCGTTTGTTCGAAACACTAAAATAGGCAAAAAACAACAATTCTGGGCTGGGCCTCCAGTTAATAGGTTAGTCCCAAAAATAATATAAAAGTGGAAAATAAAGCCCAATATAGTCCAAAACAGTAGATAAAGTAGCATGGAGCAATCAAAAATTATAGATACGTTGGAGACGTATCAGGGCCCTAGGGGGGGATGGCACCCAGCCCACTTAGGGGCTGGTTCCCTTCCACATACAACCCATAGAGCCCTCCGAGGCAGGTAGACCCCCCGGTGGACCCCCGGAACCCCTTGGGTGGTCCCGGTACAATACCGGCAAACCCCCGAATACTTTCGGTGACCGTATGATGACTTCCCATATATAAATCTTCACCTCTGGACCATTCCGGAACTCCTCGTGACATCCGGGACTCCGAACAACATTCGGTAACCACATACTATTTCCCATAACAACTCTAGCATCACCGAACCTTAAGTGTGTAGACCCTACGGGTTCGGGAATCATGCAGACATGACCGAGACTGCTCTTCGGTCAATAACCAACAGTGGGATCTGGATACCCATGCTGGCTCGCACATGTTCCACAATGATCTCATCGTATGAACCATGATGTCGGGGATTCAAGCAATCCCGTATACAATTCCCTTTGTCAATCGGTACGTTACTTGCCCGAGATTCGATCGTCGGTATCCCAATACCTCGTTCAATCTCGTTACCGGCAAGTCACTTTACTCGTTCCGTAATGCATGATCCCGTGACTAACTACTTTTTCACATTGAGATCATTATGATGATGCATTACCGAGTGGGCCCAGAGATACCTCTCCGTCATACGGAGTGACAAATCCCTGTCTCGATTCATGCCAACCCAACATACACTTTCAGAGATACCTGTAATGCACCTTTATAGCCACCCAGTTACGTTGTGACGTTTGGTACACCCAAAGCATTCCTACAGTATCCGGGAGTTGCACAATCTCATGGTCTAAGGAAATGATACTTGACATTAGAAAAGCTTTTAGCGAACGAACTACACGATCTTGTGCTATGCTTAGGATTGGGTCTTGTCCATCACATCGTTCTCCCAATGATGTGATCCCGTTATCAATGACATCCAATGCCCATAGTCAAGAAACCATGACCATCTATTGATCAACGAGCTAGTCAACTAGAGGCTCACTAGGGACATGTTGTGGTCTATGTATTCACACATGTATTACGGTTTCGGTTAATACAATTATAGCATGAACAATAGACAATTATCATGAACAAGGAAATATAATAATAACCATTTTATTATTGCCTCTAGGGCATATTTACAACATACGTACCCTCATAGACCGTAAGCAGAAGCGTTTCACAACGTGGTTGATGTAGTCGAACTTTCTTTGCGATCCACCGATCGAGTAACGAATGTACGACACCCTCGAGTTCTGCACACATGTTTAGCTCGGTGATGTCCCTCGCCTTCTTGATCTCAGTGATGTTTGCTTGAACTACGTCGGTATTTCCCCAAAGAGGAAGGGATAATGCAGCACATCATCGATAGGTATTTCCCTCAGTGATGAGATCAAGGTTATCGAACAAATAGGAGAACCACACAACACTATGTAAACAGCAGCTGCACACAAATAACAAATACTCGCAACCCGACGTGTTAAAGGGGTTGTCGATCCCTTTCGGGTAACGGCTCCAAAAATTGGCAAACGTACGTTAGAGAGTTGTAAATATTGATAGATCGAACGCCAAATAAAATAAAGTGCAACAAGGTATTTTTGAATTTTTGGTTTAATAGATCTGAAAATAAAAGCAAAAGAAAATAGATCACAAAGGCAAATATAATAAAGAAGAGACCCAGGGTCCGTAGATTTCACTGGTGGCTTCTGTCGAGAAAAATAGCATACGGTGGGTGAACGAATTACTGTTGGGCAATTGATAGAACTTCAAATAATCATGACGATATCCAGGCAATGATCATTATATAGGCATCACGTCCAATATTAGTAGACCAACTCCTGCCTGCATCTACTACTATTACTCCACACATCGACCACTATCCAGCATGCATATTGTGTATTAAGTTCATGGAAAAATAGAGTAATGCAATAAGAGCGATGGCATAATGTAGACAAGATATATTTATGTAGAAATAGACCCCATCCTGTTATCCTTAATAGCATCGATACATACATGTCGTTTCCCTTTCTGTCACTGGGATCAAGCACTGTAAGATCGAACCCATTACAAAGCACCTCTTCCCATTGCAAGATAAATAGACCAAGTTGGCCAACCAAAACACAAATATTGGAGAAGAAATACGAGGCTATAAGTAATCATGCATATAAGAGATTCAAAGAAGACTCAAATAACTTTCATGGATAAAAAGATAGATCTGATCACTCAAAGTTCATCGGATCCCAACAAACACACCGCAAAAAGAGTTACATCATATATATCTCCAAGAGACCATTGTATTGAGAATCAAACGAGAGAGAGGAAGCCATCTAGCTACTAGCTACGGACCCTTAGGTCTACAAAGAACTACTCACACATCATCGGAGAGGCACCAATGGGCATGATGAACCCCTTCGTGATGGTGTCTAGATTGGATTTGGTGTTTCTAGAACTTGCAGCAGCTGGAATTGATTTTCGTCGACTCCCCTAGG
>NC_041383.1:699160777-699165144 GCF_002162155.2 Triticum dicoccoides | reverse complement strand
AGGTGGGCATAACCCACCAAGGCGCGCCTGGGCCTCCAAGCGCGCCCTGGTGGGTTGTGCTCCCCTCGGAGCACCCCTAGGTGCTTCTTCGGCCCACTGGATGTCTGGTCCAAAAAAAGTCCACAAAAAGTTTCACTGTGCTTGGACTCTGTTTGGTATTGATTTCCTGTGATGTAAAAAATATGCACAAAATAACAACTGGCACTTGGCACCATGTCAATAGGTTAGTACCAAAAAATGATATAAAATGACTATAAAATGATTATAAAACATCCAAGAATGATAATATAACAACATGGAACAATCAAAAATTATAGATACATTGGAGACATATCATCCAGGAAGACGTTGAGGTAGTAGATGAGTTCCGTCAGCACGATAGCATGGTGACGGTGATGGTGAAGTGATCTTTGCAGGGCTTCGCCTACGCACTACAAAAATATGACCAGGGGAGTAAACGGTGGAGTGGGGTGTCACATACGGCTATGCAATTGTCTGGTGTGTGCTAGGTGCTCCCCTCCTCATATATATAGGTGGGAGGGAGAGGGGAGAGGCCAAGGGGTGCCCCGAGTAGGTCTGAATCATACTTGGGCTCCTGCCCTTGGCCGCGCCTCCCTTGCCATGTTTGTCGAAAGGGGAAGGAAAGATGGGGGAGGGAAGGAAGTGGGAATCCTAATCCACACTTTCCTTTCCCTTCTCCCCTGTCCTTCCCCTCCTTAGGCCGACCCATATGGGGGGCACACCAACCCCTTGTGGGTGGTGCGTTTCCCCTCTTGGCCCATAAGGCCCATATCTTTTGCCGGGGTGCCCGGAACCCCTTCCGGTGACCCGATAAGTATCCGGTACCCCCCGAAATACTTCCGCTGTCCGAATACCATCGTCCTATATATCAATCTTTACCTCTCGACCATTTCGATACTCCTCGTCATATCTGTGATCTCATCTGGGACTTCGAACAACATTCGGTCACCAAATCACATAACTCATATAATATTGTATCATCATCGAACGTTAAGTGTGCGAACCTTACGGGTTCAAGAACTATGTAGGCATGACCGAGACACTTCTCTGGTCAATAACACTACAAAAATATACACTTCCGTGATGATACATGTTTGTCACAGTAGGTCATGTTTTCTGTCATGCATGTACATCCATGACGATTTTATGACAGAATCAAGATAGTCATACATGTGCTGTTGTAGAAGTGTTCCATGGCATTACCAAATTATCATCACGGAAGTGTCCACTTCCATGATGATAAATCGCGCGTCATAGAAGCGCTTTCGTCAAGGGTGACCTACACATGGCATCCACCATAATGGGTCGCTGTTAAGCTATTGGGTTCTGGTTTGGATCTGATAACCCCTTTAACAGCCTGGACCAATGGGGATTTTCCACGTGTAAAATTCTGAATGGCCAGAGGAACCACGTGTCGGCTCACCGTTGGGACAGATTGTGACGCCCCCGATTCAATCGTACACTAATCATACATGCAAATGTGTATGATCAAGATCAGGGACTCACGGGAAGATATCACAACACAACTCTAGACACAAATAAAATAATACAAGCTTTATGTTACAAGCCAGGGGCCTCGAGGGCTCGAATACATAAGCTCGATACACAAGAGTCAGCGGAAGCAACAATATCTGAGTACAGACATAAGTTAAACAAGGGTGCCTTAAGAAGGCTAGCACAAAAGCAACACGATCGAAGAGGCAAGGCCTCCTGCCTGGGACCTCCTAACTACTCCTGGCCATCGGCGGTCTTCACGTAGTAGTATCCGTCGGCGGTGGCATCTGGCTCCAAGGATCCACCATCTGGTTGCAACAACCGGAAAGAAGAAAGAAGGGGGAAAAGGGGTAGCAAAGCAACCGTGAGTACTCATCCAAAGTACTCGCAAGCATCAGATCTATACTAAATATGCATTTCTATCAAATGGAAGGGTTGTATCTGTGGACTGAACTGCAGAATGCCAGAATAGAGGGGGAAAGCCTAGCCTATCGAAGACTAGCATCTTCAAGCAGCTCCAAGCATCTTGCAGCATGTAGATGCGTAAAGAATAGCAGTTTATAATTAACAAGCATGTTGTAACAATAACGCCCAGAGATCCTTTCTCGACTCCCTGCAAGAAAGCAATCCCGAAGCCATATAACTTAAGTATCCATTTCTAGTTGTATTAGATCAAGATATAAGTCTGAACGTCCATTACCGTGGACACGGTATTCGAATAAAGATCTTCCCTGCAGGGGTGCACCACGTTACCCAACACGCTCGATCACTCTGGCCGGACACACCTTTCTGGGGTCAATGCCCGCCCTCGGAAGATCAACACGTCGCAGCCCGACCTAGGCTCAGCAGAGAGGTCCCCGCCGGTCAACATCCTAAGCACTCCGGGGTCTTGGCCCATCGCCTGTTGCACTCCGGATCGTTGTGTGCAGGGTGGATACCAGCACCACCCGTGTAGTGGGTGGCACGATCCGACCGTGCCACAATGCTGAACTGGACGTTTGACAAAGCTTCGGCTGATACCACGACATCGAGGCCCATAACTATTCTCGCGTGGTGGTTAGTGCGTAAAGGCCAGAGGCCAACTCAGAACAAATAGCCAAACCATAGTGTATTATTAGCTTGCAGAGATGAGCAGAGACTCACGATCGAATGTGACCCCGTCGCCCCGTCTTGTGGACTTACGACAAGGGCCTAGAATGCCCGGTCGTGCCACGTAACCATCTTGCGGGTGCTCTCCGGGCCTGCCCGACTTCCACCAAGGTCTCAAGTAAAGTCATTGTAACCGGGTGTCTAGACATCAAGGGGAAAACCCGAGGAATCACCCCCGGTGGATTCCACTCAATGTAATCATCAAGGTGAACGTAAGAGGGACCACCCTCGAGGTTCACACTTGAGGTGTTGCACGACAGAGCCGTATCGGGAATGGTGAAAGAGGAAATCACCCTCGATGACCACGACCGAATAGCTACACTACAGAATTATCATCAGGAGTGCGCTATGAGGGATCACCCTCGGCACTCGATAGTAGCTCTGTAGAGTCGACCAACTAAAGGGGCGTGATGTGATGTGAGGTGTCGGGCTCTGGTTGTCGATGAAGCAGGGGCAACAAGGACAAGTGGGGGTCACTGATGGATCACTAGCCAACCTATACTAAGCAATTTAGGATAAGCAGGTAGGTAACAATAAGCAGGTACAAAAGTAGGCTATGCATCAGAATAGGAGCAAACAAGAACAATAGCAAAATCTAATGCATGCATGAGAGTATAGAATGGGCGATATCGAGATGATCAAAGGGGGGGGGGGCTTGCCTGGTTGCTCAGACAAGAAGGAGGGTCGTCGTCGACGTAGTCGATCACATGGGCATCAGCAGCGGTCTCGGGGTCTACCGGAGAGAAGAGGGGGAAGAAACAGTAAATACATAGCAGGCCAGTGCATAACAAGACAATAAGCGGGGCTAGAAGTGTTCTAACGCAGCGCTAGGCGGTACTGGCGAAGGGGGAAACATCCGGGAAAGTTTTCCCGGTTCCAAACGTTTGTCAAACAGATGAACCGGAGGGGAAAAGTTGCATGTTTGCTATGCTAGGGATGTGTGGCGGGCGAACAGATCGCGTATTCGAATTCGTCTCATCGTTCTGAGCAACTTTCATGTACAAAATATTTTCATCCGAGTTACGGATTATTTTATATGATTTTGCGAAGTTTTAATTGGTTTCTAAAATTATTAAAAACTGAAAGGTGAATACTGCATCACCATGACGTCAGCATGATGTCATTAGTCAACGTTGACCATTGACTGGTCAAACAAGGCAGTGGGGCCCGTCTGTCATTGACCTAACTAATTAGCAGATTTAAATTAACTAAACTAGTTCATTAGGCTAACTAAGCTAGGTTAATTAAGTTAATCAATTTCCTAATTAATTAACTAATTACTTATTATTATTCTAAATACATTTCTTTTTTTAAACGTTTATTGGGGCTGGGCCCCACGTGCCATTTGCCCAGGGGGCCGATGCGGGCACGGGCGCTGGATGCGGGCGCGTGGGCGCTTGCCAGGGATGACAGGAGGCGCCAGCCAGGGGCGAGGCCACGGCGACGACTGGAGGGGCCGCAGCCACGGCGAGGTCGGCCGGGCTGCGAGCGGCGCCGGCGAGGCAACCGAGCGGTGGACGAGGCCGGCAGCGGGCCGGAGCGGCAGGGGACATCGGGGTGAGCGCCGTGCGGGGCTGCGGTGGTGGTCGGGGTGGCCGTCGCGAGCGAGAGGTGGTGCGGGGAGTGGGGCGCAGCTCACGGACGTGCGCTGAGTGCGGCGGACGAACAGGGTCACGACGTGTGGCGCATCACGGCGAGGTCTC
>NC_041383.1:699154781-699160491 GCF_002162155.2 Triticum dicoccoides | reverse complement strand
GGCGAGCGGCGGGGCCAGTCAGGGTTGCCCCAATCCGATCGAGAGTGGGGAGAGAGAGGTGTGCGTGGGGGGAGTGGGGAACGAGGTGGGAGTGGGGGTAGCAGTTAGGGTTTGGGGAGGCATGGGGGTATGTAGGCCGAGGGTTGGGCTGGCCTGGGGGTCGGCCTGGCGGAATGGCCAGCTGGGCCACGAGGCCCACTGGGGAGGGTGGGTTTCTGTTTTCCTCTTTTTTTTAAACATTTCTGTTTTTTTAAAGCACTTAAAGAATTTGTAAAAGATGATTTCTCCAGCATTATTACCAAATGATTATTTGCAACAACTTGAACATTTTTGTTTGCAAGTTTGATAAATCTGAATCTTGACTTTAAATTGGATTTGAAATTTGAAACATGTTTGAAAGCCAGTGAGGATTAGCAACAGTAAGAGCGATGACATGGCACCATTAGTGGGGGATTACTATAGCTTAATTATCCGGGCGGCACAATTCTCCTCTACTACAAGAAATCTCGTCCCGAGATTTAAGGGGTGGGGTAAGGAGGAAAGACTCAAGAAGAATGGAGCTCATCACAAGATAGGTACTTGAGGGCTATCTCACTGAACGTGGCATAGAGGCATCTCTCGAGTTGAAATTTAAGAAAGTTATCGAGAGCAAGGTAAGAGGGTGCAATAAGAAGGTTCAACCGGGTAGGTAATCGTTCGTTGCCTGAAACAGAGGGTGAAAGGGGTTCAGAGCAATGGGAATAAGTATTTCCTCTGATACCAGAATGATCACTAGGAAGGTGGATTGTGATTTACATACGAAGCCAAGTGCAAAGAATATTTCAGAGTTAAGGTTGTACAGGAGAGTCAGGTTTCGATCCTGTGGAACTGTGGGTTATGGGCCCACCATGTGGGTTGAAAGAAGGAAGGCGCAAATCATTTTGCACGGTCATGATAGCAAGGCAGGTCAGTGGATAGCCTATCAATTATGTTGGCAACAATGTTGGTACGAAGGGCGAGGGACGAAGAGAACCATTTTCCTGCTCGCAAGGCGAGGCGGACCAATAGGCAAAGTTCTCGTCCATCGGTGGCTACTGGAATGTCATCAACAATAGTAACAAGGTCTTTCTGATAGAGTTTGTACACCAAGGTGTTCACATAAGCAGGGAAATACCACTGCTCAGATAATTTAGGTTACAAGAAAGTTTAAACGAAACAATGGAAAGGAAAGTATAGACTCGAATTAGTTATCGGTATTCTCGATTGTCTAACAACTCAGAACCCGTGGAAAATTGGAATCAGCAAGAAATAATAGTTGATGAAGAACTCATAAGGGGTTATGTAGTTTCGTGATATTCTCGAGATACCATAGGGTAATACTCGGAGGTAGATCAAAGTAGAGGTTGGACAGGTGAAATGATCTGAAGAAGACAAGTACTTTAACTTGTCCGAGAAATGGGATCAAAGAAGAACAATATGGTCGAAACCACAGTTGGAAAGGACCAAATATAGATAACAGATGAACTTATCACAAGGGGATTATTATTATAACAAGAAGTTTCCATGATAAGTTCCACATCGGGTCCATGGGCATGAACACAAAAGTTCAAGGTCGACTCCCACTTCTCTAATGTACAACTTTCCATTCACTTCTCGCATTCGAAGAAGTTGTAGCATTGAAATTTTACCTGGCGAAAAGCCAATAGAGTATAACCTGCATAACTTTCGAGTTCACCCGGATTTAGGGAAGACATAGATTCAACCCATGGGGGCATCTTAGGAACAAATTCCACAAACTTTAGGAATAAATAACTCAAGCTCGGAAGGAGAGCATGGTTGACAAAAGCAGGGGATACAATTTATCAAAGGCATTATGTATCTGGGGAAAGGCTCACAAGGTTACTGAATAAGAAGGACGTTGTCAGATAAAACCCAACAAAGGACCTAGAGGTCCACAATGGATCTGATGTGAGTATCGGTACTCAAACAAAAGAAGAAAGAATGCAAGAGGTCAGGTTATAGAATCAACTGACTAATTCAAAGATCAAATGCAAAGGAATATTTCCAAAACGGGGGATCAGATGCAGAGGCTCTGATCCAAGACAAGTAAGTAGAATAGACATAGATCGATAATCAATCAAGGATTGATTCGCCGAACACCAGCTCATGTCCGGAGTGACGTCTGAACCAAGGGGAGAATTTTAAATAGGACTAATGATCGTGAGCATTCGCAAACGAATTGAATCAAATGCTCAAAATTACGATGACAAAGGATGCTAATGAGTATTGCTAGACAACTGGAAGTAATCATAATGCAAGCAGATAAATATTAGCAGAGCAATAGTTGGAGAGGATTATTGGAAGGTCGAATGGTATTCCAAATTATCTTGTGAATCACATGAACAACTGTGGATGAATGGATACTCGGCAAGCGCGAGTAATTATACGTAGGGGTATTCATGTGGCAAGGAACTGCAGGGGCAGGAAACATAAAGAATTCTTGGAACATCGAAGGATTTTTCAGGACATCTTGTAATAATAAGAGCAACAAGGGATGAAGGTATGAATGACAACATAGGTAGTTACGCATAAGGATTTATTGGTGGTAGGGATTGCAACGACGAAGGGTACAAGGGTCTCGGAAAATTATCGGAGAGTATCTTCAGAATCTTCTGGTGCACCAAGCCATCACATGGAGTGAAGGGCTCTCCGGGAGGAAGTATTTACGAGATCCTAGAGTTAGAGTTAACAAAATCATTTAATCCGAATAGAAGAGAGATCAGAGTCCCAGAGTATAGACGAGGAATAAAAGATCCTAATACCACCCAATTGGCGACGTGGGCTCGTAAGCCACACAACCATGTTAGTAAATCAGTTTTTCAAAGACTAGACTCAACTTCGGCCAAGGAGTTGGAAGGGGGGATCCTACAGGCAGTCGGCTCTGATACCAACTTGTGATGCCCCCGATTCAATCGTACACTAATCATACACGCAAATGTGTACGATCAAGATCAGGGACTCATAGGAAGATATCACAACACAACTCTAGACACAAATAAAATAATACAAGCTTTATGTTACAAGCCAGGGGACTCGAGGGCTCGAATACATAAGCTAGATACACAAGAGTCAGCGGAAGCAACAATATCTGAGTACAGACATAAGTTAAACAAGGGTGCCTTAAGAAGGCTAGCACAAAAGCAACACGATCGAAGAGGCAAGGCCTCCTGCCTGGGACCTCCTAACTACTCCTGGCCGTCGGCGGTCTTCACGTAGTAGTATCCGTCGGCGGTAGCATCTGGCTCCAAGGATCCACCATCTGGTTGCAACAACCGGAAAGAAGAAAGAAGGGGGAAAAGGGGTAGCAAAGCAACCGTGAGTACTCATCCAAAGTACTCGCAAGCATCAGATCTATACTAAATATGCATTTGTATCAAATGGAAGGGTTGTATCTATGGACTGAACTGCAGAATGCCAGAATAGAGGGGGAAAGCCTAGCCTATCGAAGACTAGCATCTTCAAGCAGCTCCAAGCATCTTGCAGCATGTAGATGAGTAAAGAATAGCAGTTTATAATTAACAAGCATGTTGTAACAATAACGCCCAGAGATCCTTTCTCGACTCCCTGCAAGAAAGCAATCCCGGAGCCATATAACTTAGGTATCCATTTCTAGTTGTATTAGATCAAGATATAAGTCTGTACGTCAATTACCGTGGACATGGTATTCGAATAAAGATCTTCCCTGCAGGGGTGCGCCACGTTACCCAACACGCTCGATCACTCTGGCCGGACACACCTTTCTGGGGTCAATGCCCGCCCTCGGAAGATCAACACGTCGCAGCCCGACCTAGGCTCAGCAGAGAGGTCCCCGCCGGCCTACATCCTAAGCACTCCGGGGTCTGGGCCCATCGCCCGTTGCACTCCAGATCGTTGTGTGCAGGGTGGATACCAGCACCACCCGTGTAGTGGATGGCACGATCCGACCGTGCCACAATGCTGAACTGGACGTCTGACAAAGCTTCGGCTGATACCACGACATCGAGGCCCATAACTATTCTCGCGTGGTGGTTAGTGCGTAAAGGCCAGAGGCCAACTCAGAACAAATACCCAAACCATAGTGTATTATTAGCTTGCGGAGACAAGCAGAGACTCACGATCGAAAGTGACCCCGTCGCCCCGTCTCGTGGACTTACGACAAGGGCCTAGAATGCCCGGTCGTGCCACGTAACCATCTTGCGGGTGCTCTCCGGGCCCGCCCGACTTCCACCAAGGTCTCAAGTAAAGTCATTGTAACCGGGTGTCTAGACATCAAGGGGAAAACCTGAGGAATCACCCCCGGTGGATTCCACTCAATGTAATCATCAAGGTGAGCGTAAGAGGGACCACCCTCGAGGTTCACACTTGAGGTGTTGCACGACAGAGCCGTATCGAGAATGGTGAAAGAGGAAATCACCCTCGATGACCACGACCGAATAGCTACACTACAGAATTATCATCAGGAGTGCGTTACGAGGGATCACCCTCGGCACTCGATAGTAGCTCTGTAGAGTCGAGCAACTAAAGGGGCGTGATGTGATGTGAGGTGTCGGGCTCTGGTCGTCGATCACGTCGATCGAGGCGTCGATGATGAAGCAGGGGCAACAAGGACAAGTGGGGGTCACTGATGGATCACTAGCCAACCTATACTAAGCAGTTTAGGATAAGTAGGTAGGTAACAATAAGCAGGTACAAAAGCAGGCTATGCTTCAGAATAGGAGCAAACAATAACAATAGCAAAATCTAATGCAAGCATGAGAGTATAGAATGGGCAATATCGAGATGATCAAAGGGGGGGGGGGCTTGCCTGGTTGCTCAGACAAGAAGGAGGGTCGTCGTCGACGTAGTCGATCACAGGGGCATCAGCAGCGGTCTCGGGGTCAACCGGAGAGAAGAGGGGGAAGAAACAGTAAATACATAGCAGGCAAGTGCATAACAAGACAATAAGCGGGGCTAGAAGTGTTCTAACGCAGCGCTAGGCGGTACTGGCGAAGGGGGAAACATCCGGGAAAGTTTTCCCGGTTCCGGACGTCATTCAAACAGATGAACCAGAGGGGAAAAGTTGCATGTTTGCTATGCTAGGGATGTGTGGCGGGCGAACAGACCGCGTATTCGGATTTGTCTCATCGTTCTGAGCAACTTTCATGTACAAAACATTTTCATCCGAGTTACGGATTATTTTATATGATTTTGCAAAATTTTAATTGGTTTCTAATATTATTAAAAACTAAAAGGTGAATACTGCATCACCATGACATCAGCATGATGTCATTAGTCAACGTTAACCATTGACTGGTCAAACAAGGCAGTGGGGCCCGTCTGTCATTGACCTAACTAATTAGCAGATTTAAATTAACTAAACTAGTTCATTAGGCTAACTAAGCTAGGTTACTTAAGTTAATCAATTACCTAATTAATTAACTAATTACTATTATTCTAAATACATTTCTTTTTTTAAACATTTATTGGGGCTGGGCCCCACGTGCCATTTGCCCAGGGGGCCGATGCGGGCACGGGCGCTGGATGCGGGCGCGTGGGCGCTTGCCCGGGATGATAGGGGGCGCCAGCTAGGGGCGAGGCCATGGCGACGGCCGGAGGGGCCGCAGCCACGGCGAGGTCGGCCGGGCTGCGAGCGGCACCGTCGAGGCGACCGAGCGGTGGACGAGGCCGACAGCGGGCCGGAGCGGCAGGGGAC
>NC_041383.1:699124278-699154052 GCF_002162155.2 Triticum dicoccoides | reverse complement strand
GGTGCTGGCGACGGAGGCGTGGGGCGGCGCAGGATCGAGCGCGGTCGTCGGGGCGAGCGGTGGGGCCAGTCAGGGTTGCCCCGATCTGATCGAGAGTGGGGAGAGAGAGGCGTGTATGGGGGGGAGTGGGGAACGAGGTGGGAGTGGGGGTAGCAGTTAGGGTTCGGGGAGGCGTGGGGGTATGTAGGCCGAGGGTTGGGCTGGCCTGGGGGTCGGCCTGGCGGAATGGCCAGTTGGGCCACAAGGCCCACTGGGGGAGGGTGGGTTTCTGTTTTCCTCTTTTTTTTAAACATTTCTGTTTTTTAAGGCACTTAAAGAATTTGTAAAAAGATGATTTCTCCAACATTATTACCAAATGATTATTTGCAACAACTTGAACATTTTTGTTTGCAAGTTTGATAAATCTGAATCTTGACTTTAAATTGGATTTGAAATTTGAAACATGTTTGAAAGCCAGTGAGGATTAGCAACAATAAGAGCGATGACATGGCACCATTAGCGGGGGATTACTGTAGCTTAATTATCCGGGCGTCACACAGATGTCATCCACTCATTGGACCAAAGACACCTATGATACGTCGACATGTGGCAAGGCCCAACAGCGGCCCATTTAG
This sequence comes from Triticum dicoccoides, assembly GCF_002162155.2. Classification (NCBI taxonomy): domain Eukaryota; kingdom Viridiplantae; phylum Streptophyta; class Magnoliopsida; order Poales; family Poaceae; genus Triticum; species Triticum dicoccoides. The sequence continues at coordinate 699,153,438 of NC_041383.1, read as the reverse complement.
CTTAAAAAGGCTGACCCAGTCAAAATTAGCAGGCCGACCCATTAACGGCCTGCTTGTAGATGGCCCATTCACAGTTAAGACCCGTACGTCTAATGTCAAATCGACCCATCAATGGACCGTCCTAAACTTGTCATCATCGCGGCCCATGGGCACTTCTGGCCCGTTAACAGTCCGCTAAGTATTTGGGCCGAATTATGGCCCGGTGTGTTTCCGGCCTGTTAAAGGTCCTGCTTCATTTGGGCCCATTTATAGGCCATTGAAATTTTCAGCCCATAAACGTCCGTGAAGGATTTGGGTCATGTTCGACCATGTATGACATTCGGCCTGTTAGAGGCCCACTGTAGATTTGGGCCACTTTCAGCCTGTTGTGATTTTCAGCATGTTAACATCGGACGAAATCCATGGGCCATATGTGGCCCAACATCACATCGGGCCTATTAACGACCCATATAAAACTGACACTAATCAAGCCCAACCGAACTTTCGGTCTGCTAAAGGCTCGTGTAGTAGGTCGGCGCATTTACGGCCCGTTTGTATTTCGGCATGTGAACGATCCGCATTGTAAATGGGCCACCACGAGCTGACATACATTTCGGCCTACTAATAACCCAGTGGGTTATTTGGCACAATCAGGGCCCAATCTCACTTTCGTCCTATTAAAGGCCCATGTTTTTTATGGGCTCGAGATATTTACACATGTTAACGGCCTTTTCTTACTGAGGGCCCAAATTATGTTTAGGCCTGTTAAAGGCCCACTGTGGGCACAGGCCTACCAAAAAAATGAAAGCTTATGGTGATTTAGGCCTAGATATTTTTAGTGGGCTACATGCAATTACGACCCATAATCATTTTTAGCCCAATTGGAATGGGCCTAACGAATGTTGGCACGTTGGGATCCTATGAAGCTTTCAGCCTAATACATTACTAAGGTAAACCTACACTATACAAAAATAGCATCGTAATTTCTATAGCCTTTGGCAGCACGATAAATGTTGTATCACAAAAAAATAAATTCCATCCATACAACAAAAGGCATGTTAGCATAAAGTTTACAGTCCTTGCAGATAAAAGCACCATCAGATGTATAGAAGCACATATCATTTGACCTGAGTGCTAATGTTTCAGGCTGTAGAATCTGATGGAGCAGCATGATCATCCCCCTTTTTCCGCCATTGCTCTTGAACAACGAAGCAAATGTCTGATAGTCTGGTTTCAAAACCATTCATATCTTGATGACATTTGGCAACCACTATTCTTGTTTCCGAAACAACGTCCATTAGGGATTGGACTTGTGTCTGGAGCACAAATATATCACTCTGTCTAGCCAGAAGATTTTTTTCAGTAGGTGATTTGGTTGAGGTTACCTTGACAACCAACCCAGAATTATGCAGGAAGGTGCTTTTTGCACTATTAGTGGAGAGATACTGACACACTGCAGCAAGAGGTGACATTGTGCCTGTGGTAGCCTCGTCATGTTCAGGTGGTTGTGGTTGTTGAATCATTTGTTCCATAGCTTGCTAAAAGTTTGAACTTGTAGATTAGTGTACCAGATAAGTTACTAATGAGACAAAAACAAACAAAGTAGGTTTCATGTTTATACATAACTTATTTTGGTGAACTACTGTAATACATTAGCATGTATTGTAGTGCCAACTACATAATAAAATCACTTTCGGAACATATGTCCATGTAGCATGCCTACTGTATTGTCTATTTCATCACATTCGTTGACATTTAAGGATAAAGATGCATGGTTCAAAGTAGGATGAACATAGTATGACATCATTCATATCACGAGCAAAAAGATATAAAACAAACATGCTATTGTATCATTGTGTGGGCACGTGAACATCACAACTAGATTATAGATCAAGACCAAAAGAATATCCTACATCTCTTTTAAACCGTGTAAGGTGAAATGATACGTTAAGACAACTGTGTATAAAAGTGAATAGAGTAACTGACATTGGCTGCAAACCAAGCAGTTAAATGAACACATCACAGTAACAAGCAGTTCAAAGGCAGGAGGAGTAAGGACTTACAACAATGGCTTGAACTGGTGTGCTCATGCCCTTCATCTTGCTGGTGTGGCAATCCTTGAAGATTTCCACTGTATTTAGTTCAGGTTCTTTTTGGTCTGCATGGGCTTTCCTCTATATTTGAAACAAGTCAATATAGATACAATAATATGGCATAGAAAAAAAAGGAACCAGCAGCTATTTACAAGAGCCTCGCAGTGTGCACTATAGCTACGAGATCCTGTTGTCTGTTGGAATTTCACTTTAGAACGGTTGGTCTTGTTCTTCAAACAGTTAGCCTAGAAGAAGATACACTTGTAAGGCACATACATAAATACAAGTTCAATATGTGATATGATCAAATACATATACCCTACCTGATACTTTGGATCAGACGAGTGTTTAACAAGGGCTGTCCAGTCTTCATCTGTAATATATTCCACTGGAGGTGTTTGTGCGATTTCATTGTTAGCCTTGTCTTCAAAGTGAGATTTTCTAAGGTGGTACTGATACTGTCACAGAGTAGATTGAAAAACATGAGTGGATCCTTGTTTAGTTGCATCATCTTTCGGATCCAACTTGAACCTCATCTGTTGAAAAAAGAATGTGAGTCTTATTAGGAGGAAGCTAGAAAGTATGGGTCAGAGCAAGACAATTGCGATGAATAACATTACTTACGGATAAATGGTGAAGGAAGGTGTTAAACTGGGTATTGTCTTTCTCATTCCTATATTGGATCCACGTTGGGAGGATACGTGCATGACATCTAATGGCAACGACTGCCTTTGATACTAACTTGGCTGACTTTGTAGCATCACGTGGCCTTTTTAAACCTGCTTCAAAATGGATCTCCATTCTTCCTCCTTTAGATTCTGTTAATCTGTCAAGAATTATCCCTGATGTATGTTTCCGCTTGCGCCATGGTGCTAGTTCAATAACGAATATGGAAAGTGTTAGTGCACATAAAACTGTGAGAGTACATATAAAGGAGCATGCAACTGCAACTTGACTCGGTCAGGTACCGTCTTGGTGTTGATGCTCATGAGGTTCATATGATCTTGCCAAGTCCTGTTGTGTCAGCAGTGCTTCGGAAGTAGTGTTAGGTGTGAAGGCAACTTGGGAACTGGCTAGTTCCGGAGCAGACGAACGAGTAACTCGTTGAGATGCCGGTACAGTTGAAGCGGATGCTGTAGCTGGTGGAGCAGGTGATACTGTGTTTGTAGATTTAGCCGGTGGACTTGGACCTTCTACTGCACTATAAGTACCAGCAGAATCTCGAGGGCAGATCCTTTTCCATTTCACCTGACGAGTAACACCATTCCCTACTATATTCTTTTCCTTGCTCTTTTTTGACTTTGCCATGTCAAGCCATACCCACAACACAAAAGAATAAAATCGATCTTCAGAACTCATTGATGCATGATACAGACAAGCAATACTTTGATGTAAGACAACCGTATGAGGATGGAATATGTAAGAAAAATAGGACGGCATGACATATTCACAACTATGATGTGTAAACTCAGCAGGAGGATTTTCAAGAAAATAGAAGTAATGCAAGCTAGACACCATATGAAAGATGCAACCAGTATCACTCTGCCAAGTTAAGTGTCTTGTCATAAGTGACATTTCAAAAAATTAGAAGCAGTACAATGTAGAAATCAATGCAAGATGCAACCATTATCAAACTGCCATGTTAAAAGCGTCCAATCATGAGTGACTGATGCGGGATACACAACAGTAGTACTTTGATGTAAGGACATGGTATAATAGATAGATGTAGTGTATTCTAGACACAGAAAAGCATGTCATATGCACATGTATAACGTATAAATTCATTAGGTGCAATTTAATCAAAATAGAAGAAATACAGGCTAGATAACATATGCAACATGAAACCAATTATCACACTGTCAACTTAGAGCAAGCACCTGCGATGGTGGAGTACGGGAGATGAACTCATTATGTAGACTTGGGACTTCAAGTGCATTAGCAGTAGCAGTGGCAATTCTAGAGAGTCACTGCTTGCGTCCGTCCGGAGGACCACCAACATCCCCTAACTTACTCTTTTCCTTCATATTTTCTGATATTGCCTTATGAAGTCAAAACCACAAAAAGATGAATAAAATTAGCTTTGCATAACTGGTTGATGCATGATACAGATGAACACTACTTTTATATAAGGCAAGCGCATGATAGGAGGATGCAATATATACAAAAAAAGACAACATTGCATATTCACACGTACGATAGGAGGATGGAATATGTATGAAAAACAGTAAGTAGAAGGCATTTCAACAAAATTAGAAGAAATTAAAGCTAGGCACCATATGAACATGCAACCAATATCACTATCAGGTAAAAAGTGTCTCATCATAAGTGCCATTTCAAGAAATATTAAGAAGTAAAAGCTAGAAGACAATGCAAGATGCAACCTACATCACACTACCAAGTTAAATGTGTCTTATGGATAAGTGATTGTTGCAGGTATAAGTTGTAAGCTACGCAGATGCAATTCAACAAAATTAGAAGCAATACAAACCAAACATCATACGGAACACACAACCACATATAAGAGTTCCAAGTTAGAGCAAGCACCTGTAATGGTGGAGTAGCGTAGATGTGCTCATCATCTACACAACTACGTTGACTGTCTAGTCTTGCATTGTCTTGCAAATCTTGTTGGGAGGATGGCGGAATAGAATCTGTAGAGACCCTCCATTTCAGTTGCTTAGAAGGACCACCATCATCCAATGCCTTACCAATTTCCTTCCGCTTTATTGATTTTGCATTGTGAGGTCAAACCGACAAGAAAAGGAATAAAATTCGCTCTTCAAAACTCATTCATGCATGATACTGACGAACACTACTCTGATGAAAGGCAAAGTCATGATACGAGGATGGCATATGTACAGAAAAATGGACGACTTGACATATTCACACCTATTATGTGGTAACTAAGCAGAAGGCACTTCAACAAATTAGAAGCACTGCAAGCTAGACACCATATGGAAGGTGCAACCAATATCACTCTGCCAAGTTAAAACTATGTCATCATAGGTGGCATTCATCAAACTAGAAGCACTACATGCTAGAAATCAGATTCAAGATGCAAACCAATATGACACCGCCAACTTAAAGGTGTGCCATCATTAGTGGCTGATGTAGGATACACAAGAAGAGTAGTTTCATTTAAGAACATGGTGCGATAGACAGATATAGTATGTACCAAAAACAGGAAGGCATGTCATATTCACACGTATCATGTGTAAGCTAAGAAGATGCAGTTTACACTAATTAGAAGCAATATAAGCTAGACACCATATGCAACATGCAACCAGATATCACACTGCCAAGTTAGAGCAAGCACCTTGGATGGTGGAGTAGGGGAGCGGCGACTTGGAACTTGTAATGCACTAGCAGTACGAGGAGAATCCATACATATGCTCCATTTACGTTGCTGCAGAGGACCACCATCACCGCCTTCCTCTTTTTTGATTTTGCCTTGTCAAGTCAAACCCACAAGAAAAAAGAATAAAATTTGCTCTTCAGAACTCATTGATGCATGATACTGACGAACACTACTTTCATGTAAGGCAGCCGCATGATAGGAGGATGGAATATGTATGAAAAATAGGACGACATGACATATTGACATGTATGATGTATAAAGTGTAAACTAAGCACAAGGTGTTTGAACTAGTTAGAAGCAATGCAAGCTAGAAACCATATGAAATATGAAACCAATATCACTTTGCCAAATTAAAAGGATGGCCTCATAAGTGTATTTGACCAAATTAGGAGCAATACATAGCAACAAGCTAGAAATAATATGCAATATGCAACGAATAAAGGTTTCTCATCGTAAATGATTGATGCAGGATACAGAAGAGGTAGTTTCATGTAAGAACATGGTTAACAGATAGATGTAGTATGTACCAAATATAGGAAGGCATGTATATTCACAGGTATAATGTGTAAACTAAGCAGATGCAATTTACCCTAATTAGAAGCATTACAAGCTAGACACCATATGCAACATGCAACCAGATATCACACTGCCATGTTAGAGCAAGCACCTAGGGTTGTGGAGTAGGGGAGATGAGATTTGGAACTTGCACTGCAGTAGGAGTAGCAGGAGAATCTCCAGAGATCATCTGTTTTGGTTGCTCCGGAGACCACCATCATTTCGTGCCTTCGTCCTTTTAGATTTTGCCTTGTCAAGTAAACACACAAGAAAAAGGAATGAAATCCGCACTTCCAAATTTGTTGATGCATGATACTGATGAACACACCTTTTGTGTATGGCAACAGCATTGTAGGAGGATGGAATATGTACGAAAAACGCTAAGCAGAAGGCATTTCAACCAATTGGAAGCAATGCAATCTAGACACCATATGAAAGATCCAACCAAAATCACTCTACCAAGTTAGATGTGTCTCATTATAAGTGGCACTTCAACAAATTAGAGGCAATACATGTTTGAAATGATATGTAAGATGCAACGAATATTACACTATCAACTTGAAGGTGTCTCGTCAGAAGTGATTGATGAAGGATACACAAGAAAAGTAGTTTGATGTAAGAACATGGTTAATAAAAAGACGTAGTATGTACCAAAAATAGGAAGGCATGTCATATTCACGGGTATAATGTGTTAACTAAGCAGATGCAATTTACCCTAATTAGAAGCATTACAAGGTAGACACCATATGCAACATGCAACCACATATCACACTGCCAAGTAAGAGCAAGGACCTGCGATGGTGGTGTGGGGGAATTGCGGTCATCAACTAGAGAGCTACGTTGACTACCTTCATTTAGCCTTGCTGTTTCTTGAGAATCATGTGGGGAGGATGACACTGCACTCTTTAAACAAGTAGCGCGTCTCACAGTAACCCACCGGGGTGACTTTCTCATCATAAGTGATTGATGAGGGATATGAAAGAGCATTAGTTTGATGTATGAACATGGTTAATAGACATATGTAGTATGTATCAAAAACATGAAGGCATGCCATTATCAAAGGTATAATATGTAAAATAAGCAGATGCAATTTAACCAAATTGGAAGCGCCAATTTTTTTAAGGAAGTTCTCACCATCTTCGGAGTGGCATCTGGCCTGAAAGTGAACTTTGCCAAATCTGCGGCAATTATGATCTGGGAAGAGATGTAGGATGAGGAGCTTGTAAAGTCGGCTCTACCATGGAAGATAGCCACATTCCGTGCAAATATCTGGGGCTTCAGCTTAGTATAAGACAGCTAAAAAGATCCGAATGGCAGCCGGTGGTGGATGTGGCGCTACACATCTTGCCAGGATGGCAAAGGGGTTTCGTGACTAGACCTGGGAGGCTCATCCTGGTCAACCAAGTCATGAGGGCGCGGGCCACTCATCATCTCATGATTGGAGAGGCGCCAAAATGGGCTATAGAAAGAGTGGACAAAGGTTGTCGGACATTTTTTTGGGCTGGAACGGAGGAAGTGAGTGGTGGCAAATGTGTAGTGTCCTGGGCCAAAGTGTGTAGGCTAAAACACATGGGAGGATTGGGGGTCATTGACTTGTATAAACATGGTCTGGCCCTACATCTAATATGGGAATGGCTTAGACGGACGTGTGCTTCCAAGCCTTGGCAAGGGCTAAACTTGATGGCAAACAAAAAGGTAGACCAAGCATTTGGGAGTCTAGGCAAATGGAAAGTTGGCTCGGGAGACAAAACTTTGTTTTGGAAAGTCTGGTGGTTGCAGGGGGCGACAATTTTAGAGATCGCTCCTTTGGTGGTGGCTACCGTTCGCACACAAGTGGCCAACAGACGTCTGGTACGTGATGCTCTAGGCATGCATGCTTGGATGAACGACATAGTGGGGAACTTATGCACGAAAGGTTTGACTCAGTTCATCGGGTTGTGGGAGATCATTTCGGAGGTTCAGTTGGATGTTTAGTTAGAGGACCGACCCGTCTGGGCGTGGAACAAGTCAGGAGTTTGAAGGAAATATGCCCTAGAGGCAATAATAAAGTTATTATTTATTTCCTCATATCATGATAAATGTTTATTATTCATGCTAGAATTGTATTAACCGGAAACATAATACATGTGTGAATACATAGACAAACTTAATGTCACTAGTATGCCTCTACTTGACTAGCTCATTAATCAAAGATGGTCATGTTTCCTAACCATAGACATGTGTTGTCATTTGATTAACGGGATCACATCATTAGGAGAATGATGTGATTGACTTGACCCATTCCATTAGCTTAGCACTTGATCATTTAGTATGTCGCTATTGATTTCTTCATGACTTATACAAGTTCCTATAACTATGAGATTATGCAACTCCCGTTTACCGGAGGAACACTTTGTGTGCTACCATACGTCACAACGTAACTGGGTGATTATAAAGGAGCTCTACAGGTGTCTCCAAAGGTACTGTTGAGTTGGCGTATTTCAAGATTAGGTTTTGTCACTCTGATTGTCGGAGAGGTATCTCTGGGCCCTCTCGGTAATGCACATCAATATAAGCCTTGCAAGCAATGTAGCTAATGAGATGATGCATCATGTAATGAGTAAAGAGACTTGCCGGTAACGAGATTGAACTAGGTATTGGATACCGACGATCGAATCTCGGGCAAGTAACATACCGATGACAAAGGGAACAACGTATATTGTTATGCGATTTGACCGATAAAGATATTCGTAGAATATGTAGGAGCCAATATGAGCATCCAGGTTCTGCTATTGGTTATTGACCGGAAACGAATCTCGGTCATGTCTACATAGTTCTCGAACCCGTAGGGTCCGCACGCTTAAGGTTTCGATGACAGTTATATTATGAGTTTATGAGTTTTGATGTACCGAAGTTTGTTTCGAGTCCCGGATGAGATTACAGACATGACGAGGAGTCTCGAAATGGTCGAGACATGAAAATTGATATATTGGAAGCCTATATTTGGATGTCGGAAGTGTTCCGGGTGAAATCAGGATTTTATCTGAGTACCGGGAGGTTACCGGAACCCCCCGGGGGCTTATTGGGCCTACATGGGCCTTAGTGGAGAAGAGGAGAGGAGGAAAGGGCTGGGCCACGCACCCCTCCCCCCTAGTCCGAATAGGACAAGGAGAGGGGGGCGGCGCCCCCCCCTTTCCTTCCTCTCTCTCTCCTCCTTCCCCCCTTCTCCTAGTCGAACAAGGAAAGGAGGGAGTCCTACTCCCGGTGGGAGTAGGACTCCCCTTGTCGTGCCCCTCCTAGGCCACCCCCCTTGGCTCCTTTATATACGGGGGCAGGGGGCACCTCTAGACAGAACAATTGATCTCTTGATCTCTTAGCCGTGTGCGGTGCCCCCCTCCACCATAGTCCTCGATAATATTGTAGCGGTGCTTAGGCGAAGCCCTGCGATGGTAGAACATCAAGATCGTCACCACGCCGTCGTGCTGACGGAACTCTTCCCCGACATTCTGCTGGATCGGAGTACGGGGATCGTGATCGAGCTGAACGTGTGCTAGAACTCAGAGGTGCCGTAGTTTCGGTGCTTGATCGGTCGGGCCGTGAAGACCTACAACTACATCAACCACGTTGTTCTAACGCTTCCGCTTTCAGTCTATGAGGGTACATGGACAACACTCCCCCTCTCGTTTCTATGCATCACCATGATCTTGCGTGTGCGTAGGATTTTTTTTGAAATTACTACGTTCCCCAACAAAGTTTACTCATCGTCATCAGCTTACAGGATGCTTTGCGAGTGTGGAGTGAGATTTCACTCATTCGGAGCTGATGACCCAAAAGTATAGGGGATCTATCGTAGTCCTTTCGATAAGTAAGAGTGTCGAACCCAACGAGGAGTAGAAGGAAATGATAAGCGGTTTTCAGTAAGGTTTTCTCTGCAAGCACTGAAATAGTAGGTGATAGATAGTTTTGTGATAGGATAAATAGTAACGAGCAAAAAGTAAATAAAGTAAATAAAGTGCAGCAAGGTGGCCCAATCCTTTATGTAGCAAAGGATAAGCCTGGACAAATTGTAATAACGAAGAAGGAGCTCCCGAGGACACATTGGGAATTATCGTCAAGCTAGTTTTCATCACGTTCATAAGATTCGCGTTCGGTACTTTGATAATTTGATATGTGGGTGGACTGGCACTTGGGTACTGCCCTAACATGGACAAGCATCCCACTTATGATTAACCCCTATTGCAAGCATCTGCAACTACAAAAAGGAGTATTAAGGTAAACCTAACCACAACATTAAACATATGGGTCCATATCAACACCTAACGAAGCAACGCATAAACTAGGGTTTAAGCTTCTGTCACTCTAGCAACCCATCATCTATTTATTACTTCCCTGTGCCTTCCTCTAGGCCCAAATAATGGTGAAGTGTCATGTAGACGATGTTCACATAACACCACTAGAGGAAAGACAACATACATCTCATCAAAATATCGAACGAATACCAAATTCACATGACTACTAATAGCAAGACTTCACCCATGTCCTTAGGAACAAACATAACTACTCACAAAGCATATTCATGTTCATAATTAGAGGAGTAATAATATGCATAAAGGATTTGAACATATGATCTTCCACCAAGTAAACCAATTAGCATCAACTACAAGGAGTAATCAACACTACTAGAAACCCACATGTACCAATTTGTAGTTTTGATACAAGATTGGATACAAGAGATGAACTAGGGTTTTGAGAGGAGATGGTGCTGGTGAAGATGTTGATGGAGATTGACCCCCTCTCGATGAGAGGAACGTTGGTGATGATTTCCCCCTCCCGGAGGGAAGTGTTCCCAGCAAAACAGCTCCACCAGAGCCCTAGATTGATTCTGCCAAGGTTCCGCCTCGTGGCGGCGGAATTTCATCCCATAAGCTTGCCCATGATTTTTCCAGGGTAAAAGTGATGATATAGCAGAAGATGGACGCCGGAGGCCCACCAGGGGGCCCAGGAGATAGGGGGCCGTGCCCTATAGGGGGGGGGGCGTGCCCCCTGTCTCCTGGACAAGGTGTGGGCCCACTGGTATATTTCTTTCGCTCATAAATTCTTAATAAATCCAAAAAGTTGTTTTGTGGAGTTTCAGGACTTTTGGAGTTGTGCAGAATAGGTTTCCAACTTTTTCTCCTTTTCCAGCCAGAATTCCAGCTGCCGACATTCCCCCTCTTCATGGTAAACCTTGTAAAATAAGAGAGAATAGCCATAAGTATTGAGATATAACGTGTAATAACAGCCCATAATGCAATAAATATTGATATAAAAGCATGATGCAAAATGGACGTATCAACTCCCCCAAGCTTAGACCTCGCTTGTCCTCAAGCGGAAGCCGAAACCGAAAAATACGTCCACATGTTCAGAGATAGAGGTGTCGATAAAAATAAAATACGGACATGAGGGCATCATGATCATTCTAATAACAACAACATATAAGGATTTTGTCATATGATTTCCTATGCTCAAGTAATAAGCAATTCACAATGTCAAGTATGGTTCAAAAACTTCATTGGGAACTAACAAACTATAATCTCAGTCATCGAACCAATTGCAATTTATTGTAACATCAGAAAGAGTCAGTAATAGAGCTTTTCAGCAAGCTCACATACTCAACTATCTCGTAGTCCCCTATAATTGTTAACACTCACGCAATACTTGTGGTTATAGAGTTTCAGCCGGACACTGAGAAAGATAGGGGCTTATTGTGTTGCCTCCCAATGTATTCACCTTTAGGTGATGTCAACAATAATAACCTATGCCAACTTACATCCAATTGGATATATGTACCATGATCTTTCAAACACGAGAAGCTTGCCAAAGGATAAAAATAAAAAGGGAAAGGTGAGCATGACCTTGACTCAAGCATAAAGTTAAACATAAAGTAAAAGATAGGCCCTTCGCAGAGGGAAGCAAAGGTTGTCATGCGCGTTTAGGGTTGATGCATAAAGTCTTAGTGCAAAAGAACATCACTTTATATTGCCCCTTGTATGTGGACCTTTATTATGTAGTCCGTCGCTTTTATTACTTCCACAACAAGTTCGTACAAAGTTTATTTTCTCTGCACTAATAAGTCATACACATTTAAAGAGCAATTTTTATTGCTTGCACCGATGACAACTTACTTGAAGGATCTTACTCAATCCATAGGTAGGTATGGTGGACTCTCATCGCAAACTGGGTTTGAGGGTATTTGGAAACACAAGTAGTATCTCTACTTGGTGCAAGGAATTTGGCTAGCATGAGGGGGAAAGGCAAGCTCAACATGTTTGGAAGGTCAATGACAATATACTTTAACTGAGATGTCGGAAGACATAAACCATTACATTGTCTTCCTTGTCCAACATCAACTCTTTTAGCGTGTCATACTTAATGAGTGCTTCACAATCATAAAATATGTCCAAGAAAATATATTTATATGTGAACCCCTCTTTCCTTATCACTTCCTATTAATTGCAACGATGACTAAGGCTACGTTCATCAACTCTCAAAATTTTTTATGCCTCATACTTTCTATGTGTGAAGTTATCACTATCCATAAGAGCAATATGAACCCTTTTGTTCTTTCTACTTTCTCAAGATCAAAGCAACATAGCAAAGCCCTTGACTCAACACTAATATTTATTATAGATAGCACACGGACTCGATTACATAAAGAGATCACAAAGCAAAACTCAAAACTACTAGATATCAAAAACTTCGAACTAATAGATCAAGATACTACTAAAAGGATCGAACTAAATAAAGCGGTAAAGATAGGAGTGTGATGGTGATACGATACCGGGGCACCTCCCCCAAGCTTGGCAGTTGCCAAGGGGAGTGCCCATACCCATGTGATTATTTCCTCGGAGGTGGTCAAGTAGGAGTTGTTGATGATGCAGGCTTGTCGTCCGTCTTCCAACGCATAAGCTCTCCACCATAAAAGGATGATCGAGTCTCCGGGATCCTTAAATTTCTTGATCTTCCTCCATGGCGTCTATCCTTTCCAAATCAGCCTCCATCTCATCCTCCGTTGATGGTCCAAATTGATAGGCATCGCTATTTTCTCCTGGACCTGGCGTTGGGTGAGACACCCGGCTCTTCCCAACTGATTCCTGAGAAGACATCTTGCTTTATTCTGCAACAGGAACAACTCGAAACAAAAACAGAGGATATTTGCATGATATGGTGGTCAAAACCTTCGGGAGTATATATAATGAATTTTTACTGACCAAAATACGTAACATACAAGAAAACAGAGTCCGGGAGGCACACGAGGTGCTCACAAGACAGGGGGGCGCGCCCTACAGGGGGGCCCTCCTCTCTCGTGGGAGCCTCATGTCCCTTTCGGACTACTTCTTTCTTCCTAAAATTCTTAAATAATCCAAAACTGATAAAAATTGCCATTAGAGTTGTTTTGGAGTCGGTTTACTTACCGTACCACGTACCTATGCCTTTTCGGAGTCTGGAACATTCTGGAAAGTGTCTCTTATGTATTCCTCAGGGGTTATGGTTTCAATAATATTAGCTTCAACATTGATAGGATTACCTGAAATATAATGTTTAATTCTTTGACCGTTTACCACCCTCGGATTTGTGCCTTCGAAGTTGTTGATTTTTATAGCACCAGAATGATAGACCTCCTCGATAACGTAGGGACCTTCCCATTTTGTGAGAAGTTTTCCTGCAAAAAATCTTAAACGAGAGTTGAATAATAACACATAATCCCCTACGTTAAACTCACGCTTTTGTATCCTCTTATCATGCCAGCGTTTGACTTTTTCTTTGAAAAGCTTGGCATTCTCATATGCTTGGGTTCTCCATTCATCAAGTGAGCTAATATCAAACAATCTCTTCTCACCGGCAAGTTTGAAGTCATAATTGAGCTCTTTAATAGCCCAATATGCTTTATGTTCAAGTTCAAGAGGTAAATGACATGCTTTTCCATAAACCATCTTATATGGAGACATACCCATAGGATTTTTGTATGCAGTTCTATAGGCCCATAATGCATCATCAAGTTTTTTGGACCAATTCTTTCTAGATCTATTCACAGTCTTTTGCAAAATTAATTTGAGCTCTCTACTGCTCAACTCTACTTGACCACTAGACTGCGGGTGATAAGGAGATGCGATTCTATGATTGACATCATACTTAGCGAGCATCTTACGGAAAGCACCATGAATAAAGTGTGAACCACCATCAGTCATAAGATATCTAGGGAATCCAAACCTCGGAAAAATAACTTCTTTAAGCATTTCAATAGAAGTGTTATGATCAGCACTACTAGTTGGAATAGCTTCTACCCACTTAGTAACGTAGTCAACGGCAACTAGAATATGCGTATAACCATTGGAGGTAGGAAAAGGTCCCATATAATCAAAGCCCCAAACATCAAATGGTTCAATAACAAGAGAATAATTCATAGTCATTTCTTGACGTCTACTAATGTTACCTATTCTTTGACATTCATCACAAGATAAGACAAACTTACGAGCATCTTTGAAGAGAGTAGGCCAATAAAAACCAGATTGTAGTACCTTGTGTGCAGTTCTGTCTCCAGCGTGGTGTCCTCCATAGGATTCAGAGTGACACTTGCGTAGGATTTGTTCCTGTTCATGCTCAGGCACACAACATCTAATAATACCATCTACTCCTTCTTTATAAAGGTGTGGATCATCCCAGAAGGAATGTCTTAAATCATAAAAGAACTTTTTCTTTTGCTGGTATGTGAAACTAGGCGGTATATATTTAGCAACAATGTAATTAGCATAATTAGCATACCAAGGAGCAGTATGAGAAGCATTGACAACCGTTAATTGTTCATCAGGAAAACTATCATTAATAGGCAGTGGGTCATCAAGAACATTCTCTAACCTAGACAAGTTGTCTACAACGGGGTTCTTAGCTCCTTTTCTATCAATAATATGCAAGTCAAATTCTTGGAGCAAGAGAACCCATCTAATGAGTCTAGGCTTAGCATCTTTCTTTTCCATAAGATATTTAATAGCAGCATGATCAGTGTGAATAGTAACTTTGGAATCAACAATATAAGGTCTAAACTTATCACATGCAAACACAACTGCTAAGAACTCTTTCTCAGTAGTGGCATAATTTCTCTGGGCAGTATCAAGAGTCTTACTAGCATACTGGATAACATTCAATTTCTTATCGACTCTTTGCCCTAAAACTGCACCTACATCATAATCACTAGCATCGCACATAATTTCAAAAGGTAAATTCCAATCAGGTGGCTGAACAATAGGTGCAGTGATCAAAGCTTTCTTGAGTGTTTCAAACGCTTCTACACAATCATCATCAAAGACAAAAGGAATATCTTTTTGCAATAAATTAGTTAGAGGCCTAGAGATTTTAGAAAAGTCCTTAATGAACCTCCTATAAAGGACGGCATGACCAAGGAAACTTCTTATACCTTTTATGTCCTTGGGACATGGCATCTTTTCAATAGCATCAACTTTGGCTTTATCAACTTCAATACCTCTCTCGGAGATCTTGTGCCCCAAGACAATGCCTTCATTAACCATAAAGTGACACTTTTCCCAATTCAGGACGAGACTAGTGTCTTCGCATCTCTGTAAAACTCGATCAAGGTTGCTCAAACAATCATCAAAAGAGGATCCATAGATGGAGAAGTAGTTCATGAATACCTCACAAATCTTTTCACAAAAATCAGAAAATATAGCCATCATGCATCTTTGAAAGGTAGCAGGTGCATTACATAGACCAAAAAGCATATGTCTATAAGCAAAAGTACCAAAAGGGCAAGTAAAAGTGGTTTTAGATTGATCCTTTGCTGATACAGGTATCTGTGAGAAACCAGAATAACCATCTAGAAAGCAAAAATGTGTGTGTTTGGATAGCCTTTCTCGCATTTGATCAATAAAAGGTAAAGGGTAATGATCTTTCTTAGTAGCTTTATTTAACTTACGGAAATCAATTACCATCCTATAGCCTGTAATAATTCTTTGCTGGATGAATTCATCTTTATCATTAGGAACAACGGTAATACCTCCCTTTTTAGGGACACAATGGACAGGGCTTACCCATTCACTATCAGCAACGGGATAAATAATACCTGCCTCAAGGATTTTTAGTATCTCCTTTCTTACCACTTCCTTCATTTTGGGATTTAATCGTCTTTGAGGATCTCTAACTGGTTTGGCATCTTTCTCCACTGAAATTTTGTGTTGACATAATGTGGGACTAATGCCCTTAAGATCATCCAGAGTATATCCAATAGAAGCTCGGTGCTTCTTCAGAGTTATCAATAATGTTTCTTCTTCTTTCTCTGAAAGGTTAGCACTAATAATAACAAGATATATTTCTTTTTCATCAAGATAAGCATACTTAAGATTATCAGGTAAGGGTTTGAGTTCAAACACGGGATCACCCTTGGGTGGAGGGGGATCCCCAAGAATTTCAACTGGAAGGTTATGTTTCAACATAGGTTCTTGTTTAAGGAACACTTCATCTATTTCTTCCCTTTCCTTCATAAACACATCGTTTTCATGGTCTAACAAATAATGCTCTAACGGATCAGTTGGAGGAACAACAATGGAAGCAAGACCAATAATCTCATCCTTACTAGGTGGTTCCCTTTCACGAGGTTGTCTACTAAACTTAGCAAAATTTAACTCATGAGACATACCATCTATGCCAACAGTGACGACCTTCCTTTTACAATTAATCTTAGCACTAGCAGTATTCAAGAAGGGTCTACCAAAAATAATGGGACAAAAATCATCTTGTGGGGAAGCAAGAACAAGAAAATCAGCAGGGTATTTAATCATCCCACACAAGACTTCAACATCTCTAACAATCCCAATAGGTTTAATGGTGTCCCTATTAGCAAGCTTAATAGTAACATCAATGTCTTCTAATTCAACAGGTGCACTATCGTGCATAATTTCTTTATAAAGATCATAAGGTATCGCACTAGCACTAGCACCCATATCACATAAGCCATGATAACAATGATCTCCTATTTTAACAGAAATAACAGGCGTGCCTACAACAGGTCTACGTGTCTTAGTATCGGGTCTAGCAATATTAGCAGTTTCACCCAAGAAAGAGATAACATGCCTGTCGGTGTCAAAACCGGCGGATCTCGGGTAGGGGGTCCCGAACTGTGCGTCTTAGGATCAATGGTAACAGGAGGCAAGGGACACGATGTTTTACCCAGGTTCAGGCCCTCTCAATGGAGGTAAAACCCTACGTCCTGCTTGATTAATATTGATGATGTGTGTTACAAGAGTGGATCTACCACGAGATCAAGGAGGCTAAACCCTAGAAGCTAGCCTATGGTATGATTGTTGTTGTATATCTATCGACTAGCCTGGCCTCGGTTTATATAATGCACCAAAGGCCTAGGATAACAAGAGTCCTAGCCGAATACGCCGGTGGGGGAGGAGTCCTTGTCTTGATCGCCAAGTCTTGTGGAATCTTCCTTGTATGCGGCAACTGTCCGGACTGGCCCATGAGTATACGGCCATGGGGATCCTCGGCCCAATACAACTGATCGGGAGACGAAGTGGTGAGTACCCCCTAGTCCAGGACACCGTCAGTAGCCCCTGAACCGGTCTTCAAGTTGGGGACGCTCCTCGATTCTTCCGAACTGTTCTTCATCTTCGGTCGTCGGTCTTGAAAACTGGTTCAACAAATCTTCTCATCTTCGATCTTGAGGATCGCCGAAATGCATTCGACGAGTTTATATGTTGGGTATCCGAGGAGCCCCTTTAAGTTTCCGGCCTTTATCAATGCCTTGTTATTTTTATGCCACACCTCGGGTTTGAAGTTGTTCCCGGGCGGCAACGTCCTCTTGCGTCCGAGCTCCAACGCCGGACTGCATTCGAGGTATCTTTTGTAGCCGAGCACCAATGCCGGACTGCTTCCCAGCTCTAACGCTGGACTATGTATTCGAGCTCCAACGCCGGACTGTATCCGAGGTGTCGTAGATCACCTTGGTTCAAAGAAGTTTGAAGGAGTTTAGCCGAGCTTAATGCCGGAAATGCCCTCTATGGAGCCAGCCACTAGCGCCCGAGCTTTATGCCGGACTGCTTCCGAGGTGGTTAAGCACCTCGGTCATGGGCTGATTTTTGGTCAATGTTTTTTTATTGATGCAATTTATTCTCTGACGAGAAATATAGCCATTAGCCCTCAAGGTGGGTATCGGTCTAAAACCCGAGATGCACATGAAGGATGACATAAGACCGCTTATCCCCGTAGCCACTGAGACTCAGGGTGATTTGCAAAATCGATCTGAGGATCAAGTCCTAGCTCGGCAGAATACTTCGGGACACAAAAAGCGGCGTGCTCAGTCCTCGAGACTCGGGTTGGGTGCGGCCGACCAACCTGAGGATCAAAATCTCCTCGGAAACTGTATTGCACTTAAAAATTTCTGCATAGAACAGGCAATGCAGTAGCCCCCGAGACACTGGTCGGGTGGCAACACCAGATCAGGGGATTGATGTGCCCCTTTAATATTTGTAAATAATAAGCCCGAAGCCCAGTAGCCCCCGAGCCTTAATGCGGACACGGGAGGCCGAATTAAGGATCGATATCCATAGTAAAATCACAAATTATGTGTAATGACTCTATGTATCCAAGTACTTTACGTCATTAATGCTCGGATCCGCATTGTACAAAACTTTGTTGACCGACCATCGGCTTCCACCTCCTCGGCCAATAGCCGAGGAGTGTTTGTCCTACTTTATAAAGCCTTTATGAGGGCAAAGATTTACAACAAACAAGGTAATCTGGCCATACGGTTTTATAAACAAAGGTACGTGGAGAGACATATTATATTACTGTTTAACAGAAGAAATGTCTTCCAGAGAAAGTAGTCCTGCTATCGGTTCCTTTCTTTGGGTTGTCATGCTAAGCATGATCATGAAACCCCAGCTCCAATGTAAGAGTAAAATATCGAGGATTTAGTTTGGGAGGCCAGTTAATAGCCCCCGGTAGTGTTCGGCGACAGTCGAGGTCGAGCTGTAAACACTTCGGCCATTGTTATGAATGGCCCGTCGTTTAACACCGTCATCGGATCGCTGACCAGTTTTCGCTTATTGTGACAGTCAGTTTTCGGCTTTCTCCACTGAGGTGCTTAACCATGTGAGCTGGAAGCACAATCGAAGTGGTTCTCCCTTTGCACACCTAGCTGAACAAAGCGGAACGTAGGAGGAAAGCGTACGAGCCGGACAACCCAACTATTGACCGAAGACACAATTCGAAACTGATGCATGTAGAGCAATATCCGAGAATGTTTTTGCCGAATCTCTAAAGCTGTCCGGCATTGCACTGCGAGACTTGTGCTGAAAACACACAAATAGTTTAAAAGTGCCATGGGCTGGAAAAGCCAAAAAAACTTATTCAAAAGGTTAATGTCTGAACTAGATCAAGTGTTCGGTGCCAATCCGAAAATTGGACTTCAGAAAAAAAGGTGCTTCTGCCGTGCTTTAACATGACACATCCTATCTCAAAACTTCAAGCGGGTCAGCCTACGGCTTCAACCTCCTATCCCGAAGGCGGAGTACTTCTTACTAGGCCAGTTTAGCAAACTAAACTCTAGCGGATTTGAGAGAAAAATTAGGCTCCCCGGCTAGTGACCGCACACTTGTGTCGAAAAAAGGAGTGATAAATAATAATAAAAACTTTGCCACGGCTAGGAGGAGAAACACTTAGTATGAAACGGCTCAAATAAACATAAGAGCCCCCAAGTGACTTGGGTAGAAGTTGACTATATAATGTAAGGTGACATGTAGAATGCCTTCTAGCCGGATTGTAGATCGTTTGTCGTAGCGGACCTTTTCGCTTCAACCTCTGGACCCAATAGTCCGGAGTGTGTCCGAATACCCTCGCGGTTATAAAAACCGGGGCATGCGTGGAGACCAGGCGTAGGGGTCATTAGTGCTTTATCAGACAAGTGCCTAACTAGTTATGTTATATTACATGGTTAGTAAGAAACATCTTCCAGGGAGAATAGTTCCGTTAGGGGTTCCTTTCCCTGGGAGGCATGCCCTAAAGTGCATGTCCGGACTGCGAAAAGAGCAGAAAAACATCTAGGGGCAGGTAAATAAATAGGTAAGAAATCATCTTTTAGTTCACCGACCGAGTATTCCCTTAAGAACGCTAGCTTTCCGCTTCACCCAGTCTGAGGTACACATCCGGCTGACCCGGCAGTAACAATCGCAGAGGTGCTCCCTTTACCACCTAGCCAAACAATCGGGAACGTAGGGGTAAGCACAGGAGCCAGGCAACCCAGCTTGGCCAAAACTTAAGTCATATCAATGCATATGATGGTGAATAAAAGGTACATGCGGAAGTGTGACACATGTGTTGGGCATAAAGCCCGAATTAATAAGCTTTTGTTAAAGAAGCCCCCAGGTATAATGAGCGCGGGTAGCACGTCAAGTGTGTGCGAACAAAGTTTCGACAAGGAAAATTTTTACAAGCAACTTTTTACAAAAAAGTATAATTCTTGGTCGAACCGCACACAAGTTAGAAATTTAAAACTTTGAGCATGAAGGCAGCTTAGCTGGTTAATGTGTTCGGTATTGACGACGCGGTCCTAGCTTGATGCGGGACAAGGCTCCATCCCCCAAGCCGGTCCCGAGGTGGCGGAGCAAAGAGCTTCGCACTGTGAAGTGGTGACATAGCATGGTCAATGCAGGACGGCAGAGTGATGCCGAAGTCCCTGGCATGAGGTAATAAAGTGTTGACGAAGCCCCCCGTCCAGCCGAGGTGACATCAAAGGATATAGTCCGGATGGATCATTTTCCTGTGCACAAAAAATAGTGCAGACCGGGGATAATAGTAATAATAAGAATTAAAAAAAATGTTGCATAATAAATAATTTATGCAAAGTGAGTAGTAAAAGAAATATGGCCTGGCGCCGGAGTCGATGTCGATGCAGGTTGTTGGCGTAATGCAATAAAGGCGTGGCAAAGCCTGGATTCACAGGTCGGTCCGAGTTACGGATGCAGCGTTCGCCGAACTGTGTACGGAAACTGACCGAACCATCATGCGACCGTCGATAATGCGGCCACCACTTGATAGACCTGTGTACATATGCAGGACTAACCAGAGTAATAATTCCTTGGGAAAAATTTAACCCAAACGAGCAAAAAGAAATACTAGGGTTAATAGCACCTGGTTTATTTGTTGTAGCAATCCGAAGGAAGGTGATTCCCAAAATTGGGACTCGATCCCCGCACCCATGCCTGGTCGGCTAGTGACGCCGAAGTGTCCGGAGTAGGTTCATGAAGGGATGGCGAAGCCCCCGGTCCAGCCGAGATGTCGAAGTAGGTCGGCGTGATGGACACCAGCTTGAAGAAGAAATAGTGCGGCCCTGCCGATGCAGGTCGTGACGTGGTCGATGCCGGCTTGATGAAGCGACCGTGCGGCGATGCCGGTATGCCCGCTTCATGTAATCCGTGGGGCGGCGATGTTGGTGATGATTTATCCTTCGCGATGCCGGACTCATGTTCGGCTTGCCAAGATGATGATCCGAAGTAGTTGAGCTTGGCTCAACAAAGTGACGACATGTCTAGCGCAGGTCGGCAGCCGTGGAGTAATATTGCCGGACTGGTTTGACACCAGCATGATGTTGGAGATCATGTTCAAAAGATCTTAAAGTTAGTGGGATGTGTTCGGGAACAAAACACAATACTCCATACAAAACTTCCTTCAAAAAGGATGTCCGAAATCCCGTTCATAAAAAAGACGAACTCGGGTCGGATTCGTTTTCGCGCAGAAAACAGATCCAAAAAGTGATGCACTAATCGGAAGTTTCCCGGAGTTTGGACGGTCGGATCGAGGTGAATTTTTGGCAGGTGGTAGATAAGGGAATTCCGCAGCAAATCAACGGTTGGATCCTCCAAAGGACATCCGATCTAGACACTGGATACCACGCCCTAAACTCGTCCGGATTCTCGTCCAGATTCAACAGGGCTCCGGTATATCGGAGATTGCCGGAGATTCCTCCATCGGAACTCGACGAAATTTTTGCAGGGTGGTTGTAGACTTAATTCCGCATAATTCCACTGAAGTAATCGTTTAAGTGACACTCGAGGAGGCGGTGGCGGAGGATACAAGTTTGCTGTCCAGAAAAATAGCACGGTCGCCTGAGGGCAATGTTGACGTTGAGCCCCCGAGCTCCATGGATGGCTCCTCCATGATCTTGATAGAGATCGGAGTTGGTGTTGATGAAGGCGTTCATCCGAACATGACGATCGGAGGTAGGATGCAGTCCTCGGTCAAGCCAAGGTGACCAGTTGAGCTGGTGACGAAGAAGCCGACGTCGCAGTTGACCTGTAGTCGAGCCATTGATCCTTTCGCCGATCACACAATGGAACTCTCAATGAAAGCACCAATGTCGATGTCAAAACCGGCGGATCTCGGGTAGGGGGTCCCGAACTGTGCGTCTTAGGATCAATGGTAACAGGAGCGATGTTTTACCCAGGTTCGGGCCCTCTCGATGGTGGTAAAACCCTACGTC
Source organism: Triticum dicoccoides (assembly GCF_002162155.2). Lineage (NCBI taxonomy): Eukaryota > Viridiplantae > Streptophyta > Magnoliopsida > Poales > Poaceae > Triticum > Triticum dicoccoides. The sequence continues at coordinate 699,130,940 of NC_041383.1, read as the reverse complement.
CTGCTTGATTAATATTGATGATGTGTGTTACAAGAGTGGATCTACCACGAGATTAAGGAGGCTAAACCCTAGAAGCTAGCCTATGGTATGATTGTTGTTGTATATATATCGACTAGCCTGGCCTCGGTTTATATAATGCACCAGAGGCCTAGGATAGCAAGAGTCCTAGCCGAATACGCCGGTGGGGGAGGAGTCCTTGTCTTGATCGCCAAGTCTTGTGGAATCTTCCTTGTATGCGGCAACTGTCCGGACTGGCCCATGAGTATACGGCCATGGGGATCCTCGGCCCAATACAACTGATCGAGAGACGACGTGGTGAGTACCCCCTAGTCCAGGACACCGTCAATGCCCATCTAAGTCCTCATCCAAGAGATGTTTAATCATAGCAATACCAGGTTCAACATTAATTTGTTCAGGAGGTGTATAGGTCCTAGTATTACTCTTACGAACAACTGTCAAAGCTTTAGCATGATCTTTTATCCTAACAGGAAAAGGAGGTTTTTCGACATAAGCAGTAGGAATAATAGGATCACTATATGTAATAGTCTTTTCTTCGACTGTGATTATATTTAAACCACTTCTCTTTAGGGAGATCAACGTGAGTAGCAAAACTTTCACAAAAAGTAGCTACTATCTCAGAGTCAAGTCCATACTTAGAGCTAAATCCACGGAAAGCATCGGTATCCATATAAGATTTAACACAATCGAACTTAGGTGTCATACCTGACTCCTTACCATCGTCGGAACCCCAATCTTCAGAGTTGCGTTTAATTCTTTCCAATAAGTCCCATTTGAAATCAATAGTCTTCAGCATATAGGAACCAACACAGGAAGTATCGAGCAAGTTGCGATTATCAAGAGAAAGCTGAGCATAAAAATTATGAATAATCATTTCCCGAGAGAGCTCATGATTGGGGCATGAATACAACATTGACTTAAGCCTCCCCCAAGCTTGAGCGATGCTTTCTCCTTCGCGAGGCCAGAAATTATATATGTAGTTACGATCACGATGAACAAGATGAATAGGATAGAATTTCTAGTGAAATTCCAACTTCAATCGCTTATAATTCCAATATCTCGTATCATCACATAGCCTATACCATGTCATTGCATCTCCCTTCAAAGATAAAGGGAAGACATTCCTTTTGACAACATCATCGGGAATACCTGCAAGCTTAAATAATCCACAAACTTCATCCACAAATATAAGGTGTAAGTCGGGATGCAATGTTCCGTCTCCTGCAAAAGGATTAGCTAGCAGTTTTTCTATCATACCTGAAGGAATCTCAAAGTGAATATTTTCATAAAGTTCAGTAGGTTGAGGAGCATCTCTTTGCTCTTCTGGTTGCGGTGAAGATACCCCAAACAAGCCCCTCAAAGGATTAGTTTCCATAGTGACAAGTAACAGAAAATTTCAGCACACTATATAAATGTTTCCTTACCAAGTTCCACTCACCAAAAGCGCTACACTCCCCGGCAACGGCGCCAGAAAAGAGTCTTGGTGACCCACAAGTATAGGGGATCTATCGTAGTCCTTTCGATAAGTAAGAGTGTCGAACCCAACGAGGAGCAGAAGGAAATGATAAGCGGTTTTCAGTAAGGTTTTCTCTACAAGCACTGAAATAGTAGGTGATAGATAGTTTTGTGATAAGATAAATAATAACGAGAAAAAAGTAAATAAAATGCAGCAAGGTGTCCCAATACTTTATGTAGCAAAGGATAAGCCTGGACAAATTCTAATAATGAAGAAGGAGCTCCCGAGGACACATTGGGAATTATCGTCAAGCTAGTTTTCATCACGTTCATAAGATTCACGTTCGGTACTTTGATAATTTGATATGTGGGTGGACCGGCACTTGGGTACTGCCCTAACATGGACAAGCATCCCACTTATGATTAACCCCTATTGCAAGCATCCGCAACTACAAAAAGGAGTATTAAGGTAAACCTAACCACATCATTAAACATATGGGTCCATATCAACACCTAACGAAGCAACGCATAAACTAGGGTTTAAGCTTCTGTCACTCTAGCAACCCATCATCTACTTATTACTTCCCTATGCCTTCCTCTAGGCCCAAATAATGGTGAAGTGTCATGTAGTCGATGTTCACATAACACCACTAGAGGAAAGACAACATACATCTCATCAAAATATCGAACGAATACCAAATTCACATGACTACTAATAGCAAGACTTCACCCATGTCCTCAGGAACAAACGTAACTACTCACAAAGCATATTCATGTTCATAATCAGAGGAGTAATAATATGCATAAAGGATCTGAACATATGATCTTCCACCAAGTAAACCAATTAGCATCAACTACAAGGAGTAATCAACACTACTGGCAACCCACAAGTACCAATTTGTGGTTTTGATACAAGATTGGATACAAGAGATAACCGGTTTTTAGTAAGGTTTTCTCTACAAGCACTGAAATAGTAGGTGATAGATAGTTTTGTGATAAGATAAATAGTAATGAGCAAAAAGTAAATAAAGTAAATAAAGTGCAGCAAGGTGGCCCAATCCTTTATGTAGCAAAGGATAAGCCTGGACAAATTCTAATAATGAAGAAGGAGCTCCCGAGGACACATTGGGAATTATCGTCAAGCTAGTTTTCATCACGTTCATAAGATTCACGTTCGGTACTTTGATAATTTGATATGTGGGTGGACCGGCACTTGGGTACTGCCCTAACATGGACAAGCATCCCACTTATGATTAACCCCTATTGCAAGCATCCGCAACTACAAAAAGGAGTATTAAGGTAAACCTAACCACAACATTAAACATATGGGTCCATATCAACACCTAACAAAGCAACGCATAAACTAGGGTTTAAGCTTCTGTCACTCTAGCAACCCATCATCTATTTATTACTTCCCTGTGCCTTCCTCTAGGCCCAAATAATGGTGAAGTGTCATGTAGACGACGTTCACATAACACCACTAGAGGAAAGACAACATACATCTCATCAAAATATCGAATGAATACCAAATTCAAATGACTACTAATAGCAAGACTTCACCCATGTCCTTAGGAACAAACATAACTACTCACAAAGCATATTCATGTTCATAATTAGAGGAGTAATAATATGCATAAAGGATCTGAACATATGATCTTCCACCAAGTAAACCAATTAGCATCAACTACAAGGAGTAATCAACACTACTAGAAACCCACAGGTACCAATTTGTAGTTTTGATACAAGATTGGATACAAGAGATGAACTAGGGTTTTGAGAGGAGATGGTGCTGATGAAGATGTTGATGGAGATTGACCCCCTCCCGATGAGAGGAACGTTGGTGATGATTTCCCCCTCCCGGAGGGAAGTGTTCCCGGCAGAATAGCTCCACCAGAGCCCTAGATTGATTCTGCCAAGGTTCCGCCTCGTGGCGGCGGAGTTTCATCCCATAAGCTTGCCCACGATTTTTCCAGGGTAAAAGTGATGATATAGTAGAAGATGGACGCCGGAGGCCCACCAGGGGGCCCAGGAGATAGGGGGCCGTGCCCTATGGGGGGGGGGCGTGCCCCCTGTCTCCTGGACAGGGTGTGGGCCCCCTGGCATATTTCTTTCACTCATAAATTCTTAATAAATCCAAAAAGTAGTTTCGTGGAGTTTCAGGACTTTTGGAGTTGTGCAGAATAGGTTTCCAACGTTTGCTCCTTTTCCAGCCAGAATTCCAGCTGCCGGCATTCCCCCTCTTCATGGTAAACCTTGTAAAATAAGGGAGAATAGCCATAAGTATTGAGATATAATGTGTAATAACAGCCCATAATGCAATAAATATTGATATAAAAGCATGAGTCAAAATGGACGTATCAGGAGCCATCTGGAAATGTTGGGCCCCTCTAGCGTGCAAGATCTTGATGTGGTTGGCAGTTCAATACCGACTGTGGACGTCAGATAGAAGAATGAGACATGGGTTGCAAGACCAAACTTCAAAATGCTACTTTTGCGACCAGGAGGAGGATTCGGTTGACCACATTTTGCAGCAGTGTGTGTTCTTGCGGCATGTGTGGTTTCGTTGCATCGATAGGATGGGTTTGAGGATCGAGCTTTGCCCAGCAAATGACTCTAGGTTAGTGCAATGGTGGTTGGAGGCGAGGAAACAAATTCACAAGAAAACTCGGAAAGGGTTCGACACTTTTGTGATGCTAATCTGCTGGACACTTTGGAAACAAATGAACATGAGGGTGTTTGGATCAGGCCAGATCAAGAACGAGGGCGATACGGTGGACATGATCTTTGACGACTTGAGGACACGGGCCACGGCAGAAGATTTTGGAGAACAACTAGCACCCAAGTAGTCGAGTAGCGTGAGGGAGTGGGGTGGAGGCTTGGTTAGGTTCGGCTTGTGACACCTAATCAGCAAATCTGCAATCTCTTGAACATATTCTCTCTCTTCTATAAAGCTAAGGTACACCGTTGGCGTACCCTCGAAAAAAATTTGGAAGCAATACAAGCTAGACACCATATGCAACATGTAACCATATTTGATAGCACGAAGTTAAAGCAAGCACCTGGGATGGTTGTGTGTGGCAATTGAGATCATCAACTGCAGATCTACGTTTACTATCTCCATCTACTGACACTACACCCTTTAGAGTGCTGAAACGCTTAGTGATGTAGCGACCAGACCTCAAACAGTCTTATCTCTGTGCATCAGTGCCATCCCTGGATCGGTAATGCTGACACACACAATACTTGAAGGATTTATAACAGAGTAGCAATCACACACTGATTACATCGAATGTCTCAAAAGAGAACTTATTACAATAAATATGGCTTAAGGCCATCTAATAATGATAACAACGGAAGGCTTGGAAGATAAAGCGAGTCTATCAACTCCAACGGCATCACTGAGTGAAAGATCACGACCTAAGGCACCTTACTCGTTGTCTGAAAAGTCTGCAACATGAACGTTGCAGCCCGAAACGGGTCAGCACATGGAATATGCTGGCAATGTAACACATAGAGAGTAATGAACAGGATAATGCTATCACTACATGCATATATGGCTGATGGAAAGCTCTATGGTTATAGTTTTGCATAAAGCCAATTTTTTCCTACAGCAAAGGAATAAATTTTATTTAACTATCATGGTGGTTGTTAAACATTGAGAAGGTAATCCCCCTCTCAATCCCAATTAAGCATCATCATTAAACCCAATCAAATTATATTAAGAGTGATGAGATCCACATGATAATCCAAGTACTAGATACTCAAAACGTCCATAACCGGTGACATGGCTAATCATGATTAGTTTGTACACTCTGCAAAGGTTTGCGCACTTTTCCCCACAAGACTTGATCTCCTCCATTGGATTTCTCGCACTACATGGTGTTTGAGAAACGGATGACCAAGACATAGTTTTTCAAAAGCGTTAGCACCTTACGATGGGTACACCGTTACACCTACTTTCCCCTACATCTGCTAGTCTACCACTGTAAGAGTTCACACGACTTAATCAACTATGCTAGAGCCCATAATAGCTTGTGGCTGCACATGGAAGTTTCTAGCATGAATAATCTTATGATCCCTTTGAGCCTGGGTGGCAGTCCATAGGAGAATCACACGGTACCCCGGGATTTCCAAAAATACAGGCAACACTGGGTTCCCCAGGTGCCTCAATCCACCTAGATGTGTATTAAAGTAGCCACCTTAAGTTAACCATTAATGAAAAAAATTCACAACTGTCATGGATACACTCACCCAATCCATGTCTACAAGCATAGCATAGCAATATAAGCAACATAGAAGTAATTCCCAAAGGTTTGATAATAAACAGGACAATAGGTACTACCTCATCTACTTCCCAGAACCCACATATTAATCAGGTCCTATTCATGCAATTGTTTGAGGATTGATCTAATGCAATAAAACTGGGTAGTAAAGAGGTATGATCAAAGTGTTACTTGCCTTGCTGATGATTCGTGAAACCTAGAGACTCGTAGTAGCACGCTTTGCACTCCGGGTACTCTATCGCAAACAAACAAGCATACAATAAGCACTCAACTACAAGCACGGGTAAAACTCAAATAAGAGATATAACCAGAAAATTCAACTTAAGAACTCCGGTTTGCAAAAAGAATCAAACCAAACGAAGAACCGAAGCTCAAACGGCGAAAGAAACAAACTTTGTTTACTAATCTGGACTTAAGTCAAATTTTACAGTAGCAAAAACTTGTTTAAGTTGGTTAAACAGAAAGAGGGTTTCGAGACGAAACTCTAGGCGCTTGAATTGACTGATTCCGATAAAGGAGCAAAAAGATAAACTAAAACGAAAATCTGGGCAGAAATCGCGATCGAAAATAATCGCGGATAAACCCTGGAAAAAGAAAATGGACGAACAGGCTAACGAACGGACATTCGCTGTCTGAGACTAAACGATGAACATCGTTCATTAAACCGAACAAATGAGCGGACGCTCGCTAAATAAATAAACCAGAAAAACCGACCGATCTAAACGAAAAAAAACAAATCTAGGTTTTTCAAAAAAATGAATCGTTTTTTCTCAAAAAAACGACGAACGGCGGGACGGCGGCGGCGGCTACCTCCGGCGGTGGTTCGGTGGCGGCGGGGCTCCATTGGGGTGTCGGTGGGGTGGGGCGGCGGCGGCGACGGGAGGCGGCGGCGCGGTGGCAGCGGCT
>NC_041383.1:699112902-699123728 GCF_002162155.2 Triticum dicoccoides | reverse complement strand
ACTCCGGCTCGGAGCCGGTCGGGCGGGGGCGGGGCGAGGCCGGCCCGGCTCGGCTGGGCCGCTGGCCCAGTCGAGCGCGCACATTTTTTTAAAATAATTTTCCGCCGAAAATAAATCCTACAAAAATAAATAAAAACCTAAAAACGCCAAAACAAATTTTCACCATCTAAACAAATATTTAGAGAAAGATGAACATTTTCTTGGCCCTAAAATGCAATTTTGAAAATGTGCAATTTTTCTAACTCAAATAAAATTGCAATAAACTCCGAGTAAAATAATAAATTGATTTTAATATTTTTCCTCTAATATTTCATTTATTTTGGAGAAGTCATTTTATCTCCTCTCATATATTTTTATTTTTGAAATATTAGGAAAGAAAAATAATCAAAACCAATTGATCCTCTTTTTAGAATTTGAGAAAAACTCAAATATGAAAATATCGAAATCCCCAACTCTCTCTGTGGATCCTTGAGTTGCGTAGAATTTCTAGGATCAAGCCAAAATGCAATAAAATATGATATGCAATGATGATCTAATGTATAACATTCGAAATTGAAAATTTGGGATGTTACAAGTGCTTATGTTCGTATTACACTAGAGCGACTTCTGTCTTTTCTTTTGTGTATTCATCAACACTGCGTCAGAGTCTGAAATCCCCATGCACAAAAAAATAATAGTGTGAGTACAGGTGAAGTGTGTGCACAATAGTACAGTGTAAAAGTACTAGCGGATAGCAGGTCGGTGAGAAATAAATGACGGGATACATATGATAGCTCTACAACATGCATGGCACACGAAATTACTAGATTCTAGGATTTTGAAATATGAGCACAGGGATGGCTGGGAAATGCAGATGCTCCTTCAGCACACCACAAGGTGTGGTCCTATGAAAATAACAGTCGACTGAACTCAAATAGGTCAGTCTATTTTTTCTACATTATCCGATGTACAAAGAACGGGCAGATCACCTTCATCTACCTCTAGCCAGTCAGTGTTGACGATTTTCCTCGAAACGCCAGTGACCACCGGCCTAGTCCCCTGCCTCCGCCCTTCCCTCGACCTCATCGCACCACCATGCTTAGCACCGCCCCAGCCATTCCTTCAAGCCCTGCCAACCTCCAGATCGGGCGCAAGTAGCTCCTGTGCCCCACACCCCTATGATAGACACCGATGCGCCGCTTCCCCGACGAACATGCAAACTAGGTGCTTCGCGCGCCTAACAGGTGCTGCTTCTTTTAATTGCGAATCAGCTGACCCTGAATTGAAATCCAGGCGGGCTACTGACCTCTAGCCAAGGTGAAGTAGTAAATGGGAGGAAACCTTGTGCATTTAGTATCACGAAGAAGATGCGGTAAGAAGCGCTCAACTAGTTTCTTTCGTGGTATGAATACGTTGTGAGCAGAGACGTAAGATTTGCACGAATAAGGGAAGAGGAGTACCTCTTTCTTCTGGCAGTGTTGTGTCCTCCTTGTGTTTTCCCAATGATCTTCTTGTGGTTCGCTGGAAACAAGAAGTTGTTGAGGACGATGGAGCCTTGGACGAACCCATGGACACTTTGTTGAGTGTGGTGCGATGGCCGTCTGTCGGCGGCGGGGAAACAGATCCGAGGCGTCGAACGACGGTGTAGCGGGAACAACTCCGGTGCGGTGGACGGTTGCGACAGTGGAGCGACAGCGGTGAGGCATAGGACGGCGTGGTCGAAGTGGTTCTGGTACGGCACACGACGGTGTCGGCGTTGTGGAGGCAGCTCTGCCTCGGCTTCAGTTGTTAAGTCCTTGAGGGCATTGCGGTTGCGGTTGCGTTGGACGATGACGTCAGAGTACCGGATCTGGCGTGATGGAGGAGGGCAGCGGTGGATTGGGCACGATGGGGTGGAGGACGGAGGAGGCTGGGGTTTCCCGGCTGGTGGAGAGGGTGTTTTGGCGCCCACAGAGTATGAATGGGGAAACAGAGGGAGGGAGAACTAAGGGGGAACAATGTTTTGGTTTGGGATGCGCTTGTTTGAAATTTGGGGAAGTTACAAACTTTGCCCCCATCTAAAATTTCGGACATATTGCGGGTCGGGGGTAGGACAGTAATCTCAAGTGTCCCAAATGGTGGGCGGGATAGATTTCGGCTGAGCGCATGGGTGTTTAGGTGCCAATGGCATATGAATGCTTCTCGAAGGCTGTTGAGACTGACATCTTGGTGAAGTTACAAACCTACCCTGGTTTAGACCTTTGGACATCGGGCCGATAGGAGACACAAGCTAGAGTCAAGACAGTAATTTCCTACCACCAAACATTAGTCTCGCGCGGTTTCGGGTGACCAGAGACTTATTTGGTGCTTCGTTCAATACTTGGGAGCAGAAGCATTAACGTTTTCGGTTCTCTTGAATTGAGCTTTATTAGAAATCTTGACTCTTGAAAATACTAATACTACGATTATTTTGGAATGCAGGGGGTACATCTGAATATACATTGTAGACGAATATATATTAGGAAATATGCAACTTACCTCAGTTCATGCATGGTTCCAGATATAATCTCCTTGGTTGCAAAAAAAATAGATAGACGTGTGTATGAATATAAAGCATGTTCAAACTCACAACAAAGATTGATGCCCCCTTTTAGATATAATTTACAAATGCCATTATCTCGGATTCAAATAGATGAATGCTCTTCCTATGAATTTGAATCTTCGAAACCCCCTTTATGTTGAATTCAACATGTATTCTATTTCGTAGCTAGTATTTTTGGAATGTATCCATGTAAGTGACAAATGTATAAAGTGCTTGACACTAACAACATGGAGTGCACTAATTAATGTTTATATATGAATTGCAAAAGCAATGCATTGTCTGTATTCAAACCGCTCTCATTCTATGGATCGATAATATGAAATAAACACATGCACATGCTAGAATTCAATAGAGTATGGGTGTCTGATAGACCGATTTTCATTCATACACAAATTTATATTTAATAATGCCATTTATATTTTAATTTAATGCATAGAACTGCCTTTTACACATAGATGCACTATGCCTCAGCCCGTTCTCACACACACACTATATCTCTCTCTATCTAACGCATAAGTGCACACACTTTATATACATTGGCATTTATCTCTCACACGTGCTCACAATCTCTCCCGGGGTGTCGGGGTGTCTCACGCACACACTCTCTCTATATCTCCCTCTCTCTTTCTGACTACTATGTACCACTCTTTTCACTAATCTCTGTTGGAAAACACTAATTCTTTCACATGCATATATACACACGCATGATCTCTACTAGCCCTCTATACACACATATATGTGCCTACGTGTCTGCCGCACGCACATTATCTTTAGGCCTCTCTCGCACACATTGCACCCCCCCCACAGACATACCTATCTCTTAATAGTTGGCAGATATGATTCCATCAGATCATTCAATAGGATATCCCTGACTATTAGGCTGGATGGTAATACGAGGCAAAGTTTTACCCAAGTCCGGGCCCTTGAAGTTGAGGAAAAAGCCTACTCCCGGTACTGTATATTAGTGATAGGGGTGTGTACAAAGTACACATGAATACCAGGCTTGTGCATGTGTGTATACTATCGACGAACTAGCCCCCGGGTTTCTATAACGTACTCGGGGACTAAGGTTACAAATCATATATAGTCGGCTTATCATCAGTGGAGATAAAGTCCTCCACGACTCTGGTAGCTTCGTCTTATACGCCGAGTCCTCCACATGGGTCTTCGTATAATGCGTCTCGGTCCAACCTATGTGGCGCAGGATGGAACCGACCCATGAGTCCTCATGTTGACCCACCACAACTAGAAATGATGTGCCCACCACAACTAGAAATGATGTGCCCACCACACCACACACGCAATCGGCCATTAAGAAAATAAGCATACAATAGTCCAATGTTATACATGAAAGTTAATTGCATGGTGCATCCAAAAAAATGTTCTGCATTGTGAATGTTTATATTTTCTCCTAAAATATTAGTCGTGAGAAAGAGAAACGAAGGGCATATCTCTCCTTATCTCCATCGGACACCCCCTCTTTCTAGACCACTTTCACATACGCACACAAACTATCTCTCGACCCTCTAAAAGTATGCATGCCCCTGACTCATTCACACATGGCGGTCACTGTATTTCAAGCGAAAGCACTATATGGTCACTGGACTTCAGAATATGCTCATTACGGTCACCATATACATTCTTGTGGTGATCATACGGTATCTAGCTCACGATACATCTCCGTATTTTGTTGATGACACTGACGGACATTGTATTTGATGCGTGCTCTGTATTTTGTTGACGACACTTACGGTCATTGTATTTGAAGCGAAAGCACGTTATGGTCACTGGACTTCAGAATAAGCTCATCACGGTCACCACATACATTTTGTGGTGCTAACCAACCTATGGTTCGATGGTTAGGAGGACAGTGGTTTCCTGAGCCCACCAGGGTTAAAGTCCTGGTGCTCGCATTTATCTTGGATTAATTTCAGTATTTTCCAGTGATGTGCGTTCAGTGGGAGGAGACGTTCCCCTCGACTACAAGGCACCTATGGTGACTTTGTAAAATCTCAAGATCATATGCCGGCTCACTCTCTCGAAGGTGCTCATAGGGGTAGGGTATGGTCAGTGGCTCACTCGTACAACTCCGTATTTTGTTGATGACACGATCAATTGACCTGTCAAACGTTCCACGTGGCGTAACTAGTGTTGCATCATCGGCGTGCATAACCGTGGGGTCCACCTGTCAGCGCGTATATGAAAGAAATAAATGGTAGTTTGAGTATGTACTGTGTTAATAAAATACATTTTATGGTGATCATATAGTCACTGGCTCACCATACAGCTCCGTAATTTGTTGATGACACGATCAATTGACCAGTCAAATGGTCCACATTCAGCAACACACATTACCATAGGGCCCACCCATCAGCACGTATATGAAATACAGAAATGGTAATAAATTAGTCGGTGGGGATTCGTAGTCGTGAGACCTCTGGTTGGCAGTAGCCAACAGTGGGGGGGGGGCGCGGTGATTGGGCGGTGGCGTGGGGATTGCCGGAGAAAAAGCTCGGCACGGGGGGCCTAGAGGGATGGCCGGGGCGGCGGCGGACCGGCGGTGGGGAGAGGTTTCAGGGCGGGCGGGGCGGCGAGGTGGCGCGGGAGTGCTACCTCTTGAGCTTGCATTGGTTTTTCCCTTGAAGAGGAAAGGGTGATGCAGCAAAGTAGCGTAAGTATTTCCCTCAGATTTGATAACCAAGGTATCAATCCAGTAGGAGACAACTCACAAGTCACCTAGTACCTGCACAAACAATCAAAAACCTTACAACCAACACGATAAAGGGGTTGTCAATCCCTTCACGGTCACTTGCAAAAGTGAGATCTAATAAAGATAGTAAAGTAAATATTTTTGGTATTTTTGTTGTATAGATTGGAAAGTAAAGATTGCAAAATAGTAAATGAGAAGCGATATAATGGAAAAGAGATATAGTATAATAGAAAAGAGACCCGGGGGCCATATGTTTCACTAGTGGTTTCTCTCAAGATAGCATAAGTATTACGGTGGGTGAACAAATTACTGTCGAGCAATTGATAGAAAAGCGAATAATTATGAGATTATCTAGGCATGATCATGTATATAGGCATCACGTCCGTGACAAGTAGACTGACTCCTGCCTACATCTACTACTGTTACTCCACACATCGACCGCTATCCAGCATGCATCTAGAGTATTAAGTTCATAAGAACAGAGTAACGCATTAAGCAAGATGACATGATGTAGAGGGATAAACTCAAGCAATATGATATAAACCCCATCTTTTTATCCTCGATGGCAACAATACAATACATGCCTTGCTGCCCCTATTGTCACTGGGAAAGGACACCGCAAGATTGAACCCAAAGCTAAGCACTTCGCCCATTGCAAGAAAGATCAATCTAGTAGGCCAAACTAAACCGATAATTCGAAGAGACTTGCAAAGATATCAAATCATGCATATAAGAATTCATAGAAGAACTAAATAATATTCATAGATAATCTTGTTCATAAATCCACAATTCATCAGATCTTGGCAAACACACCGCAAAAGAGTATTACATCGAATAGATCTCCAAGAACAAGAGAGAGAAGAAGCCCTCTAGCTAATAACTGTGGACCCAAAGGTCTGTGGTAAACTACTCACGCTTCATTGGAGAGGCAATGGTGTTAATGTACAAGCCCTCCGTGGTCGATTCCCACTCCGGCAGATCGCCAGAAAAGACCCCAAGATGGGATCTCACGGGTACAGAAGGTTGCGGTGGTGGAGAAGTGGTTCCGTGGCTCCCCTGATGTTTCTAGGGTATAAGAGTGTATATAGGCGAAAGAATTACGTCAGTGGAGCTATGAGGGGCCCATGAGGGTGGGGGCACGCCTACCGCCCTGGGTACGCCCTCCTGCCTCGTGGACACCTCGTGGCGTTTCTAACTTCAACTACAAGTCTTCTGGTTTGCTTTCGGTCCAAGAAAAATCATCACGAAGGTTTCATTGCGTTTGGACTCCGTTTGGTTTTCCTTTTCTGCAAAACTCTAAAATAGGCAAAAAACAGAAACTGGCACTGGGCCTCCGGCTAATAGGTTAGTCCAAAAAATAATATAAAAGAGCATATTAAAGCCCATTAAACATTCAAAACAGATAATATAATAGCATGGAACAATCAAAAATTATAGATACGTTGGAGACGTATCAGGGAGCGCCGCCGGCCGTCGACGGCGGGGGCCAACGGTTCGGCTGGGGTGGCGGGCTGCTCGGGGGGTGGAGGTTGAAGATTAACTGCATGCCCTTGATTTCGTATCCAATGGCTGGAAAATCGACTAACCAGAGATGAAAAAGTCAGCCGGCTAACATGTAGCCTCACCCCGCACGTACACATGCACGCACGCAACACTCGCACGAACACACGCACGCTTGCAGGCGAGCAACACTGACACGTACACATGCACTAACGAACACACGCACGCATGCAGGCGTGCAACACTGACACGTACACATGCACTCACAAACACACGCACACACGCACACATGCATGCAACACTGAAACATACACATGCACGCACGCAACACTCGCACGCCTGCATGCACACATCACATGACGCAAGACATACGCTCAACTTATACGTGCATGCACCCTTTGTTAAGGACATGGATTGTTACGGGTATTAATCAATCTTATCTATGATAAGCAAAACATTGATGTTTTCAGCAGTCTTTATGAATCCCAACGTATCGAATGGGCTATCAACGTATATATGAAAATTTTAAAATTCTCTTACATTATATAGTAGGCTTATCTACATGAAATAGATGACGTCACACTCAATGAACAATCATCGGTTTATGAAATGCCCGCTGCTGACTGCCCTGGCCCACCATAAGCTACTCTGTCGTGTGCTGCCTGCGTTGGGTCACAGACATGCAGGCCAGGTACCCAAAGATCCCACACGTCAGTGGAAGAACGACGCGGTGTCGTACGTTAGAGTCGGGGGCGCCGCTCGCTGCACGCCCGGCTGAACACGCCTCCTTGCCGCATTCAAACGCCTCCATGAAACCCATGTGGAAACCGAGAAACCCACTCTGGACACACGTCCGTTCATGACCGGGTTGGCATTAAACGCAATGCTGGCTGAGCTCCTCCCGTCCGCTGTCTATTTAATCTCCTATTTAAATGAGGCCAGATGTCGGCCAAGAATCGCACACCTCCACCGCTGCCCTATCTCCTCCTTCACCATTTTGTCCACTCTTACAATGTCTTACGAAGAGTAGTTATCCCGCATCCAAGCCGGCTGGGTGGCCTGTCGAGCCCGCCGGATACGAGCTATGCAGCTCACTGACCCACCTCGTTTCCCTTGCCCGACGGAGCCAGTTGCCGCCCCGAGCCACGCGCGGTTCAGAAACTTGCCGCTCTAGGCCAGCTAGACAAGGAGCGGCGAGCTGCTCCATGCCGGCACGGCGGGGAGCACGGGCGTCGTTGCTGCCGTCCACACCGCTGCCTCGTACCGCGCCTCCCGTGTTTGCAACCCCGTCTCCCATTTCTTTGGCTGAGACTCCCATGCCGGTGGCCGCGCCATGCAAACAGAAATAGAAGCCAGGTGTGCGGAGAGCGACGAGTCGGTGGCCAGCGCCAACGCATCAGCCGCCATCATCAAGGAGAAGTAGAACATGGGAGGCTGCCGCCGCTTGGGTCCCATGAAGGCCACCGCAGAGGCGATGCCGGCGTACACAACATGTGTCTTTCCGGATCCTTTTGTTCTGAGGACCTTTGTCGACCCCGCATGGGCTCCACAGAAACGGAGAAGCCCCATTCCGCCTCCATCTTGGGCGTCAGTCAACGATGTCAGTTGGGCAGTGGGGAAGCGAGCCGCACTTTGCACTGAAGCATATACCTCGGGGCTCCGGGCAGTCCAGTGATCGTGCTGCCGGACATGAGGAATAGAAATGGATCGGCGGGCGACCATTTAGGCCAGGTATTATTATACATGTGTTATCGAGAACTAGCACTGCTTAGTTGATTTGAATGTAATGAAACCCATCATGTTTGTATGAAAATCCTATATTTTATATGAATTCTGTCATTGTTTATATGAAATATCGGCGTGTTTGCATGAATTTCGTCCGGTTGGTTGAGTTTCTGTCAAAATGTGTGCGGGTATGGTTGATGGCATCATTTGCGGGTCGCCGGTCGGTCTGCGGTCGGCTCAGGCGGCGTGGTGGGACACAAAAAGCACAACTCATGTGAGCTCGTCTCCAATGCGCGCATTGGAGGACGCATGAGCACCCGAGCTATTCCTCGTTCATCGGTGGCAAAGGCACTGGTGGACAAAAGGGTCGCCAATATTTTGGCTACCCCGGGCAAGATCCAAACAGCCCCTCCCAGCACATTCAAATCCCTCGTTCGCCATGAAATTTTGCCATGTGTTGTTTTCATGGACTAGCAAGATGCCCGTGCATTACACAAAACATCAAGATGCATTTTTTTACAAAACACCTGTTATGATTTACCCATGCAGGAGTAATCCCATGTGTAAAAACTAATGATATCTCGAGAATTTTATTGGAAAAATGGTATCTCGAGAATTTCATCAAAAAATGATATGTCAAGAAAGACGAGAGATAAGGTGAGGAGGAACGGGGCGTGGTGGTGACTGGTGGTCGGACTGGGCGGAGGCATGGGGATGGACGGCGCCGACAGGCGGCAACAACCACCATGCTGTTCGGGAACATACCATGCAATTTCAAAAAAAATCCTACACTCACGCAAGATCTATCTAGGAGATGCATAGCAACGAGAGGGGGAGAGTGTGTCCACGTACCCTCATAGACCAAAAGCGGAATCGTTAGGTTAACGTGGTTGATGTAGCCGAACGTCTTCGCGATCCAACCGATCAAGTACCGAACGTACGGCACGTCCGAGTTCAGCACATGTTCAGCTCGATGACGTCCCTCAAACTCTTGATCCAGCAGAGGGTCGAGGGAGAGTTTCGTCAGCATGACGGCATGGTGACGATGATGGTGATGTGATCCGCGCAGGGCTTCACCAAAGCACTACGTGAATATGACCGAGGAATAAACCATGGAGAGAGACGCCGCACACGGCTTGGAACAATTGATGTGTCTCTAAGGGGTGCCCTGCCCACGTATATAAGGGAGGGAGAGGAGGAGGCCGACCACCATGGGGCGCGCCAAGGGGGGGAGTCCTACTAGGACTCCACTCCTAGTAGGATTCGCCCCCCCTTTTTTTCCTTCTCATGGAGGGGGAAAGAGAGAAGGAGAGGGAGAGGGGGAAGGAAAGGGGGGCCGCGCCCCTTCCCCTTGTCCAATTTGGACAGCCCATGGGGGGGGCACCACCCCTTGTGGGCTCCCCTCTCTCTCCCATATGGCCCATGTTGGCCCATTACTTCCCCCGGGGGTTCCGGTAACCCCTCGGTTCTCCGATAAATATTCGAAACATCCTGAAACCATTCCTGTGTCCAAATACTATTGTCCAATATATCAATCTTTACCTCTCGACTATTTCGAGACTCCTCGTCATGTCCGCGATCTTATCTGGGACTCCGAACTATGTTCGGTCACCAAAACACATAACTCATAATACAAATCGTCAAAAAATGTTAAGCGTGCCGACCCTACGGGTTCGAGAACTATGTAGACATGACCGAGACATATGTCTGGTCAATAACCAATAGCGGAACCTGGATGCTCATATTGGTTCCTACATATCCTACGAAGATCTTTATCGGTCAAACGGCAATAACAACATACGTTATTCCCTTTGTCATTGTTATCACTACAAAAAAAGACACATCCGTGACATTTTGGGCCGAAAGAAAATTTTTCTGTCATACTTATGACACTTCTATGACGATAATTGTGACAAAACCCGGTATCATCATAGATGTGGTGGGATCCTACTTCTATGACAAAAAATCATGATAGAAAATGGGCTTTTCGTCCTGCGCGGGCCAGAGACGCATCTGCATAACATTCTTTGGGCCGTCCATGGCAGATAAAACCGTGGTAGAAGCGAGGGCGAGGAAAATTTCGGGTAGTTCCTTGTTATGGTGGGTGGTCGGGGGCCGAGCGATGCGCGTTTCTCTCATGCACGTACGCGCGTGTGTGCGAGGCATTGGGCTCTAACTGAACCCGAGCGAGGCGTTGGGCTCTAAGCCTCTAACTGAACCCGAGCGATTGCACTAGCTACGTTACTGAACCCGAGTGATTCCTTCGCTACTATTGCTAACTGAAGCTGATCGAACCCTGCTGCCTCCTTCCCTTGATGAATAGTGAGTGTT
>NC_041383.1:699070781-699112556 GCF_002162155.2 Triticum dicoccoides | reverse complement strand
AGGACCCCGTGGTGTTGATCTGGATGAACAGGACCCCGATCGAGCCGGTTGCGGCTGGATGAACAGGACCCCATTGAGGGCTGGATGAACAGGACCCCGTGGAGGGTTGGTTGAACAGTAGCAGGTGGAGGGATGGATGAACAGTAGCCCATGGAGGGGTGGTTGAACAGGACCCCGTGGAGAGGGCTGGTTGAACAGTAGCCGGTGGAGTAGCGCGCGGCGGAGGCTAGATGAACAGGAGCCCGTGGATGAACAATCGCAGGTGGAGGCTGGAGGAGGTCGATGGTGGATGAATAGTAGCCCATGGAGGCTGGAGGAGGTCGACGGTGGAGATGAACAGTATCCCGTGGAGTCCCGTTTTGCGGTACTCCACACCCCTCCCGATGAACAGGACCCCCGTTTCGACCGTAGCGCTCCAACACAAGTCCGTTTCCTCTGTTTTGCGGTACGCCACACCCTTATAATCAACAGGACCCTGTTTCAACCGCATGAGGTCCAAAAGAAGTCCGTTTCCTTCGTTTTGCGGTACGCCAGACCCCTCCCGATGAACATGATCCCGTTTCGAACGTGGCCGGTTGAACACAAGTCTGTTTCCTCCGTTCTGCAGTACGCCATGCCTCGTTTCCATCGCTTGTTCCGTCCGAGCCCTCCCGATGAACATGACGACGCATTCCGTTCCGACCCAGCCGGTTGGCTCCCCATGAACACGACGACGACGCAGTTTCTCCGTTCCGACCCAGCCATGTACATGAGCCCTGGTTGTACATATGCGTGAGTAGGCGTTCGAGACCCTGCCCGTATGTACGCACATGACGTATTTACTTTCTTGCACCCTGGCTGTTGTACATACGTGTATATGCTACGTGTGTGCCTCTACTACGACACGTGCACGCCTCTACTACGACACATGCGCGCCTCTACATCAAGCACTATGTACGTAGACGTTCGCGACCAGAATGACAACACTACGTATGATTCGACCAGGTGTGTCCCGACTGTCAGGCACTTCCTTGCGTGCGAAGATCTAGCTGGTGGGTCCCACCAGTCAGGGGGCGAATCATTTTTTTGCCCGTAATATGGACGCATTTCCTTGCATGCAAAGATGTAGCTGGTGGGTCCCAGCAGTCAGGGGGAAATGTTATTTTTGCGAAATACGGTGGCTCGTCCGATGGGTCCCTGCTGTCACGTGGAGGAACCATTATTTTCTGCGTAATAAGGAGGCACTTCCTTGCTGCGGCTGTGGACCCAACTGTCAGCCTCTCCACGTACAGTGCTCTTCGGATGGAAGTCGTTCCTTGACCACGTTGACCATGCCGTGTCGAGAGCACCAGGGCGGTGGACAACGATGAGGCCTAGGAAGGGGACAACACGGAGCTGGGGAAGATGCGACAATGGATGCCCACATGGAGAGGAGTACAAGGGTTCACTGGTTTGGCTTCGGTGTGAGGCTGCCGTCGCCGCAAAAATGATCAGAATAACAGGGGGTGTGGGTGGGTGGAGGGATGGCCTGGCCAGCAGTGGGAGTAGTAGGGGGCGGTGAGGCCTCCGCGGTTAGCACAGCCGGCCATGGGAGGCAGGAGCAGACGACATGACCGGTGCTGCTTTGGGCGGCTGGAGCAAGAAGACCAAAAGTTGAAGAAGCACGACGGCCGTTGGATGGACATCGTACGGTCACTGGAGCTAGAATCGTTCATATTGAGTAAGTAGACAAAGCCCTCCGTCCCCGTCAACTTAGTAGGCCAACAAGTCAGCCTCCCACTATGCTGGGTCCCAGCTAGCAGGGGGAGTATTCATTTTTAATGCATAATAAGGAGGCACTTCCTTGCGTGCGAAGATATAGCTGGTGGGTCCGACCTGTCAGCAGGGGGAATGTTTTTTCTGCCAAATACAGAGGCCCTTCCGGCGGTTCCCAGATGTCAGCTGGAGGAATCATTATTTTGCACGTAATAAGGAGGCATTTCCTTGTGTGCAGTCGTGGACCCAGCTGTCAGCCTCTCCACGTACAGTCCACGTCTGATGGAAGTCGTCCCTTGACCATGTTGACCATGCCGCGCCGAGAGCACCACGGCGGTGAACGACGGTGAGGCCTAGGAAGGGGACGACGCAGAGCTGGGGAAGACGCGACAGTGTATGCCCACACAGAGAGGAGTACGAGGGTTCACTGGTTCGGCTTCGATGTGAGGCTGCCGTCGCCGCAGAATAACAGGGGGTGTGGGTGAGTGGAGGGATGGCCTAGCCATTGGTGGGAGTAGTAGGGGGCGGTGAGGCCTCCGCGGCAGCACAACCGGCCACGGGAGGCAGGAGCAGGAGGCATGATCGGCGCTGCTTTGGGCGGCTGGAGCAAGAAGACCAGAGGTTGAAGAAGCACGACGACCGTTGGATGGACATCGTACGGTCACTACAGCTAGAGTCGTTTATATTGACTAAGTTGACAAAGCCCTTGGTACGCGTCAACTTAGTAGGCCCAAAGGTCAGCCTCTGAAACGGTGCGCCCCAGATGTCAGGGGGAGGAATCATTTTTTGGGCGGTAGAAGTTAGAATATCTGAGACTGAAGAAGAAGCACGACATCCGTTGGATAGACATCCAAGGGCCACTGCTGCTAGAACCACATGTTGACTATAAGTCGACAAAGCCTTGCATATGCGTCAACTTCTTTTTTTAGGGGACGCGTCAACTTAGTAGGCCCACAAGTGTGTGGCAGAGAACTTATAGCCCATTTGCGATTTGTAAGAATGTACAACCCATTTTTGAATTCTACTAGAATTTATTACAACCCATTTACAGTTTGTTAAAAGTACATCCAATTTTCTAGCTAGGACAACAACAGAATTCAATAAAATTTCCCACATTTTGATGGGATCCGAAATATTTTATACCGAAATTTCTAGTCAAATTAAATATAAATTTGTATTACGTAAAAATCCAATGAAACATTGCGCGCGCAACAATTAAAAATTAAAATTTTCAAAATCCAAAAATAATATTTGATAAATTAATTACATGTTTAGTGCATTTTTTTATAGTTAATGCCCAGTTTTTATAATTACATCCCATTTATTATTTCTTAAAGCCCATTTTGCTATTAAGCCTAATGCATCCCTCCTAGGAAAGATTTGCTGCCCAGCGGGGCGGAGAATAACATGTTGGCCTGGCCTGAGTATTCCTCAAAAAAAAAGTATAGCTGGGCTAGCCATTTTCATCTTGAAAAAAATTAATATCTGGGCTGGATATCTGGCCTGGGCTAGACGGGCCACAACCCGCCCAGTTAATAGCCCGCTCTCCTCTGAACAACAACGAAAACATCGCTCAAGAAAAACTCTGCAGTGCTCACGCCTCAAAAACAAAAATACTGCTTGGTCCCAGCTGTCGGCCGCTCCTTGTGCAATTCACTCATTATTGACTACATAGGTTGACAATGGTGTGGGACCGTGATGTCAGGAAACCAGGAGGAAGCAAATATATATATATAGTTGTACATAATAAGGAGGCACTTGCGTACGTACGGCTATTGCCCTAGTGGGTCCCTACTGTCATCCAGCCAAAATAAAGTCATCTCCCGAATCCTCATGTCCGTTGACCATGTTGACAATGCTCGGTGCCACGGCGAGCGCAACAACTCAAAGGATGACGGAGAGGGCCTCGCGGGCCCTACGGATGGTCTGATACGGTGCCTGCTGCACATTTAGGAAGCCAGGATCATTGGACACCTATGAGCATCTTCGAGAGACTAAGATGGCATGAAACGATAAGGCCGCGCTTGGGAGCTCTGGTTTATTAAGATACAAGTGTAATTTACTCGTCATCGGAAACAACGCGTAAAATACAGGCGTAATGAAACTGAGGGCCCGAGGTCTATAAGTAAAACCGGCGGGTTACACGTGTAATTTGAGAGATCAGTGTATATTTCACTAGTCGAAATCGACCAACCAAGCGCTTCGCCCAAGAACATCTGCTTTTATTTACAAGCGTCAGCTTTACAAGAGGTTTTGGTTGGAATACAACGATCCAATCACGGCCTAAGATGATGAGTTGGTCGGAAGATCATATGGTTTCACGTCTAACCTACCCGACTTGTCGTATAGGCTATGAATGAAACATAAGACGATGAACTTCTTAAGCACGGAAACAACAGAAGACGATAATCTTCTTAACAAGCAAATCACTGGCATTAGATCAACATGCAAAACAATACGAAGCATTATTCTCAGGAGGCATGGTGAACAGCTCGTGATGTCGCATGCCACAACATTCCAAGCTCAACTTTGCAATCAAACACAAGGCCTGGCATTACATAGACAATATTCAGAATAAACTCTTAAAATACCTTACATAAGTCAACATTCATGTGACTATGCATCTCAGCAGAGTAACTATTCACTTCTAAACTGAACACAGGAATAGGAAAAAATGATCGACGCTGCTCACAGCAAAGGGCGTCCCACTCAAAAATATCAAATGCATGTCTTCTGGCTACCATCAATGAGAAAAATTTGACAATGTTTTCCAATTCCAATATATTAAACTAATGTCTTCTTGCTAACATCAATGATTAAACTTTAACAAGCTTTTCCATTCAAAATAGGTTATGCCTATGATTGTGGAACATGCAGGGTTTTTGATCAGTTTGTCAGCTGATAGTCCGGTGGCTCAAGGTGACGACGAATGATTAGAGAACCATTCGGTGTATTGTGCATGATGAAGTATTATGGAGGACACAAACCATCTCAACATTTTGTGCAGTTCCACTAAAATCAAGCTGAGCATCCCTGTGGATTTCGTATTTATATGCTGCAAAAAACAAAGACACATCAGCACACACATGAATATTGGCCCCAGTGTCAACCCACAAATCGGTGGACTAACAAACTGAAAGTAAGATAAACAGATTACCATACCTAGATGCCCCATCGTGGTGCTTAGAAGGACATTGACAGACTTGGAGTCCTGTCATGGCTTCTTGTACTTGTTTGGGCACTTTTTGCCCGGTGCACTCCACGTGTTGTAGAGTTGCCTATGCTCTCTGTAGACTAGTCATGTCACCAGCGTCTACTAATACTCTGTAAAGCTTCTCGATCATTCCTTCTATAATGTAGCGCAAACAGTGACTGCTTCTTTCTGCAAAGCGATACGACCAACTAGACCCAGTAATGCAGCAGTTTGCCTTGGACACATTGGCTCCTTTTGTGCAGTTTAACTAAAATCAAAGTCGGAATAAAACCAAGCTTTAATTTTGATATCCATGTAAGCAACAATAGGTATAAGGGAAACAATTACTGAGAAATAACGGTTGATGACTTGTACTCCCAGAAGAAAAACATCTACTGATCTACCTTATGTTAATGGGAAACAAAGCAGGAGAGTAGCAATTCTCCATCAGTGTGATTCATTCATATTTACCAAGACATTATCTTAGCAATGCCTTGTTTCAACATGTATAAAGAACGACAAAGCAGAAAAGTACCATTGCTAAGACAATGCGACTGATTCTTTTTAACAGAGACATTATCTTAACAATACCTTGGTTAAACATGTAGAAAGAACTACAAAGCAGGATAGTACCATTCCTAAAACAATGTGACTGATTCGTTTCAACAGAGGCAAAAAAGGAATCAATTATTGGCCAATAAAGGAGGATGAAACATGCGGCCACAAAAATGGTAATCCCGCCAATCCCTAACAAGTGTTGCAGTTTTGAACTAAGATTCAATAGTTAATTAATTCTGAGAGTGGCATTGCTTAATTTTACCAGCGGCATTAGATTAACAAAAAAGCATAAATAGTTCTAGGGGAGAGTGGGCGCAACAACAGCATGTGCTTCCGTCTACTTATAAAGGAGGTGATGCAGAGTTTTATTGTAACAAAGAAACAAGCATCATGTCTGGGTTGGAACAATTTTTTCTCACTTGATGATAAAACACAGCAGTTCAATAACTTCAGTTCAACATTTATCCAAAACAATACCAATACAAGTAGCACAACATCTCAAAGCACACTGCAGCATCATGTGGATGAAAGTCGGTACTAACCTTTCTTGACCAAGATTTGAAACAACTCGTGAGGAGGACTGGAAAGAAATCCAAACACATATATGAAATCCCGATCTCCTTTTCTGTAGTTCCACCAAAATTAAGCAAAGTCACCGGTGTGACATTCGAGTTGAACTACACAAAACACTCTTAAAACATAAGTGTTTCGCGTAGCGAAGCAAAATGTCACAATAGTAACAAGTTGAATATATATATCCTGTTTTAACAGTGGCAAAAAAGGAATCAATTACAGCAAATAAAGGAGGATGAAACATGCGGCCACAAAAATGGTAATTCCGCCAATCCCTAACAAGTATTGCAGTTTTGAACTAAGATTCAATAGTTAATTTTGAAAGTGGCATTGCTTAATTTTACCAGCGGCACTAGATTAACAAAAATCATAAACAGTTCCAGGGGAGAGTGGGCGCAACAACACCATGTGCTTCCATCTACTTATAAAGGGGGTGATGCAGAGTTTTGTTGTGCCAAAGAAACAAGCATCATGTCTGGGTTGGAACAATTTTTGCTCACTTAAGTGGTAAAAGATAGCAGTTCAATAGCTTCAATTCAACATTTATCCAAAACAGTACCAATACAAGTAGTACAACATCTCAAAGCACACTGCACCATCATGTGGATGAAAGTCGGTACTGACCTTTCTTGATCGAGATTTGAAACAGCTCGAGAGGAGGATTTGAACGAAATCCCAACACACATATGAAAATCTGATCTCCTTTTATGCAGTTCTACCAAAATTAAGCAAAGTCGCCGGTGTGACATTCAAGTTGAACTGCACAAAACACTCTTAAAACATAAGTGTTTCGCGTAGCGAAGCAAAATGTCACAATAGCAACAAGCTGAATAGATATCCCTGTTTTAACAGAGGAAAAAAAGGAATCAATTACTGGCAAATAAAGGAGCATGAAACATGCGGCCACAAAAATGGTAATTTCGCCAATCCCTAACAAGTGTTGCAGTTTTGAACTAAGATTCAGTAGTTAATTCTGAGAGTGGCATTGCTTAATTTTACTAGCGGAATTAGATTAACAAAAAGCATAAACAGCTCTAGGGGAGAGTGGGTGAAACAACACCATGTGCTTCCATCTACTTATAAAGGGGGTGATGCAGAGTTTTGTGTAAGAAAGCAACAAGCATCATGTCTGGGTTGGAACAATTATTGCTCACTTAATTGTAAAAGACAGCAGTTCAATAGCTTTAATTCAACATTTATCCAAAAGAGTACCAAAACAAGTAGCACAACATCTCAAAGCACACTGCACCAACATGTGGATGAGACCAAGATTTGAAACAACTCGCAAGGAAGACCAGAAGCAAATCTCGATGTCCTTTTGTGCAGTTCCACCAAAATTAAGCAAAGTCGCCGGTGTGACATTCAAGTTGAACTGCACAAAACACTCTTAAAAGATAAGTGTTTTGTGTAGGGAGGCAAGATGTCGCAATAGCAACAAGTTGAATAGATACCCCTATTTTAACAGAGGCAAAAAAGGAAACAATTACTTGCCGATAAAGGAGGATGAAACAAACGACGACAAAAAGGAGCATCTAACTTATCTTGATGGAAAACAAAGTAGGATAGTAGCATTTCTAAAATGGTTGCGTTGATTCATATTAGCAGAGACATTCTCTTAAAACAACATTCGTTAAAAAATGTAATTTACTTTTAACAGTGGCATGGCTTCAATTTTTTGGCGGCATTCCTAGATTAACAACAACAAAATAGTTGTATGGGACATGGGACATGCCAGCACCATGTGCGTCCACACGTATAAATGGGTGATGCAGAGTATGTAACCAAGCAGCATATCTGCGTTGGTCCCATATTTGTTCTCTTTTAACCTTTTTCCCATGTGAGGGCAGCAAATCTAGTCCTGGACAAACTACCTGACCCCCCAGTTTCTTTCCCTTTTCAACAAAGAGAACGGTTCCTTACAGATATGTGTACTGGGTTACCCCTTTTTCCCTTTTTGACCAACAAATCGGTTGGATAGCCAGTGTATACTACTTTCCCTCCCTCATTTCCTCATTGAACCACGTCCTAGATTCATGCTTCACCCCACCGCACCCTTCTTTCCTCTTTGAACCAAGACCTAGATTTGACTACATAATTGAAAAAGATCCGCATGCAGCTAGAGCAATGACGGTTTAAAAGAAACTTATACCTTAGGGTCATCGGGATGTGTCAAGGCGTGCGGCGGGAGGCCGGATCTGCCCACACTATGTATGACAGCGAGGAAGAAGGGGTCGGTGTCCCTGTTGCACATGCACTGGACGAAAGAGAACAACACAACCGACAGTGGATTGCCTCCCTTGCCGAAGGCGATAGAGTGAACGATGCACCTCCTCCCCTTCCCGGTGCGACGGGATCCGGATGCCTCCTTCACCAGCTGTGAGGGGGGAAGACAGACAAGAGGCCAATGCAATCTTGTTTAGATCTAGTGAAGAGGGTGAGAGACTGTGAATATAGCAACCCTAGCAAAGGAACACTGAGCCTCCAGCGTGTATATATATGTAGTGCGGCGAGAGTGTGGAGAGTGCAAACCCTAGCGAACAAGCGATGAGGCTCTAGCTTATATATATACTGTAGTACGGACTAAACTCCGGTGCCTTAACTGCACCTACTTTTGGCTGTATGACAGGTGGGCCAGCCATAGTTTGGGCCCACCTGTCATAAACCCAAAGGCAGGTGCACTAAGTCAATGAAGCTGCGTCCATATAGTACTCGTGTATACAACTAATATATAGTGGAGTGCTTTTCTTATTCTCTCCATAACAATCATTTTAAATTGTGTAAGTACGAAACAAAACTCTTTATTTAACGTACCAGTGAAGAAAACTACTACTTCCGATGAACTAACGATCCACGCGTCCTGGTCGCACTTCCTGTCCTTCACATGCGGTACACTACCCTCCCTTAAGTGAACAACCACACATGCGCCAAATTATCGGAAACATGTGAGAGTGTGTACAAATAAAGAATTTTAATTTCAATTATCGGAAAGGTTTGAGAGTATGTACAGTTTGCCCTCTCTAATAATTATGTTTGTTGTGTTCGGCCTAAACTTGGTCAAACTTTACAAAATTTGACTTCAGTCAAATCTAATACGCGGAGTAAATAAAAATGGAGGGCTACTACGTTCATCCGGGTTTTTAGTCCACACCATTTTTTTAATCAAAGTTAATAGCTGGACAAATAAAATTACAGGGGAGCTGGAGAGAAAGTTGTGAGAAGGCCTAGAAATCAATACAAAACTTATGCTCTTAGTACCAACGTCGATCCTTCTTCGAGGAAACATTTGGTTCATAGCCAATTGGGTGATAAAATTGCACCAACGTGAAAGACGACTGTGTCTCCAATGCAACCAAGGTGAACTGATGAAGGATATCATCTTTGTGGGTAACAAGCAAAGAGCCATGATGGAAGATAACTTGTTTTTCATTGAAAATTGATCAGCTTCACCAGCCGATGCAACCATGAGGAACAACCATGAGCATCGATAGGTCATCGTAGTGATGCATCATCCATTTGGCATCAAGTTTGGGTGAGGCACCTATGAAGTTCGACAAATCCTCACTGTGGTCTGTTTCTTCTCAGTAATCAAGATCGAGGAAGGAAGAACCATGTGGCAGAGGACAGTGAGGCAGAACAACAATGGCCATCCAATTTTGTGCAGTTCCACTAAAATTGAGGAAGGCATGCCCGGGTATGGAGATACGCATTGCTGTTTGCAAAAATATAAAAAAGGGATATAGTGTTGTTACTTTGTTTTGGCAGTGGTACAAGATTAACAACGACATCTCAATTGTTAATAAGAATTAATGAAAACTACACCAACAAACAGAAGCATCATGATTATCTTGATGGGAACTAAACTGGGATACCCAAGAAAAAAAGCATTTCTTCATTTAACCAGTGATAGTATTAGATTAGCAACAGCAATAGGAGCATATGGACAATGACCGCACAACCACCATGTACTTTGTGTCGAAACAACATGTATACCTCCACCGAGGCACAAATAAGGATAACTAATCGAGTGGCATTTCCTCTATAATAGTAGGTGATGTTGGACCAGCCGATGAACCCTAGCTACTATACACGGGGAGCTAGGGAGTAGTCGCATAGAAGAAAACCCGCATGCAGCAACCTGGGGAGCTGGACCAGTTCAAGAAGTTATACCTCGGGTGGGCGAGATGTCGCTTAGGCGGGCGAGCGGGATCTGCCCACACGATGGCAGCGAACAAGGGCGCGGAGGACCTTTGTCCGCGCCAGCACCGGCTCCGAGAGGCCAGTGTGCATCGGCTTCCTCCATCACCGACGGCGACAACGTCAATGCTGCACCTCCTCACCTCCCACAGCGGACGGGATTCGGCCGAATTTGTGACCACTGGTGAGGAGAGAGATAGAGTGGACACTGCCATCTTGTTTTGATATGGAGGGGGTGAGAGAACGAGACGCGAGAAACCCTATCAAACAAGAGGCTATAATGGAGTAAAAAAATCTCTCCATACCAGTGGTTTTAAATAGAATACACACGTTCCCAAAAAAAAAGAAACAAAAACTGGCGGACAATTTTTTAAAGTACCAAGAAAGAAAACTCGATCAAAAACACGCCCCCGCTTCCAGGTCGCGAGAGTCGTCGCGCACACACACATAGACATAGACATGCATATCCGTGTTTACGTAAAATTGCATCTCCATCTCCATCACCAATCATATTTGTCCAACTGGCACATTATTTACGTTGTTAATTATATAGGCAACAATATTAACGTACAACATCTCTTGTTTGCGAGCATCCGGACCGCTGCCACGCCCGCTCCTGACAAACCCGAACCCTCTTCATCACCCGCCCATGCTTCCCGCCCGAAACGGTCTGTGCTGCATTCATGCCCGGCCAGAGTGTACGCGACCTCTCACTGGCGCCGGCATTGAAGTGGCGCGCCGGCCGAGAGAGCGTTGCCGCCGCCGCTTCCTGGTGCACGCGACCGCTCCGTGTTCAAAGGTCGCAATAGCCGTCCACAACATGCATGTAAAAAGTTCTTGGGAGTCTGTGCTACAGCTAGCTGTCCTCCCCCAACTCGTCAATCTCTTCCAGTAGTGCTAGTACTCCATGGCGCGATCCATCAACAAGCAAGCGGGAAAGTTATCGTATACTCGGTTTGCGGTGATTGGCATGTCGAGCGACCATGTGGGGTCGAGCCATGGAGGAGGGTGAGACACAAACGCGACACACGTGATTTAAACGTTGGTTTTGCTCGATGGCGCGATCCAACAAAACAAAACATTGGTTTCTCTCTGTTTCCATTTTTTCTCCGGAAAAATGGAAACTTTCCACTCAATTTTCATTCCTACGCCAAGGTTGCCACGTTACAACATTCCATCAAATACAAAGGAAAACTAACACGCATGCTGATGCATCTCAATGATTCACAGATCATAGCCAATATTTACTTCACAACTAAAGACAAAAGTTGTGAGAGCGTGTATGAAAGAAAAACTACTGATGGGGTCACTACGACTTAAACCCTAAACCCTAAACAAGATTTAATTTCCTGGCTAGGTAGAACATGTCGAAGGAAAGATGGCTGGGACCCTCGGATCATACGATGCTTTTGTGCAATTCCACTAAAATCAAGCTAAGCATCCCTGATGGCAAAGATATTGAAGAAGTGTGATTAGAATAATAGTACTGGCACTAGTTCATTAGACATAAACTCATCACAAGTAGAAGCCGGTAGAAGTAGAGAAAGATCGACATGGAGATGGATCTATGTGGGGAGCTGCGACAGTGGAACAAGCCGGCTCCAAAAGGAAGATGTACTACCTGGGACGTCGGGCTGTAGCTAGAAGGGCGGTTGGGACGCGACATCAGCCCATACCGTGGTGACCCCCGATTGGGACGCACCGACTGTGCATTTTCTCCCTTGCCGATGTCGACCGCGTCTATGCAGAACATTGTTCCCTTCCCCCAGCTGCGGGATCAGGCCGGATATGTGACCAGCGGTGTGTCCAGCATCGTTCTATGCTTGTGAAGAGAGCAACCCAAGCAATCAGGCTTGTAGCTTAGGCTCCTGCTAGTGTATATATAGTGGTTTTCTTTTTCTCTCCATATCAACCATTTTATATTGCGTACGTGTCATTGAAGAGTGAAATGACGGTTGCTTCTTCCGACTAACTTACTGTGTGATTTGACTGCTCCTTAGTGGCCCCTACACTTACTCCCCTACGTGTATGACCGTTCCTGAGTCTCACTTGTACTTATCTCTATTTTCTTGCATGACACGTAGACAACATGCGCATAGAGGAATTTTGTTACTGCACGTTGTTACGTAGTAGTGCTGTACTACTAGTCCCTACTCCCTCCTTCGGTTCACTACTGGTACTCCCTCCATCCTGGCTTATTGGTCCCCTTTGTACTCAATTCATGGGCTCGTTTTCCTCAAGAAAATTGTCTTTACCAACGTATTAATATCGGGAATGCATGCGTGAACAACGAATGATTAAACCTTGCATGCAACGTTTTGACAAAGCATTGACTTATGAACATGTGAATGTAAGGGACTACAACCTCGTGCATGCATGCAACAGTCACACATACACATGGACACAAAAACACGCGCGACGCCCTAATGCATGCATGTCCGAGCACACGAGGAACACACACAGTCACGCTCAAGTGCTCAACCTACATGTCATGCACACACATACTCAGGCAGGGTGAGCTAGTGACCATATAAACACCGGAAAATGTATATATTGAGCACAATGAGCGTATTATGAAGTCCACTGACCGTATTTTTACAAATATACAGTGACATACAGTGTATTTATCTCGTTTGAAATTAAGCCATATTAACCGGAGAGGAGGCAGTATGGACTAGCATTACTTTGATGTGTCCCGTCAGCTTGTCGAACGAGGAGAAGCTTGCAGGATGGGAGAAGCTTACGCGCGGTGGCTCGCAGGACAAGGAGAAACTTTTGACTAATGCAAGCTCTTCCTCGCTCAGGAGGTGGACATGCAACAGAAGCATACACTATACTAGTACTATTACTGTTCGACTTCCCGAAGAGGCGAACAACCAAGCGCGAAGTTTACTAGTACTAGTACTACTACTATAGTCTATAAAGGTATTTACTATACTACTAGGAACTGGATGGAGGAGCGTCCGCACTCTTATTATATTTTAAAAATGTGATAAAGCAATCTTCAACACATTTGGTTCTCTTCGAGGGTTCTCGCATGTGATAATGGAAATTGATTGCATGGAACACTCACCACAATTTTCGCTTAATTATGGCTAATATCCTGTTACAAATAGGAGCGCTCAGTAATATTTCCTTTTTTTTGTTACTCAACATGTAAACAGGTCAGCAAACCTTGCGGCGCATCTTTGTGCGAACCATGCTTGCTGCACTTTGAATGTGGCCGAGAGCTGGCTTGATGAAACACCTCGCTTCCTACTTCTTTTTTTGCGGGGTACCTCGCTTCCTAGTGACCAGTGTCTTGGCTAATCATCCCAAGAATGCTTATATATGAATAAAGCTCTCTCATTTACCCGCAAAAAAGATTAAGCCATATTAACCGGAAAGGAGGGAGTATGGACTAGCACTACTTTTTGGTGTGTCTCATCAATTCGCAGAACGAGGAGAAGCTTGCAGGACAAGGTGAAGCTCGCTTACGCCTTTTGACTAATGCAACCTACCCTCGCCCAGGCGATGGACATGCATCAGTCCATTCGGTGTCAGATTGCCAGAGGCATACACTGTATATCCAACATGCGGAGTACCATCATTGTTCGACTTCACGAAGAGGCGAAGAGCCAAGCGCAAGGTTTAGTGGTACGAGTAGTACTACTACTAGAACTGCATGGTGGAGCATTTGTACTCTTATTTTTTTAATCTCTGATAAAGTACACATTTATTCGAGAGAAGGGCGGAACACGGCAGCCCAATAGTATAGTATTAAAAAACATTAAACATGTAATGATGATATCGATCAACCATGCTCGAATATATTTTGGCCTCCGTGCAAGCTCGTCTGTGTGTTCTCGCTCCTCGTCTCTCTCAAGGAACGGCGGGTTGGACATTTTGCCATCAATTGAGATCGCTTTGCTCACACTCCGGTCCCACATGTCAGTGATGTGCCAAATGAAGGTGCGTTGACCGACTGGCCATACGCGTACTTGGTTTTCCACCTTCATACTCCTCCTCCCTCCGTCATAGTTTACAGGGCGCACTTCATTATGATGCATTTATCTCAATGCATTTCCACCACCAGAGAGACTTTAGACGTGTGTGGTTTAATGCTCAATTAATTAGGGCGTGGTAACCGCAATCAAGTCCTCAATTTTCCCTCGATGTACTACGGAGTGGAGTAAGTGCATGCATGTGTGTACCCGGGGTGGAAGCACTGCATGCATGTGTGTACGCATTATTTCCTCTAGTAATAGACGTCGTGCTATAACTACCAATGCTATTTTCAGGCCGATCGCTAGTCGCCTTGGTCCCAGAGATTTTTCTTTTTTTGAAGCGCGCTCTATAAACAGTGACGACTGGAGTAGCATGAGCGGATTCAAAGAAGAGCGTATTGATGGTTGCTTCTTCTGAGCAACTTACAGTGGGAAAGGTGGGGCTTATGATTTGACTGCTCATTACTCACTATTAATGCGGCACAATGATACGTCTCCGTCGTATCTATAATTTTTGATTGTTCCATGCCAATATTATTCAACTTTCATATACTTTTGGCAAATTTTTATATTATTTTTGGGACTAACATATTGATCCAGTGCCCAGTGCCAGTTCCTGTTTGTTGCATGTTTTATGTTTCGCAGAAACCCCATATCAAACAGAGTCCAAACGGGATAAAAAATGGACGGAGAATATTTTTGGAATATTTGTGAGATTTGGGAGGAAGAATCAATGCGAGACGGTGCCCGAGGGGGCCACGAGGCAGGGGGCGCACCCCTGACCCTCGTGGGCACCCCGTAAGGCGGTTCATGCTCTTCTTTTGCCGCAAGAAAGCTAATTTTCGAGAAAAAATCTGGTGAAGATTTCGGTCCAATCGGAGTTACGAGTCTCCGGATATATAAGAAACAGTGAAAGGGCAGAATCCCAGAACGCAGAAATAGAGAGAGACAGATCCAATCTCGGAGGGGCTCGCACCTCCCACGCCATGGGAGCCAAGGACCAGAGGGAAAACCCTTCTCCCATCTAGGGAGAAGGTAAATGAAGAGGAATAAGAAGGGGGCTCTCTCTCCCTTGCTTCTGGTGGCGCCGGAACACTGCCGGGGACCATCATCATCACCGCGATCTACACCAACAACTTCACCACCCTCATCACCAACTCTTCCCCCCTCCATGCAGCATGTAACCTCTCTTTTACCCACTGTAATATCTACTTAAACATGGTGCTCAACGCTATATATTATTTCCCAATGATGTATGGCTATCTTATGATGTTTGAGTAGATCTGTTTTGTCCTATGGGTTAATTGATGATCATGATTGGTTTGAGTTGCATGTTATATTATTGGTTCTGTCCTATTGTGCCCTCTGTGTCGCGCAAGCGTGAGTGATTCCCGTTGTAGGGTGTTGCAATATGTTAATGATTCGCTTATAGTGGGTTGCTTGAGTGACAGAAGCATAAACCCGAGCAAGGGGGTTGTGGTGTATGGGATAAAGGGGACTTGATGCTTTAATGCTATGGTTGGGTTTTAACTTAATGATCTTTAGTAGTTGCGGATGCTTGCTAGAGTTCCAATCGTAAGTGATATATGATCCAAGAAGAGAAAGTATGTTAGCTTATACCTCTCCCTCAAATAAAAATGCAATAGTGATTTCCGGTCTAACTATCGATTGCCTAGGGACAAATAACTTTCTCATGACAAAAAGCTCTCTACTAAAAGGAACTTAGTTGTGTCTTCATCAAACAGCCCCTACTTTTTATTTACGTGCTCTTTATTATCTTGCAAACTTATCCAACAACACCTACAAAGTACTTCTAGTTTCATACTTGTTCTAGGTAAAGCGAGCGTCAAGCGTGCGTAGAGTTGTATCGGTGGTCGATAGAACTTGAGGGATTATTTGTTCTACCATTAGCTCCTCGTTGGGTTTGACACTCTTACTTATCAAAAGAGGCTACAATTGATCCCCTACACTTGTGGGTTATCAAGACCTTTTTCTGGCGCCGTTGCCGCAGAGTCATAGTGTGCGGTGAATATTCTCGTGTGTGCTTGTTTGCTTTATAACTAAGTAATTTTTATTTGCTGTTCTATGTTGTTCTCTATCTTTAGTTATGGATATGGAACACGAAATACCAAAAAAATTAGGTGTACTTGCTACTCATGGAGATGGGGAACCTCCTAAAAAAGTCGATGCTGGTTATGTGAAAAATATTATGTACTACTTTGATAATCCTAAGAAAACCCCATTCAATTATGTTATGGGAGACACGTTGGATCAATGTGAATACTTTAGGGATTATCGCTTGACACAAAAAGGGAAACTATTATGGGATCAAATTCATATGTCGCATTGGTATGCTTGGGAACTATGCTTGAGGTATGATTGTACTTGTTGCTCTAGGATGAAGGCTCCACACCTTCCCTTTTTCATGCAAATTTAATGATGATAAAACCTTGGCTTCTTATGCTAATGGTATATATGATTACAATGATGTGGAACAAATAGAGGAATTCGTTGCTTTTATGGGTGCTTATGAGATTGAATCTTTGTTTAAAGAATTTGAAAATCTTGATGATGCTGTTGACAGACCTGAAAATTTTGCTATACTTAAATATTGTTATGAGAATTATGAATACAATTCCGATATTGATGCATTTATTGAGATAGTCTCCGCTGTCCAAGAAGAGACTAATAATTTACAGGAGTCTATGGAAGAAGGAATTGATGAAACTGTGAGCTCATTGGATGAAAAAGATGATGAGGAGAGCGAAGAACAAAAGGAGGAAGAGCGGATTAGCTACCCGTGCCCACCTTCTAATGAGAGTAACTCTTAAACTCATGCATTGTTTACTTCCCTTTCATGCTTACCGAAGGATGATTGCTATGTTAATTGCTATGATCCCGTTGATTCTCTTGAAATACGCCTTTTTGATGATGCTTGCTATGCTTGTGGCCAAGATGCCAATATGGATTATGCTTATGGAGATGAACTTTCTATAGTTCCTTATGTTAAACATGAAATTGTTGCTATCGCACCCACGCATAATAGTCCTATTATCGTTTTGAATTCTCCCGACTACACTATATCAGAGAAGTTTGTGCTTATTAAGGATTATATTGATGGGTTGCCTTTTACCATTGCACATGATAATTTTGATGAATGTGATATGCATGTGCTTGCTTCTCCTACTTGCAATTATTATGAGAGAGGAACTATATCTCCACCTCTCTATGTTTCCAATATGATAAAATTGCAAGAAACTGCTTATACTATGCATTAGCCTTTACTTGGTGTACATGAATTGTTCTTTTATGACATGCCGATGCATAGGAAGAGAGTTAGACTTCGTTGTTGCATGATATATGTTAATTTGTGCTCACTACTAAATTACAAATCATTGTTAATTAAAATTGGCTTTGATATACCTTGGGATCCGGGTGGATCCATTACTTGAGCACTATATGCCTAGCTTAATGGCTTTAAAGAAAGTGCTGCCAGGGAGACAAACCGGAAGTTTTAGAGAGTCATTTATTTCTGTTGAGTGCTTTTATATAGTTTAAAAACAAAAAATAAAGAGGGGAACCTAAAACTTTTCAAAAAGGAAAGTGAAAGTAAGAAAGACAAGCATTGTTGTAGTGGGAGAGCTCCTTGAACTTTGTTCAAGCTCACGGAAACTTTGTGAATCTTAATTACAGAAACTTTTCATCAAACAAAATTATCCCCTTGTACAATTCTATTGTATTATAAAAATAGTGTGCCAAGGTTTGCCTTTGGGATGTTTAGACTGCTTGTTGGTTTGTACGATGCAGGACAGAAACTTTGGCTGTAGCGCGTGATTTTACATTTTTTACTGGAATGTAAAACCGTTCTGATTCTTTTTGAACTGCATTTCCATACAAATTGTTTATTTTTCCTAATTTTGGTAGAATATTTGGGGTATCAGAAGTATGGTGAATGTTCAGATTTCTACAGACTGTTCTGTTTTTTTCAGATTCTGTTTTTGATGCATAGTTTACTTGTTTTGGTGAAACTATCAATTTCTATCAGTGGATTAAGCCATGGAAAAGTTATATTACAGTAGACACAATGCAAAACCAAAATATGAATTGGTTTTCAACAGTACTTAGAGTAGTGATTTGCTTTATTATACTAACAGATCTTACCGAGTTTTCTGCTGAAGTTTTGTGTGGATGAAGTGTTTGATCGAGGAGGTCTCGATATGAGGAAAAGGAAGAGAGGCAAGAGCTCAATCTTGGGGATGCCCAAGGAACCCCATGTAAATATTCAAGGAGTCTAAAGCGTCTAATCTTGGGGATGCCCCGGAAGGCATCCCCCCTTTCTTCAACAAGTATCGGTATGTTTTCGGATTCGTTTTGTTCATGTGATATGTGCAAATCTTGGAGCGTCTTTGCATTTAGTTTTCACTTTTCTTTTATGCACCATTCTGGTATGAGATAGTCCTTGGTTGATTTATAGAATGCTCATTGCACTTCACTTAAATCTTTTGAGTATGGCTTTATAGAATGCTTCATGTGCTTCATTTATAGGATTGCCTGTTTCTCTACACATAGAAAACCGCCATTTGTAGAATGCTCTTTTGCTTCACTTATATTTGTTAGAGCGTGGGCATATATTTTGTAGAAAGAATTAAACTCTCTTGCTTCACTTATATCTATTTAGAGAGATGACATGAATTGGTCATTCACATGGTTAGTCATAAAATCCTACATAAAACTTGTAGATCGCTGAATATGATATGTTTGATTCCTTGCAATAGTTTTGCGATATAAAGGTGGTGATATTAGAGTCATGCTAGTGGGTGATTGTGGATTAGTGGAAATACTTGTGTTGAGGTTTGTGTTTCCCGAAGCATGCACGTATGGTGAACCATTATGTGATGAAGTCGGAGCATGATTTATTTATTGATTGTCTTCCTTATGAGTGGCGGTTGGGGATGAGCGATGGTCTTTTCCTACCAATCTATCCCCCTAGGCGCATGCACGTAGTACTTTGTTTTGATGACTAATAGATTTTTGCAATAAGTATGTGAGTTCTTTATGACTAATGTTGAGTCCATGGATTATACGCACTTTTACCTTTCCATCATTGCTAGCCTCTATGGTACCGTGCATTGCCCTTTTCTCACCTTGAGAGTTGGTGCAAACTTCGCCGGTGCATCCAAACCCCGTGGTATGATACGCTCTGTCACACATAAGCCTCCTTATATCTTCCTCAAAACAGCCACCATACCTACCTATCATGGCATTTCCATAGCCATTCCGAGATATATTGCCATGCAACTTCCATCATCATCATATACATGACTTGAGCATTCATTGTCATATTGCCTTGCATGATCGTAAGATAGCTAGTATGATGTTTTCATGGCTTGTCCATTTTTTGATATCTTTGCTATGCTAGATCATTGCACATCCCGGTACACCGCCGAAGGCATTCATATTGAGTCATATCTTTGTTCTAGATATCGAGTTGTAATATTGAGTTGTAAGTAAATAAAGTGTGATGATCATCATTATTAGAGCATTGCCCCAGTGAGGAAAGGATGATGGAGACTATGATTCCCCCACAAGTCGGGATGAGACTCCGGACTTTATGAAAAAATAAAAGTGGCCAAAGAAGCCCCCCCCCCAAAAAAAAGAGAGAGGCCCAAGAAGCCTACCAAAAAAGGAAAAAAGGGAAAGAAAATAAAAAATGAGAGAAAAAGAGAGAAGGGGCAATGTTACTATCCTTTTACCACACTTGTGCTTCAAAGTAGCACCATGTTCTTCATATAGAGAGTCTCGTGAGTTATCACTTTCATATACTAGTGGGAATTTTCATTATAGAACTTGGCTTGTATATTCCGATGATGGGCTTCCTCAAATGCCCGAGGTCTTCAAGAGCAAGCAAGTTGGATGCACACCCACTTAGTTTCAGTTTGAGCTTTCATACACTTATAGCTCTTAGTGCATCCGTTGCATGGCAATCCCTACTCCTCGCATTGACATCAATTTATGGGCATCTCCATAGCCCGTTGATTAGCCGCGTTGATGTGAGACTTTCTCCCTTTTTGTCTTCTCCACACAATCTCCACCATCATATTCTATTCCACCTATAGTGTTATATCCATGGTTCACGCTCATGTATTGCGTGAAAGTTGAAAAGGTTTGAGAAAATCAAAAGTATGAAACAATTGCTTGGCTTGTCATTGGGGTTGTGAATGTTTTGAATTTTTTGTGTGATGAAGATGGAGCATAGCCAGACTATATGATTTTGTAGGGATAACTTTCTTTGGCCATGTTGTTTTGAAAAGACATGATTGCTTTATTAGTAGGCTCGAAGTATTATTGTTTTTATGTCAAATGATAGACTATTGCTTTGAATCAATCGTGTCTTAGTATTCATGCCATGATTAGATATATGATCACGATTATGCTAGGTAGCATTCCACATCAAAAATTATCTTTTTATCATTTACCTACTCGAGGACGAGCAAGAATTAAGCATGGGGATGCTGATACGTCTCTGTCGTATATTTAATTTTTTTATTGTTCCATGCCATTATTATTCAACTTTCATATACTTTTGGCAACTTTTTATATTATTTTTGGGACTAACATATTGATCCAGTGCCCAGTGCTACTTCCTGTTTGTTGCATGTTTTATGTTTCACAGAAACCCCATATCAAACGGAGTCCAAATGGGATAAAAACGGACGGAGAATATTTTTGTAATATTTGTGAGATTTGGGAGGAAAAATCAATGCGAGATGGTGCCCGAGGGGACCACGAGGCAGGGGGCACGCCCCTGACCCTCGTGGGCACCTCGTAAGGCGGTTGACGCTCTTCTTTTGCCGCAAGAAAGCTAATTTTTGGTAAAAAATCGTGGCGAAGGTTTCAGTCCAATCGGAGTTACGGGTCTCCAGATATATATGAAAGGTGAAAGGGCAGAATCCCAGAACGCAGAAACAAAGAGAGACAGATCCAATCTCGGAGGGGCTCTCGCCCCTCCCACGCCATGGGAGCCAAGGACTAGAGGGGAAACCCTTCTCCCATCTAGGGAGAAGGTCAAGGAAGAAGAGAAGAAGGGGGCTCTCTCCCCCTTGCTTCCGATGGCGCGGGAACGCTGCCGGGGGCCATCATCATCACCGCGATCTACACCAACAACTTCACCGCCCTTATCACCAAATCTTACCCCCTCCATGAAGTGGTGTAACCTCTCTTTTACCCGCTGTAATCTCTACTTAAACATGGTGCTAAATGCTATATATTATTTCCCAATGATGTATGGCTATCTTATGATGTTTGAGTAGATTTGTTTTGTCCTATGGGTTAATTGATGATCGTGATTGGTTTGAGTTGCATGTTTTATTATTGGTGCTATCCTATTGTGCCCTCTGTGTCGCGCAAGTGTGAAGGATTCCCTCTGTAGGGTGTTGCAATATGTTCATGATTCGCTTATAGTGGGTTGCTTGAGTGACAGAAGCATAAACCCGAGTAAGGGGGTTGTGGCGTATGGGATAAAGGGGACTTGATGCTTTAATGCTATGGTTGGGTTTTACCTTAATGATCTTTAGTAGTTGCGGATGCTTGCTAGAGTTCCAATCATAAGTACAAACGATCCAAGAAGAGAAAGTATGTTAGCTTATGCCTCTCCCTCAAATAAAATTGCAATAGTGATTACCGGTCTAGCCATCGATTGCCTAGGGACAAATAACTTTCTCGTGACAAAAAGCTCTCTACTGAAACTAACCTATTTGTGTCTTCATCTAAACAGCCCCTACTTTTTATTTACGTGCTCTTTATTATCTTGCAAACTTATCCAACAACACCTACAAAGTACTTCTAGTTTCATACTTGTTCTAGGTAAAGCGAACGTCAAGCGTGCATAGAGTTGTATTGGTGGTCGATAGAACTTGAGGGATTATTTGTTCTACCTTTAGGTACTCGTTTGGTTCGACACTCTTACTTATCGAAAGAGGATACAATTGATCCCCTACACTTGTGGGTTATCATGCAACGACCGGGCTGAGCCTCCCATGCGGTTGTGCACTACTCCCTCGGTTCTTAAATATACTCCGGAGTATTTATCTTTCTAGAGATTTCAACGAGTGACTTGATGTCTACTACACAACCTTCTTCTTGTAGACGTTGTTGGGCCTGCAAGTGGACAGGTTTGTAGGACAGTAGCAAATTTCCCTCATGTGGATGACCTAAGGTTTATCAATCCGTGGGAGGTGTAGGATGAAGATGGTCTCTCTCAAACAACCCTGCAACCAAATAACAGAGAATCTCTTGTGTCCTCAACACACCCAATACAATGGTAAATTGTATAGGTGCACTAGTTCGGCAAAGAGATGGTGATACAAGTGCAATATGGATGGTAGATATAGGTATTTTTAATCTGAAATAATAAAAACAGCAAGGTAACTAATGATAAAAGTGAGCATAAACGGTATTGCAATGATAGGAAACAAGGCCTAGGGTTCATACTTTCACTAGTGCAAGTTCTCTCAACAATAATAACATAGATAGATCATATAACAATCCCTTAACATGCAACGAAGAGTCACTCCAAAGCCACTAATAGCAGAGAACAAACGTAGAGATTATGGTAGGGTACGAAACCACCTCAAACTTATTCTTTCGGATCAATCTATAAAAGAGTTTGTACTAGAATAACACCTTAAGACACAAATCAACCAAAACCCTAATGTCACCTAGATACTCCATTGTCACCTCAAGTATCCGTGGGCATGATTATACGATGTGCATCACACAATCTTAGATTCATCCAACCAACACAAAAGTACTTCAAAGAGTGCCCCAAAGTTTCTACCAGAGAGTCAAGAAAACGTGTGCCAACCCCTATGCATAGGTTCATGGGCGGAACCCACAAGTTGGTCACCAAAACATACATCAAGTGGCACGTGATATCCCATTGTCACCATAGATAAACACGGCAAGACATACATCAAGTGTTCTCAAAGTAAAGACTCAATCCGATAAGATAACTTCAAGAGGGAAACTCAATTCATCACAAGAGAGTAGAGGGGGAGAAACATCATAAGATCCAACTACAATAGCAAAGCTCGGGATACATCAAGATCCTGCCATAGAGGGAACACGAGAGAGAAAACGAGAGAGAGATCAAACACATAGCTACTGGTACATACCCTCAGCCCCGAGGGTGAACTACTCCCTCCTCGTCATGGAGAGCGCTGGGATGATGAAGATGGCCACCGGTGATGGGTTCCCCCTCCGGCAGGGTGCCGAAACGGACTCCCGAGAGGTTTTTGGTGGCTACAGAGGCTTGCAGCGGCGGAACTCCTGATCTATCTTGATATTCGATGGTTTTAGGGTACGTAGGGTTATATAGGTGAAAGAAGTTGGTTGGGGGGTGCTCGAGGGGTCCACGAGACAGGGGGCCGCACCCTGTAGGGGGGGGGGTGCCCCCCTATCTCCTGGGCTCCTCGAGTATCTTCTGACTTGATCTCCAAGTCTCTAGGAAGATATTCTTCCAAAAAATCACGATGCCGATGGTTTCATTCCGTTTGGACTCCGTTTGATATTCCTTTTCTTCGAAATACTAAAATAGCCAATAAAACAACAATATGGGTTGGGCCTCCGGTTAGTAGGTTAGTCCCAAAAATGATATAAATGTGTAAAATAAAGCCCATAAACATCCAAAAGGGGTAATCTAATAGCATGGAACAATAAAAAATTATAAATACGCTGGAGACGTATCAAGCATCCCCAAGCTTAATTCTTGCTCATCCTCGAGTAGGTAAATGATAAAAACAGAATTTTTGATGTGGAATGCTACCTAGCATAATTCTCAATGTAATTTTCTTTATTGTGGCATGAATGTTCAGATCCAAATGATTCAAAATAAAAGTTCATATTGACATAAGAAATAGTAATATTTCAAGCATACTAATCAATGTAATCATGTCTTCTCAAAATAACATGGCAAAAGAAAGTTCATCCCTACAAAATCATATAGTTAGGCTATGCTTCATTTTCGTCACATAAAGAGGTTCCCAACATCTATACCCCCGATGACAAGCCAAGCAATTGTTTCATACTTAAATAATCTCAAACTTTTTCAGCCTTCACGCAATACATGAGCGTGAGCCATGGATATAGCACTATGGGTGGAATAGAATATGATGATGGGGATTGTGTGGAGAAGACAAAAAAGGAGAAAGTCTCACATTGACGAGGATAATCAACGGGCTATGGAGATGCCCATCAATTGATGTCAACATGAGGAGTAGGGATTGCCATGCAACAGATGCACTAGAGCTATAAATTAATGCTCAACAAAAGAAAACTAGTGGGTGTGCATCCAACTTGCTTGCTCACGAAGACCTAGGGCATTTGATGAAGCCCATAGTAGGAATATACAAGCCAAGTTCTATAATAAAAAATACCCACTAGTATGAAAAAGACAACTTATGAGACTAACTATATGAAAAACATGGTGCTACATTGAAGCACAATATATGAGACTCACTACATGAAGAACAAGGTGCTACTTTGAAGCACAAGTGTGGAAAAAGAGATAGTAACATTGCCCTTTTTTTTATTATTTTTTCTTTTTTCTTTTTTTTTTCTTTTGGCCTTTCTTCTTTTTTTCTTTTTTTGGGCAATGTTCTAATAATGATGATAATCACACTTCTATTGATTACAACATAAGAATTACAACTCGAAACTAGAACAAGATATGACTCTATATGAATGCCTTCGGCGGTGTATCGGGATGGTGCAATGAATCAAGAGTGACATGTATGAAAAATAATGCATGGTGGCTTTGCCACAAATACGATGTCAACTACATGATCATGCAATGGCAATATTGAAGGAAATATGCCCTAGAGGCAATAATAAAGTTATTATTTATTTCCTCATATCATGATAAATGTTTATTATTCATGCTAGAATTGTATTAACCGGAAACATGATACATGTGTGAATACATAGACAAACATATAGTCACTAGTATGCCTCTACTTGACTAGCTCATTAATCAAAGATGGTTATGTTTCCTAACCATTGACATGTGTTGTCATTTGATTAATGGGATCACATCATTAGGAGAATGAGGTGATTGAAATGATCCATCCCGTTAGCTTAGCACTTGATCGTTTAGTATTCTGCTATTGCTTCCTTCATGACTTATACATGTTCCTGTAACTATGAGAATTGTGTAACTCCCGTTTACCGGAGGAACACTTTGGGTACTACCAAACTTCACAACGTAACTGGGTGATTATAAAGGAGTACTACAGGTGTCTCCGAAGGTACATGTTGAGTTAGCATAATTCGAGATTAGGTTTTGTCACTCCGATTGTCGGAGAGGTATCTCTGGGCCCTCTCGGCAATGCTCATCACCTAAAGCCTTGCAAGCATGTAACTAATGAGTTAGTTATAAGATGAAGTATTACAGAACGAGTAAAGAGACTTGTCGATAACGAGATTGAACTAGGTATTAGATACCGACGATCGAATCTCGGACAAGTAACATACCGATGACAAAGGGAACAACGTATGTTGTTATGCGGTTTGACCGATAAAGATCTTCATAGAATATGTAGGAACCAATATGGGCATCCAGGTCCCGCTATTGGTTATTGACCAGAGATGTGTCTCAGTCATGTCTACATCGTTCTCGAACCGTAGGGTCCGCACGCTTAAGGTTTCGATGACACTTATATTATGACTTTATATATTTTGATGTACCGAAGGTTGTTCGGAGTCCCGGATATGATTACGGACATGACGAGGAGTCTCGAAATGGTCGAGACATAAAGATTGATATATTGGACAGATATATTTGGACACCAGAAAGGTTCCGGAGAAGTTTGGAGCCCCGGGAGGTTACCGGAACCCCCCGGGAGGTATATGGGCCTTATTGGGCCCATGTAGGAGGAAGAGAGAAGGAGCAAGGGAAGGGGGCGCCCCCCCAAGCCCAATCCGAATTGGGGAGGGGGGCCGGCCCCCCTTTCCTTTCTCCTTCCCCCTCTTCCTATTACTACTACTAGTACTACTTCCTAATACTAGTACTCTTTCCTCCCCCCTCCAAATAAGATAAGGAAAAGAGAGGGAAACCTACTTGGAGTAGGTTTCCCCCTCCTCGTGGCGCGCCCCCCCTAGGGCCGGCCACCTCCTCCCTCCCTCCTTTATATACGGGGGTAGGGGGGCACCCTGGAACACACAAGTTGATCATTGATCGTTCCTTAGCCGTGTGCGGTGCCCCCCTCCACGATATTACACCTCGGTCATATTGTAGCGGTGCTTAGGCGAAGCCCTACAACAGGAGAACATCAAGATCGTCACCATGCCGTCGTGCTGACAGAACTCCCCCTCGGCGCCTCTGCTGGATCGGAGATCGAGGGTGCGTCATCGAGCTGTACGCGTGTCAAGAACTCGGAGGTGCCGGAGTAACGGTACTTGGATCGGTTGAACCGGAGGACGTACGACTACTTCCTCTACGTTGCGTCAACGCTTCCGCTTTGGTCTACGAGGGTATGTAGACAACACTCTCCCCTCGTTGCTATATCATCACCATGATCTTGCGTGTGCGTAGGAATTTTTTTGAAATTACTACGTTCCCCAACAGTGGCATCCGAGCCTAGGTTTTATGCGTTGATGTTATATGCACGAGTAGAACACAAGTGAGTTGTGGACGATATAAGTCATACTGCCTACCAGCATGTCATACTTTGGTTCAGCGGTATTGTGAGATGAAGCGGCCCGGACCGACATTACGCGTACGCTTACGCGAGACTGGTTTCACCATTACGAGCACTCGTGCTTAAAGGTGGCTGGCGGGTGTCTGTCTCTCTCA
Organism: Triticum dicoccoides; assembly: GCF_002162155.2. Lineage (NCBI taxonomy): Eukaryota > Viridiplantae > Streptophyta > Magnoliopsida > Poales > Poaceae > Triticum > Triticum dicoccoides. The sequence continues at coordinate 699,085,468 of NC_041383.1, read as the reverse complement.
CTTTAGTTGAACTGAGTGTGGCTACGCCCGGTCCTTGTGAAGGTTAAAACGGAGTCTATTTGACAAACTATCGTTGTGGTTTTGATGCGTAGGTGAGATTGGTTCTTGCTTAAGCCCGTAGCAGCCACGTAAAATTTGCAACAACAAAGTAGAGGACGTCTAACTTGTTTTTGCAGGGCATGTTGTGATGTGATATGGCCAAGACATGATGCTATATTTTATTGTATGAGATGATCATGTTTTGTAACCGAAGTTATCGGCAACTGGCAGGAGCCATATGGTTGTCGCTTTATTGTATGAAATGCAAACGCCCTGTAATTGCTTTACTTTATCACTAAGCGGTAGCGATAGTCGTAGAAGCAATAGATGGCGTAACGATAATGATGCTACGATGGAGATCAAGGTGTCGCGCCGGTGACGATGGTGATCACGACGGTGCTTCGAAGATGGAGATCACAAGCACAAGATGATGATGGCCATATCATATCACTTATATTGATTGCATGTGATGTTTATCCTTTATGCATCTTATCTTGCTTTGATTGACGGTAGCATTTTAAGATGATCTCTCACTAATTATCAAGAAGTGTTCTCCCTGAGTATGCACCGTTGCGAAAGTTCTTCGTGCTGAGACACCATGTGATGATCGGGTGTGATAGGCTCTACGTTCAAATACAACGGGTGCAAAACAGTTGCACACGCGGAATACTCAGGTTATACTTGACGAGCCTAGCATATACAGATATGGCCTCCGAACACGGGGACCGAAAGGTCGAGCGTGAATCATATAGTAGATATGATCAACATAGAGATGTTCACCATTGAAACTACTCCATCTCACGTGATGATCGGACATGGTTTAGTTGATTTGGATCACGTAATCACTTAGATGACTAGAGAGATGTCTGTCTAAGTGGGAGTCCTTTAGTAATATGATTAATTGAACTTAAATTTATCATGAACTTAGTACCTGATAGTATTTTGCTTGTCTATGTTTGTTTGTAGATAGATGGCTCGTGCTGTTGTTCTGTTGAATTTTAATGCGTTCCTTGAGAAAGCAAAGTTGAAAGATGATGGTAGCAATTACACGGACTGGGTCCGTAACCTGAGGATTATCCTCATTGCTGCACAGAAGATTTACATCCTGGAAGCACCGCTGGGTGCCAGGCCTGCTGCTGATGCAACTGACGATGTTAAGAACGTTTGGCAGAGCAAAGCTGATGACTACTCTATAGTTCAGTGTGCCATGCTTTACGGCTTAGAACCGGGTTTTCAACGACGTTTTGAACGTCATGGGGCATATGAGATGTTCCAGGAGTTGAAGTTAATATTTCAAGCAAATGCCCGGATTGAGAGATATGAAGTCTCCAATAAGTTCTACAGCTGCAAGATGGAGGAGAACAGTTCTGTCAGTGAGCATATACTCAAAATGTCTGGGTATAATAATCACTTGATTCAACTGGGAGTTAATCTTCCGGATGATAGCGTCATTGACAGAATTCTCCAATCACTGCCACCAAGCTACAAGAGCTTTGTGATGAACTATAATATGCAAGGGATGAACAAGACTATTCCCGAGCTCTTCGCGATGCTAAAAGCCGCGGAGGTAGAAATCAAAAAGGAGCATCAAGTGTTGATGGTCAACAAGACCACTGGTTTCAAGAAAAGGGGCAAAGGGAAGAAGAAGGGGAACTTCAAAAGGAACGGCAAACAAGTTGCTGATCAAGTCAAGAAACCCAAGTCTGGACCTAAGCCTGAAACTGAGTGCTTCTACTACAAGCAGACTGGATACTGGAAGCGGAACTGCCCCAAGTATTTGGCGGATAAGAAGGATGGCAAAGTGAACAAAGGTATATGTGATATACATGTTATTGATGTGTACCTTACTAATGCTCGCAGTAGCACCTGGGTATTTGATACTGGTTCTGTTGCTAACATTTGCAACTCGAAACAGGGACTACGGATTAAGCGAAGATTAGCTAAGGACGAGGTGACGATGCGCATGGGAAATGGTTCCAAAGTCGATGTGATCGCGGTCGGCACGCTACCTCTACATCTACCATCGGGATTAGTTTTAGACCTGAATAATTGTTATTTGGTGCCTGCGTTGAGCATGAACATTATATCTGGATCTTGTTTGATGCGAGACGGTTATTCATTTAAATCAGAGAATAATGGTTGTTCTATTTATATGAGTAATATCTTTTATGGTCATGCACCCTTGAAGAGTGGTCTATTTTTATTAAATCTCGATAGTAGTGATACACATATTCATAATGTTGAAGCCAAAAGATGCAGAGTTAATAATGATAGTGCAACATATTTGTGGCACTGCCATTTAGGTCATATCGGTGTAAAACGCATGAAGAAACTCCATACTGATGGACTTCTGGAATCACTTGATTATGAATCACTTGGTACTTGCGAACCGTGCCTCATGGGCAAGATGACCAAAACACCGTTCTCCGGATCTATGGAGAGAGCAACAGATTTGTTGGAAATCATACATACAGATGTATGTGGTCCGATGAATGTTGAGGCTCGTGGCGGATATCGTTATTTCCTCACCTTCACAGATGATTTGAGCAGATATGGGTATATCTACTTGATGAAGCACAAGTCTGAAACATTTGAAAAGTTCAAAGAATTTCAGAGTGAAGTAGAAAATCATCGTAACAAGAAAATAAAGTTTCTACGATCTGATCGTGGAGGAGAATATTTGAGTTACGAGTTTGGTTTACATTTGAAACAATATGGAATAGTTTCGCAACTCACACCACCTGGAACACCACAGCGAAATGGTGTATCCGAACGTCGTAATCGTACTTTACTTGATATGGTGCGATCTATGATGTCTCTTACCGATTTACCGCTATCGTTTTGGGGTTATGCTTTAGAGACGGCCGCATTCACGTTAAATAGGGCACCATCAAAATCCGTTGAGACGACGCCTTATGAACTGTGATTTGGCAAGAAACCAAAGTTGTCGTTTCTCAAAGTTTGGGGCTGCGATTCTTATGTGAAGAAACTTCAACCAGATAAGCTCGAACCCAAATCGGAGAAATGTGTCTTCATATGATACCCAAAGGAGACAATTGGGTACACCTTCTATCACAGATCTGAAGGCAAGATTTTCGTTGCTAAAATCGGATCTTTTCTAGAGAAGGAGTTTCTCTCGAAAGAAGTGAGTGGGAGGAAAGTAGAACTTGATGAGATAACTGTATCTACTCCCTTATTGGAAAGTAGTTCATCACAAGAACCGGTTCCTGTGACAACTACACCAATTAGTGAGGAAGCTAATGATATTGATCATGAAACTTCAGATCAAGTTTCTACTGAACCTCGTAGGTCTACCAGAGTAAGATCCGCACCAGAGTGGTACGGAAATCCTATTCTGGAAGTCATGTTACTAGACCATGATGAACCTACGAACTATGAGGAAGCGATGATGAGCCCAGATTCCGCAAAATGGCTAGAGGCCATGAAATCTGAGATAGGATCCATGTATGAAAACAAAGTATGGACTTTGGTTGACTTGCCCGATGATCGGCAAGCCATTGAGAATAAATGGATCTTTAAGAAGAAGACTGACGCTGATGGTAATGTTACTGTCTACAAAGCTCGACTTGTTGCAAAAGGTTTTCGACAAGTTCAAGGGGTTGACTACGATGAGACTTTCTCACCCGTAGCGATGCTTAAGTCTGTCCGAATCATGTTGGCTATTGCTGCATTTCATGATTATGAAATTTGGCAAATGGATGTCAAGACTGCATTCTTGAATGGATTTCTATAAGAAGAGTTGTATATGATGCAACCTGAAGGTTTTGTTGATCCAAAAGGTGCTGACAAAGTGTGCAAGCTCCAACGTTCCATTTATGGACTGGTGCAAGCATCTCGGAGTTGGAATAAACATTTTGATAGTGTGATCAAAGCATATGGCTTTATACAGACTTTTGGAGAAGCCTGTATTTACAAGAAAGTGAGTGGGAGCTCTGTAGCATTTCTAGTTTTATATGTTGATGACATATTATTAATTGGAAATGATATAGAATTTCTGGATAGCATAAAGGGATACTTGAATAAAAGTTTTTCTATGAAAGACCTCGGTGAAGCTGCTTACATATTGGGCATCAAGATCTATAGAGATAGATCAAGACGCTTAATAGGACTTTCACAAAGTACATACCTTGACAAAATTTTGAAAAAGTTCAAAATGGATCAGGCAAAGAAAGGATTCTTGCCTGTGCTACAAGGTGTGAAGTTGAGTCAAACTCAATGCCCGACCACAGCAGAAGATAGAGAGAAAATGAAAGATGTTCCCTATGCTTCAGCCATAGGCTCTATCATGTATGCATTGCTGTGTACCAGACCTGACGTATGCTTAGCAATAAGCTTGGCAGGTAGGTACCAAAGTAATCCAGGAGTGGATCACTGGACAGCGGTCAAGAACATCCTGAAATACCTGAAAAGGACTAAGGATATGTTTCTCGTATATGGAGGTGACAAAGAGCTAGTCGTAAATGGTTACGTCGATGCAAGCTTTGACACTGATCCGGACGATTCTAAATCGCAGACCGGATACGTGTTTTTATTAAACGGTGGAGCTGTAAGTTGGTGCAGTTCTAAACAAAGCGTCGTGGCGGGATCTACATGTGAAGCGGAGTACATAGCTGCTTCTGAAGCAGCAAATGAAGGAGTCTGGATGAAGGAGTTCATTTCCAATCTAGGTGTCATACCTAGTGCATAGGGACCAATGAAGATCTTCTGTGACAATACTGGTGCAATTGCCTTGGCAAAGGAATCCAGATTTCACAAGAGGACCAAGCACATCAAGAGACGCTTCAATTCCATTCGGGACCAAGTCCAAGTGGGAGACATAGAGATTTGCAAGATACATACGGATCTGAATGTTGCAGACCCGTTGACTAAGCCTCTCTCACGAGCAAAACATGATCAGCACCAAGACTCCATGGGTGTTAGAATCATTACTATGAATCTAGATTATTGACTCTAGTGCAAGTGGGAGACTGAAGGAAATATGCCCTAGAGGCAATAATAAAGTTATTATTTATTTCCTCATATCATGATAAATGTTTATTATTCATGCTAGAATTGTATTAACCGGAAACATGATACATGTGTGAATACATAGACAAACATATAGTCACTAGTATGCCTCTACTTGACTAGCTCATTAATCAAAGATGGTTATGTTTCCTAACCATTGACATGTGTTGTCATTTGATTAATGGGATCACATCATTAGGAGAATGAGGTGATTGAAATGACCCATCCCGTTAGCTTAGCACTTGATCGTTTAGTATTCTGCTATTGCTTCCTTCATGACTTATACATGTTCCTGTAACTATGAGAATTGTGTAACTCCCGTTTACCGGAGGAACACTTTGGGTACTACCAAACGTCACAACGTAACTGGGTGATTATAAAGGAGTACTACAGGTGTCTCCGAAGGTACATGTTGAGTTAGCATAATTTGAGATTAGGTTTTGTCACTCCGATTGTCGGAGAGGTATCTCTGGGCCCTCTTGGCAATGCTCATCACCTAAAGCCTTGCAAGCATGTAACTAATGAGTTAGTTATAAGATGAAGTATTACAGAACGAGTAAAGAGACTTGTCGATAACGAGATTGAACTAGGTATTAGATACCGACGATCGAATCTCGGACAAGTAACATACCGATGACAAAGGGAACAACGTATGTTGTTATGCGGTTTGACCGATAAAGATCTTCGTAGAATATGTAGGAACCAATATGGGCATCCAGGTCCCGCTATTGGTTATTGACTAGAGATGTGTCTCAGTCATGTCTACATCGTTCTCGAACCGTAGGGTCCGCACGCTTAAGGTTTCGATGACAGTTATATTATGAGTTTATATATTTTGATGTACCGAAGGTTGTTCGGAGTCCCGGATATGATTACGGACATGACGAGGAGTCTCGAAATGGTCGAGACATAAAGATTGATATATTGGACGGATATATTTGGACACCGGAAAGGTTCCAGAGAAGTTTGGAGCCCCGGGAGGTTACCGGAACCCCCCGGGAGGTATATGGGCCTTATTGGGCCCATGTAGGAGGAAGAGAGAAGGAGCAAGAGAAGGGGGCGCGCCCCCCCAAGCCCAATCCGAATTGGGGAGGGGGGCCGGCCCCCCCTTTCCTTTCTCCTTCCCCCTCTTCCTATTACTACTACTAGTACTACTTCCTAATACTAGTATTCTTTCCTTCCCCCTCCAAATAAGATAAGGAAAAGAGAGGGAAACCTACTTGGAGTAGGTTTCCCCCTCCTCATGGCGCGCCCCCCCTAGGGCCGGCCACCTCCTCCCTCCCTCCTTTATATACGGGGGTAGGGGGGCACCCTGGAACACACAAGTTGATCATTGATCGTTCCTTAGCCGTGTGCGGTGCCCCCCTCCACGATATTACACATCGGTCATATTTTAGCGGTGCTTAGGCGAAGCCCTGCAACAGGAGAACATCAAGATCGTCACCACGCCATCGTGCTGACGGAACTCCCCCTCGGCGCCTCTGCTGGATCGGAGATCGAGGGTGCGTCATCGAGCTGTACGCGTGTCAAGAACTCGGAGGTGCCGGAGTAACGGTACTTGGATCGGTTGAACCGGAGGACGTACGACTACTTCCTCTACGTTGCGTCAACGCTTCCGCTTCGGTCTACGAGGGTACGTAGACAACACTCTCCCCTCGTTGCTATATCATCACCATGATCTTGCGTGTGCGTAGGAAATTTTTTGAAATTACTACGTTCCCCAACAAATATGACAAAGGTAAAGTATGTCATGAGGATGATGAACGGAACGGTGGAAAGTTGCACGGCAATATATCTCAGAATGGCTATGGAAATGCCATAATAGGTAGGTATGGTGGCTGTTTTGAGGAAGATATAAGGAGGTTTATGTGTGATAGAGCGTATCATATCACGGGGTTTGGATGCACCGGCAAAGTTTGCACCAACTCTCAAGGTGAGAAAGGGCAATGCATGGTACCGAAGAGGCTAGCAATGGTGGAAACGTAAAAGTGTGTATAATCCATGGACTCAACATTAGTCAAAATAACTCATATACTTATTGCAAAAATTTAGAAGTCATCAAAAATCAAGTACTACGCGCATGCTCCTAGGGGGATAGATTGGTAGGAAAAGACCATCGCTCGTCCCCGACCGCCACTCATAAGGATGCACAAGCCAGGTACACTTCATGTTTCAAATTTGTTACACAACTTTAACCATACGTGCATGCTACGGGACTTGCTAAATTCAACAAAAACATTCTTTAAATTCATAATCACCCAACTAGCATGACTTTAATATCACTACCTCCATATCTCAAAAATATTATCAAGCATCAAGTTGATCATAGCATCCAATTCACTTTCTATGATAGTTTTTATTATACCCAACTTGGATGCTCATCATTCTAGGACCAACTTTATGACCATAGCAAATACCATGCTGTTCTAAAAGACTCTCAAAATAATATAAGTGAATCATGAGAGACTAGCAATTTCTACAAAATATAACCACCGCCGTGCTCTAAAATATACAAGTGAAGCACTAGAGCAAATGACAAACTACTCCGAAAGATATAAGTGAAGATCAATGAGTAGTTGAATAATTGTGCAACTAAGTGAAGACTCTCTAACATTAAGGAATTTAAGATCTTGGTATTGTATTCAAACAGCAAGCAAAACAAAATAAAATGATATTGCAAGGATAGCACAACTCATGTGAAGAAGGAAAAACTTAGGTTCAACCGATACTAACTGATAGTTGTTGAAGAAGAAATGTGGGATGCCTACCGGGGCATCCCCAAGCTTATATGCTTGAGAATTCTTGAAATATTAGCTTGGGGTGCCTTGAGCATCCCCAAGCTTGAACTTTTGTGTCTAGTTAATTCCTCTCATATCATGGTTTCTCTTTTTATCAAAAACTTCATCCACACCAAACTCAACAAGAACTCGTGAGGTAGGTTAGTATAAACCAATGCAAAACCTTATCATTTTCTACTGTAACAAATCACTAAAATTATTATTCAACATTTCATACTAAATGCCTGTGCATATTTAATACTCCTATCCTCAAATAGAATCATTAAACAAGCAAACATATGCAAACAATGCAAACAATTCAAACATAACAGCGATCTGCCAAAACAGTATAGTCTGTAAAGAATGCAAGAGTATCAATACTTCCCTAAATCCAAAAATTATGAAATAAATTTCCCACTGTAGTAAATTTATCATAGCTCATTATTCAAAAAGTTTCAACATTATATCATTCTCTGACTTTTCTAGGGAATTTTTGCAACAGCAGTAAACTTTCTGTTTTCAAACAGCAACATGTATACTAGCAAAATAAGCATGGCAAAAGCTATCCTTGACTTTTTTTTATTGAAACTAAAGATTCAAAACATTATTCTAAATAACAGAAAGCAAATACTAGAAAAATAAAATGACGCTCCAAGCAAAACACATATCATGTGGTGAATAAAAATATAGCTCCAAGTAAAGTTTACCGATGGATGAAGACAAAAGAGGGGATGCCATCCGGGGCATCCCCAAGCTTAGGCTCTTGATTGTCCTTGAATATTACCTTGGGGTGCCTTGGGCATACCCAATCTTAGGCTCTTGCCACTCTTTATTCCATAGTCCATCGAATCTTTACCCAAAACTTGAAAACTCCACAACACAAAACTCAACAGAAAACTCGTAAGCTCCGTTAGTATAGGAAAATAAAACCACCACTTTAGGTACTGCAATGAACTCATTCAAAATTCATATTGGTGTAATTTCTACTGTATTCCAACTTATCTTTGGTTCATACCACTTAATACTAGCCATGGATGCATCAAAATAAGCAAACAACACATAGAAAACAGAATCTGTCAAAAACAGAATAGTCTGTAGTAATCTGTATCAAACGTATACTTCTGGAACTCGAAAAATCCTACCAAATTAGGACGTCCTAAGAAATTCGTGTTCCAATCCAGATCAAAAAGAATCAGATCAGAAGCACGTTTATGTGAATTAAAAAAACTAATTTACTGGGTGCAAAAGTTTCTGATTTTCAGCAGGATCAACACAACTATCACCGTAAGCTATCCTAAAGGTCTTACTTGGCACTTTATTGAAACAAAAGCCATAAAACATGATTACTACAGTAGCATAATCATGTGGACACACAAAAATAGTAAAGGTAAATATTGGGTTGTCTCCCAACAAGCGCTTTTCTTTAATGCCTTTCTAGCTAGGCATGATGATGACAATGATGCTCACATAAAAGATAAGAAGTGAAACATGACGGGAGCATCATGAAGCATATGACTAGCACATTTAAGTCTAACCCACTTCCTATGCATATGGATTTTGCGAGCAAATAACTTATGGGAACAATAATCAACTAGCATAGGAAGGTAAAACAAGCATAGCTTCAAGATTTTCAACACATAGAGAGGAAACTTGACATTATTGCAATTCCTACAAGCATATATTCCTCCCTCATAATAATTTTCAGTAGCATCATGAATGAATTCAACAATTTAACCAGCACCTAAAGGATTCTTTTCATGATCTACAAGCATAGAAAATTTACTACTTTCCACATAAGCAAATTTCTTCTCATTCGAAATAGTGGGAGTATCATAAGAGACTTGAACACTAAAAATTGTTTCCACATTAAAAGAGTAATGTTCAGAAAAAGTGTAATCATAATCATGACAAGATTTGTAAATATAATTATCACTACTTTTTATAGCATAAGTTTCATCACAATAATCATCATAAGTAGCAACTTCGTTCTCATCATAATCGATTGAAACCTCTCGCAAGATAGTGGAATCACTAAATAAACTTGACACTCTTCCAAATCCACTTTCATATTCATCACAATAAGATTCAACATCCTCCAAAATAGTGGGATCACTACTTCCTAAAGTTGACACTCTTCCAAACCCACTTTCATCAATATAATCATCATAAGTAGGAGGCATGCTATCATCGTAATAACTTTGCATATCAAAACTTGGGACGCTAAAAATATCATCTTCATTAAACATAGCATCCCCAAGCTTGGGACAAACATTAATTCCAGCAAATATATTCTCAAATATTTCATCCTCATCAAACATAGCTTCCCCAAGCTTGGGCCCTTTCATATCATAAGCATAATCACTCTCATCATTAAAAATATTGATAGCACCAATAGTATAGCAATTATCATCATCATAATGAGTAGTAGGAGCAACATCATTTGGGAGGGTTACCTTTCTACCATTGTTGCTCCTTCTTTTCTTTTTCTTCTTCACATTATGTGTGGGTTCAACCTTCCTCTTTGAGCTCCTTATTGATGAGATTGGTTGAATAGCAAGCTCCTCCTCATTACCTGGTCCATCATAAGAAATAATAGGATGAGATTGGGAAGTCTCTTCCCTTTCATTAGTATTCTCATCATCTTCTATTTGCTTTCTCTTCTTTAGGTAATTGGCAATATCAGGATTTTCAATGCAGTTGTCCGCACGAAACAAATAAATCTTTTCTAGATCAATATCAAGAAAATGCATAAGATTACATTTTGGAATAGGCTTAGTTAAACGTTTCAACTCTTCACAACCAAAAAGCAACCTAAGTTCATTGTAATGAGAAAGGGAGATCAAATCATCACAATTTTTGGACACGATCCGATCATGAAACAATTTGCATTGGAGATGTAAATGATCTTGTTTATTGCAAAATTCACAACGGGAAAGATATCTTAAATTCTCCGCACTCTTATCTAGCCTTTCTTGCAACTTCTTAGTTTCTAAATATTTATGCCTCTTACAATATATATCTTCTCTATTTGGTGTGTTTATGCAAACATGCACTCCACAAAAGTCGACATCCTCATAAGATATATTTTCATCATGACTAGAGCAATCATCATTAGTACTAAGGATATTCAATGAGTTCATACTAACAACATTGCAATCATGCTCATCATTCAAAGATTCAGTACCAAGCATTTTAGAGCATTCTTCTTCTAGCACTTGAGCACAATTTTCTTTTCCATCATACTCACGAAAGATATTAAAAAGATGAAGCGTATGAGACAAACTTAACTCCATTTTTTGTAGTTTTATTTTATAAACTAAACTAGTGATAAAACAAGAAACAAAAAGACTCGATTGCAAGATCTAAAGATATACCTTCAAGCACTCACCTCCCGGCAACGGCGCTAGAAAAGAGCTTAGTTGACGGGGTGTGAGTGAGTGCCCTTAACCTAGCCTCCCCGGCAACGGCGCCAGAAAAGAGCTTGATGTCTACTACACAACCTTCTTCTTGTAAACGTTGTTGGGCCTGCAAGTGCATAGGTTTGTAGGACAGTAGTAAATTTCCCTCAAGTGGATGACCTAAGGTTTATCAATCCGTGGGAGGCGTAGGATGAAGATGGTCTCTCTCAAACAACCCTGCAACCAAATAACAAAGAGTCTCTTGTGTCCCCAACACACCCAATACAATGGTAAATTGTATAGGTGCACTAGTTTGGCAAAGAGATGGTGATACAAGTGCAATGTGGATGGTAGATATAGGTATTTGTAATCAGAAATAATAAAAACAGCAAGGTAACTAATGATAAAAGTGAGTGTAAACGGTATTGCAATGATAGGAAACAAGGCCTAGGGTTCATACTTTCACCAGTGCAAGTTCTCTCAACAATAATAACATAGATAGATCATATAACAATCCCTCAACATGCAACAAAGAGTCACTCCAAAGCCACTAATAGCAGAGAAGAAACATAGAGATTATGGTAGGGTACGAAACCACCTCAATGTTATTCTTTCGGATCAATCTATAAAAGAGTTCATACTAGAATAACACCTTAAGACACAAATCAATCAAAACCCTAATGTCACCTAGATACTCCATTGTCACCTCAAGTATCTGTGGCCATGATTATACGATGTGCATCACACAATCTCAGATTCATCCAACCAACATAAAAGTACTTCAAAGAGTGCCCCAAATTTTCTACCGGAGAGTCAAGAAAACGTGTGCCAACCCCTATGCATAGGTTCATGGGCAGAACCCGCAAGTTGGTCACCAAAACATACATCAAGTGGCACATGATATCCCATTGTCACCACAGATAAACACGGCAAGACATACATCAAGTGTTCTCAAAGTAAAGACTCAATCCGATAAGATAATTTCAAGAGGGAAACTCAATTCATCACAAGAGAGTAGAGGGGGAGAAACATCATAAGATCCAACTACAATAGCAAAGCTCGGGATACATCAAGATCGTGCCATAGAGGGAACATGAGAGAGAACACGAGAGAGATCAAACACATAGCTACTGGTACATACCCTCAGCCCAGAGGGTGAACTACTCCCTCCACATCATGGAGAGCGCCGGGATGATGAAGATGGCCACCGGTGATGGGTTCCCCCTCCGGCAGGGTGCCGGAATGGACTCCCAAGAGGTTTTTGGTGGCTATAGAGGCTTGCGGCGGCGTAACTCCTGATCTATCTTGATATTCGATGGTTTTAGGGTACGTTGGGTTATATAGGCGAAAGAAGTCGGTCGGGGGGGTGCTCGAGGGGTCCACGAGACAGGGGGGCGCACCCTGTAGGGGGGCGCCCCCTATCTCCTGGGCTCCTCGAGGTCTTCTGACTTGATCTCCAAGTCTCCAGGATGATATTCTTCCAAAAAATCACGATGCCGAAGGTTTCATTCCGTTTGGTCTCCGTTTGATATTCCTTTTCTTTGAAATACTGAAACAGGCAATAAAACAGCAATATGGGCTGGGCCTCCGGTTAGTAGGTTAGTCCCAAAAAGGAGACAAATGTGTAAAATAAAGCCCATAAAATCCAAAAGGGGTAATATAATAGCATGGAACAATCAAAAATTATAGATACGTTGGATACATATCATGACTACATACGAAGCAAAATGAGTGAATCTACACTCTAAAATATGCCCATTTGAAATTTGTAAAAAGACAAATATATAGGAACGAATGGGTATAATTTTGTGCATGGCACATGGATCCGGATGCTGAAGAGGCTTCTGGCAATGCTACAAGCTTCTAGCATTTGTTTACATAATTGACGTACTACACAAATAATTTTCCAGCGACATGAAATTGTACAATGCTATGAGCTTTCAGCTTTTGTTTCGTGTGTCTTGCCATCGATGCTCTTTCGGAAACAATAAAAAACTAATATTGGAGATCATAGCTAATATTTACATCACAACTGAAGACAAAGTTGTGAGAAGGTGTTAAATTAAAAGTGATCCATGCTTTCATTGGCAGCAACGTCCCCCCCCCCCCAGCTCTGTCTAAACCAACAAGGCATGTTGTGAAAAAAGTAGCTGTCTGGAGCATGTAACATTCCGATCATTTTGTGCAGTTCCACTAAAACAGAGCTGAGCGTCCCTGTTCCAAAGATACTAAGTGTGATTACGATAATAGAGGACTGGTGATGAAACAATAAACACACAAATAGAAGCCGGTCACCTTTGCAGCCTCTCTTAAGACTAACTAGTTGGAGAAGATTAGGCTCGGAGTTGGATGAGGAGGATAGAGCAAAACCAATCTCCCTTTCTAGAGTCGCACTAAAATGTACAAACCTTGCCCGTGTGACATTTTAGTACAACTGCACAAAACACTCTTAAGAAAAAAGTGATTTCTACAGTTCACCAAAAGGTCGCAATAGCAATGAGGTGAAATGGATAGCCCTGTTTGCAAAAAAGAGGTAGAAAGGAAACAATTACTGGACAATAACAGTTAATGACACATGCGATGACAAAAAAGAAGCATATTCCTTTTCCTAAGAGAAGATAACAACACAGTTGTGTTTGTCTAAAACGGTGTGAAGACGAGATTGCAATATGGAAAGTACACCGGACGAGCTATGTTTTGGGCAAAGAACTAGGGAAGATCCACATGCAAGATTTTCCGCATGCAACAATGTGGGAAGACGGGCAGTGGAGCAAGGCCGGAGGGGATACCTGGAGGCCGTCGGGATGTAACTAGGTGAGCGGCGGTGCGCGGAATCTGCCCATACTGTGGCAGCGAGCAGGTGATGTAGGCCCTACCACGCCGGAGCTTGGTCAGAGAGAACGATGTGTACCACAGATCGGGACGTGCTGCCTCGGTGCCGTCGAATGTAGAAACGATGCACATCCTCCCTTTCCGCAGGCGGACGGGATGCGGCCGGATCAGTGACCAATGGTGAGAGAGAGAGAGAGGCCACCGCAGCCTTGTGTGAGATACTCTGAAGAGAGACAAACCCAGGCAGGCAGGCTCCATTGTATATAGTGGAGCGAACTACCTGTTTATCCATAAAAAACATTTTATATTCTACGTGCCATTGAGCGATATAAATTTATTTAAAAATAACGCGCCAACGCATCAAGTCAAACTTTGTTTCGTCCATGCGTGGTACACAACCTCCGTAGGTAAACAACCTCTACATGCGTTCAAATTAGCACGTGGGCTGCCATTTCGTACAGAAATGAGCTCCACCGTGTACCCACATGGGTGTGGCCAGGCACGAAGCATGAGTACGTGCACCTATTCTCTTCTTGTGTACGTACACTACCTACGTGGGGTTGTGTGATAGAGATACAAACGTAGAGAGATATATTGTGTGGGTTCGTGAGTG
>NC_041383.1:699050206-699070555 GCF_002162155.2 Triticum dicoccoides | reverse complement strand
GGGGGTCAATCAAAAAATGTAACATATGCAATGTGTGTGAAATAGAGTCCTGGATATATCATATATATAGAGGGGGCGATCCACGAGAAGAGAGTGGAGCTATCATCGGCTTGAGGTATCCATAAAATCGAAGAGAGGGATGATGTGTGTGTGTGTGCGCGCGATCGATAAAGAGTGCCATCGAATTTGTGTGTGCCCATGTCAAGATATAGAGTGGCTGGCCTACTGGAACGTGAGAGGGGATAGGTGCGGTTTGTCTCTGTGGCATGGATACCTACCTATAGCGCTCGACTATCGATGTGTGGTGGGGGGAGGCCTAGTTAACTATAGAGGTACAATGACTGGTATATGTGTGGAGGAGGACAGATGCGTACCTCATGTATTAAGGGAGATCGATCTACCTCATGTATTAAGGGAGATCGATCGGCATCCATGCATATGTGTAGGAGAGGAATAAGGTTGGGAGAGAGACAGAGCTAGAGTGTTGGAGGGGGTGGTAGTGGAGTTGCTTCTAAAAAATGGTGGGAGAGGCTTGCTAGACAAACGAAGGGCATGCCTGCAATATCAATAAGAGAGGGGATGGATGCCTGTTTGTGCATGTGCGTGTGAGAGACGGGTTAGGAGGCATGCATGAATGATGAGGGGGACGATATTGTTGTGGTAAGCAGACGTAACTACATAGGAAGATCAATCGTCCTTTGTCGGAGAAAGGAGAGACATAACTTGTGAGGTATGTTGATCGATGGGTGGGGGGAAATAGTTAAAGTCGAGCTAGGTATATGTTCGGAGATCGATCGGTATACATGCATGTTATAAAAAACAGAGTTGTTGATGATGGTGTGCCTGCCATCCTGCAATATAGGCCGTCCGATTTATATCTGACAGATAGGAAGGAAACTATGGAAATTTGAAAAAAGATACCCACACCCCTCTCCATATTTGCAAATTAGGCCTCCCCTTGATCATGTTGATGTTCTATGGAACGCATGGGCATCTTGCTAGTACTACATATAATATATAGAACATAGATTATAATTTGGGCTAATGTGTGGCTTTTGCAGCTCAGGGCTAAATACTTGTCATAATGTAGGGCGGGACACTATACTTTGTGTGATAAACATGGTGTACGTATGGAACATGGTTTAGATTATGAATATATAGTTAGTACATCAAATGTACTATATTTGGAATCAACATCAAGTGTAATCAAAAAATAGAATTCGAGTTCATATAGTACACATAGTTCATATATATCTCTATAGTAATCATGTGGTGTGTTATTAAGGTAATACACGAATGATGGTTGAAGTTGGCAACAATCATGATTGTAGATTCTTATTGAAATAGAAAAACAAATTCAAATTCAGTTCGAATTGCAGAGGTAGTATAGACATTTGGAATGCACTAAAATGTTGGTATGAGTAGGTTACATGCATTATACAGCCAGCGAAAAAATTTAATTGGACATAACATGGATTTATACTCCCTCCTTCCATCTATATAGGACGTAATGCATTTTTTAAGACCGCCTTTGACAATTGACAAGATTATTAGTACATGACATGCACAATGTGAAAATTATATCATTGAAAGCTCCGTTCACACACGAATTTAACAGTGTGCTTTGTGTAAGTTGCATGTCATATATTATTGCTCTAATATTTGGTCAAAGTTAGCATCAAAAAACGCATTAGGCCCTATATAGATGGAAGGAGGGAGTAGCTTTGAATAGCATTTGTATGGTAAAATGGGGCAAGACTCTCTCTTTGTGTGGTGTGAATAGTTTTAGTTTTTTCGTTTTTTTGGTTGTGGGAAGTGCGAATTGATTTGGTACGTACAAGTACAATATTACACGTTAGGCTTGTCCCCAAAATTCAACTCGCACCTTGTTATATCCCGAAAATTCAGATATTGTGCTCCCAAAACTGGCGCCTTCACAACCCGCGCCTTGCTATCCCGAAATCACAACGCGCGTGAAAACTCCCTCCAACTACCAAATCCCGACACGCGAAATCCCCCTTCTAACCCGGAGCCGAAAGGGCCGCTAGTTCAAATCGGTGGGGGTACTTTTATAACACACCCTATATTTTGGACAAGTGCGTCCCTAAGTCATGGTTCACCCCCTCCCATCGCCTCCTTTTCGCCATTCCAAATCCCAGGCCACCATAACCTCTCCGCTCCAGCCGCAAAACCCCACTCTCCTCCGCCCGCCACCTCACTACTGCCCAGCCGAAGCCTCTTCCCCGACGACTTCGTCCACCACAACAGCTCGACGTCCGTCATCCACCTCCCCGGATGAGGATCCTCGTCCATCTCTTCATCCCTCCGGTTCAGCCGCCCCGTCCTCCACCTCCAAGGAGCTGCTTCGATGATGGCCTCGTCTATCGCGGCTGCTCCATCCCCACAGCGCCGCCTTAACCTGCTCCACCGGAACCGCAACATCCTCACCAACTCCTTGGACGAAGACGAGGCCTACTCGGCGCCATCAAAGAGGTTGTACACTCATCACATCGCACCTTCTCCTTAACCCAACCTCCCGGCGCCGACCGCTCCATCCCGCACCCCCATGGAGCGGCTACCTTGAAGCCGGCGCCGCGGGCGACATCTCCACGTCGGCTCTCCCCCAGTGCGAGGCCCCTTCGGCGGAGGTGTTCGTACCAACCGGATCTGCTGCTGCTGCTCCGGCTCTCGCTCGCTCGCTCGCGCTACTGCTGCTTCTCTCCCCCTCGCTCGTGCTGCTGCTCTGCTCCAATTTAGCTCCACTTCAGTCGACTGAATCGACTTTTGGGACAGTCGATTTTTAGGGGGGGGGGCTCATTGGAGTTAAGGAAGAACCACTCGCAGCGGGGAGGGGGGCTCACCGGAGAGGTACCCCACTATCTATCTTAGGGTTCAGGGTGGGGGCGGGGGGCCTAGAGGGCTGGCTGAGGCGCGGGGCAGCGGCGGACCGGCGGTGGGGAGTTGTTTCGGGGCGGCGAGGCGGCGTTGGGGCCGGCGGTTCGGCCGGTGGTGGTTGGCGGCTCAGGGGGGTGCAGGTTGAAGATGAACTGCAGGCCCTCCCTAAACTACATGTCAAGTGCCTCTCTGCTACCAGTGCATTCAGTTTCGTTAGCAACATTCAGATTCCACAGTAAATTTCAGTTTCGACAGTTAAGTTTAGAGTCAATAGTTTTTACCTCATCTGTTGTAGTCAGGTGGTTTTTAGTGATGTAAATTTTACATCTATTTTACATCATCTATTGGAGATGCTACTAGAATCCCACTTGAGATTGAAGATGCCTGTCTTGTGCTGCTTTAGCCTTGACGTCTTACGGCTCACCGGAGCTGCTCCAACGACAAAACGATCCATCACAACAGAGAAGTTCCCGGGACGCCGTCTATAGATTCCTTAGATCTTCCTCCACACCTCCGACAGCCACCTCTGCCTCAACTGCTTCAGCGACCAACCCAATGATGTTGAGGTCGACACGGCTACGGCAAAGAGGTTGTACACTTGTTGCATCACTTATTACTATACATTCATGTTGACCCATTAGGGCTATTTTGGTTCAACGAAAAAACATAGCAATAGGATTTTTTCCTATGGCACTCTACTATTCAATTATTCATGCATTTTGTTGAAAGGAATGGAGCAAAACATCCACCTGGACCTACTTTTCAAAATCCTATGCATGTAAACAAGACCAAGTGCATTTGTGGCAGAATAACATTCTAAATGTACACGCTTTCATATGGTTTCACTTTATTTTGGCCATGTTTCTTTGCATTCCTCTGCTCTTCCAATTCCTGTGAACCAAACACCCAAGTTGACAGAAATCCTGTGTTTACAAATGCTCTATTTACCATGTGCATTCCTATCATGTTCCAGTGTTTTTCCTATCCCTACGTTTTTCGAATCATGCAAGCCACATGAGCCCTTACAGAATTACTTCAGTTACAAGTAGGTGTCGAAGGGAACTTTGTGTGGTTTGTCCTGCTCCTGCCGCGACGTCGTCCACCTCACCTGAGCTGCTCCATCGACATAAGCACCCACCAAACTAGACATCACAACTCCTGACCGTCTTTTGCCGCCTCAGATCTCCTTCCCTACCGTCGGCACCCACCGCAACGACATCACCATCATCGACTCAGCAGATGAACTTGAGGACTACACGGGTCCACAAGAGAGGCCACACTCTTTTTTTCTGCTTATGTTATGCATTGCTTAAAATTACTGATACGTCTCCAATGTATCTATAATTTTTAATGCTCCATGCTACTTTATCTACTGTTTTAGGCAATATTGGGCTTTATTATCCACTTTTATATTATTTTTGGGACTAACCTATTAACCGGAGGCCCAACCCAGATTTGCTATTTTATGCCTATTTCAGTGTTTCGAGGAAAAGGAATATCAGACGGAGTCAAAACGGAACGAAATCAACTGGAGAAGTTAATTTTGGAAGGAAACCAATCAGATGGGCTAGGAGTGCACGTCAGGGGATTCCCGGGCTACCCATGAGGGTGGGGGGCGCGCCCCCTACCTCGTGAGCAACCCGGAGGTCCACCGACGTACCCCTTGCACCTATATATACCTACGTACCCTAAAACTTCCAGAACAGAATATAGATCGGGAGTTCCGCCGCCGCAAGCCTCTATAGCCACCAAAAACCAATCGGGACCCTGTTCCGGCACCCTGCCGGAGGGGGATCCCATCACCGGAGGCCATCTTCATCATCCCGGCGCTATCCATGACGAGGAGGGAGTAGTTCACCCTCGGGGCTAAGGGTATGTACCAGTAGCTATGTGTTTGATCTCTCTCTCATGTTCTCTCTCGTGTTCCCTTTATGGCACGATCTTGATGTATCCCGAGCTTTGCTATTGTAGTTGGATCTTATGATGTTTCTCCCCCTCTACTCTCTTGTGATGAATTGAGTTTCCCCTTTGAAGTTATCTTATCGGATTGAGTCTTTTATGAGAACACTTGATGTATGTCTTGCCGTGATTATCTGTGGTGACAATGCGATATCATGTGCCACTTAATGTATGTTTTGGTGATCAACTTGCGGGTTTCGTGACATTGGGAACCTATGCATAGGGGTTGGCACACGTTCTTGACTCTCCGGTAGAAACTTTGGGGCACTCTTTGAAGTACTTTTTATGTTGGTTGGATGAATCTGAGATTGTGTGATGCATATCGTATAATCATGCCAACGGATACTTGAGGGGACAATGGAGTATCTAGGTGACATTAGGGTTTTGGTTGATTTGTGTCTTAAGGTGTTATTCTAGTACGAACTCTTTTATAGATTGATCTGAAAGAATAGCTTTGAGGTGGTTTCGTACCCTACCATAATCTCTATGTTTGTTCTGCGCTATTAGTGGCTTCGGAGTGACTCTTTGTTGCATGTTGAGGGCTTGTCATATGTTCTATCTATGTTATTATTGTTGAGAGAACTTGCACTAGTGAAAGTATGAACCCTAGGCCTTGTTTCCTATCATTGCAATACCATTTACACTCACTTTTATCTTTAGTTACCTTGCTGTTTTTATTATTTCAGATTACAAAAACCTATATCTACCATCCATATTGCACTTGTATCACCATCTCTTCGCTGAACTAGTGCACCTATACAATTTACCATTGTATTGGGTGTGTTGGGGACACAAGAGACTTTTTGTTATTTGGTTGCAAGGTTGCTTCAGAGAGACCATCTTCATCCTATGCCTCCTACGGATTGATAAACCTTAGGTCATCCACTTGAGGGAAATTTGCTACTGTCCTACAAACCTGTGCACTTGCAGGCCCAACAACGTCTACAAGAAGAAGGTTGTGTAGTAGACATCAAGCTCTTTTCTGGCGCCGTTGCCGAGGAGGTTAGCGCTTAAAGGTATATCTTTAGATCTCGCAATCGAATCTTTTTGTTTCTTGTTTTAGCACTAGTTAGTCTATAAAAGAAAATTACAAAACAATGGAATTGAATTTGTCTCATACGCTTCACCTTTTTAATATCTTTCATGAGTATGATGGAAAGGAAAATTGTACCAAAGTGCTAGAAGAAGAATTACATAGAATACTTGGCATGAAATATGTGAATGATGAACATGATCGCAATGTCGTTAGTATGAATTCCTTGAATATCCATGATGCTAATGATATGCAATGCCACAAGCTTGGGGAAGCTATGTTTGATGAAGATGATATTTTTTGTCCTCCGAGCTTTGATGAGCAAATTTACTATGATGAAAGCATGCCTCCTATCTATGATGATTATTGTGATGACACGTATGCTATAAAGAATAATGATAACATGAAACTTGTCATCTTGATCTTAATTTTCAATCACATGATAGTTATTTGTTGAGTTTGCTCCCACTACTATTCATGAGAAGAATTTTGCTTATGTGGAGAGTA
This sequence comes from Triticum dicoccoides, assembly GCF_002162155.2. Lineage (NCBI taxonomy): Eukaryota > Viridiplantae > Streptophyta > Magnoliopsida > Poales > Poaceae > Triticum > Triticum dicoccoides. The sequence goes on along the minus strand of NC_041383.1, from coordinate 699,064,161 downwards.
GTAAATTTTCTATACTTGTAGATCATGAAAAGAATGCTTTAGGTGCTGGTTATATTGTTGAATTCATTCATGATGCTACTAAAAATTATTATGAGGGAGGAACATATGCTTGTAGGAATTGCAGTAATATCAAGTTTCCTCTCTATGTGCTTAAAATCTTGAAGTTATGCTTGTTTTACCTTCCTATGCAAGTTGATTATTGTTCCCATAAGTTGTTTTCTCAAAAATCCCTATGCATAGGAAGTGGGTTATACTTAAAAGTGCTAGCCATATGCTTCATGATGCTCCCGTTATGTTTCAATTCTTATCTTTTTTGTGAGCATCATTGTCATAATCATGCCTAGCTAAAAGGCATTAAAGAAAAGCGCTTGTTGGGAGACAACCCAATATTTACCTTTACTGTTTTTTGTGTGTCCACATGATTATGCTATTTTAGTAATCATGCTTTATAGCTTTTGTTTCAATAAAGTGTGAAGTAAGACCTTTAGGATAGCTTACGATGATAGTTGTGTTGATCCTGCTGAAAATCAGAAACTTTTACACCCAGTAAATTAGTTTTGTTAATTCACAGAAACGTGCTATTGATCTGATTCTTTTTTCTATGGATTGGTACACAAATTTCTCAGGACTTCCTAATTTGGTAGGATTTTTGAAGTTCCATAAGTACACGTTTGATACAGATTACTACAGACTGTTCTGTTTTTGACAGATTCTGTTTTCTATGTGTTGTTTGCTTATTTTGATGAATCTATGAGTAGTATCGGAGGGTATGAACCATAGCTAAGTTGGATTACAGTAGATATTACACCAATATGAACTTAGAATGAGTTAATTACAGTACCTAAGTGGTTGTTTTACTTTCTTATACTAACGGAGCTTACGAGTTTTCTGTTGAGTTTTGTGTTGTGGAGTTTTCAAGTTTTGGGTAAAGATTCGATGGACTATGGAATAAGGAGTGGTAAGAGCCTAAGCTTGGGGATGCCAAAGGCACCCCAAGGTAATATTCAAGGACAACCAAGAGCCTAAGCTTGGGGATGCCCCGGAAGGAATCCCCTCTTTCGTCTTCGTCTATCGGTAACTTTACTTGGAGCTATATTTTTATTCACCACATGATATGTGTTTTGCTTGGAGCGTCACTTCCTTTTGTTAGTTTTTGCTTTCTGTTATTTAGAATAATGTTTTTCATCTTTAGTTTCAATAAAGAAGTCAAGGATAGCATTTGCCATGCTTATTTTGCTAGTATACATGTTGCTATTTGAAAACAGAAAGTTCACCGCTGTTGCAAAAATTTCCTAGAAAAGTAAGAGAATGGTCTAACATTGAATCGTTTTGCATATTGATCTATGATAAATTTATTACAGTGGGAATTTTAGTTCATAATTTTTGGAGTTAGGGAAGTATTGGTACTCCTGCATTCTTTACAGACTGTACTATTTTGATAGATTGCTGTTATGTTTGCGTTGTTTGCACATGTTTGTTTGTTTAATGATTCTATTTGAGGATAGGAGTATTAAATATGCAGAGGCATTTAGTATTCAATGTGGAATAATAATTTAAGTGATTTTTTACAGTAGAAAATGATAAGGTTTTGCATTGGTTTATACTAACCTATCTCACGAGTCCTTGTTGAGTTTGTTGTGAATGAAGCTTTTGATAAAAAGAGAAACCATGATATGAGATGAATTAAGGAGACACAAAAGTTCAAGCTTGGGGATGCCCAAGGCACCCCAAGATAATATTTCAAGAAGTCTCAAGCATCTAAGCTTGGGGATTGTAACGCCCGGATTCATTGCGTCAGGTGTCTTCCAGTTATTCGTCGTTGTTGCCATGTCATTTGCTTGCGTGTTGCATATTGTCATGTCATCATGTGCAGTTCATTTATGCATGCGTGTTCGTCTCAGGCATGCGAGCTTTTTCCCCGTTGTCTGTTTTGCAATTCGCCACTCCTATGTCCTCCGGCGTTCCCCTTTTGTCTCTCGTTGTGAGTTGGTTGTTAAACCTTCTCGGAATGGCCCGAGGTTTGCCAAGCGGCCTTGGTATAGCACCGGTAGACCGCCTGTCAAGTTTCGTGCCATTTGGAGGTCGTTTGATACTCCAACGGTTAACCGCATAGCCCGAAGCCCCTTTCGTCTTGCAGCCCAACACCCCTCCAAAGTGGCTCAAAACCCAGCAAACTCCCCTCCATGCTCTCCGCCGTTCAATCACGATCGAGTGGCCGAATACCACTCCTCATTTGGACTCTCCTAGCTCCCTCTACCTATAAATATGTGCCCCTCCCTGATTTTTCGCAGATGAATCCCCAAAACCTAGATCAAATCACCCCGCCGCCACCGGACACGTCCAGCCTCGCCGGACGAAATCTCCGCCGCCGCCCGCAGCCACTCACGCATCTTCACGTGGCACCCGCGCCCTCCCCGCCGCTGCGGCCCACGGAGCCCATCCGGGGCCCGCGCGGGCCCGCTCCGCGCCGCCGCCCGGCCCGCACCGCGCCCGCTCGCCCGCGCCCTCCGCTTCCCGCGCCGGCCGGCGCCGCCGGCTGCCGCCTTCGCCGGCGCCCGTCTCCCTCGCCGCCTGCGCCGCCCCGGGCCGGATCCACCCTGCGCCGCCTCTGATCCGTGCCCTCCGCCTCGTTCCGCGTCCCTGCCGGAGACCTCCGTCCGGCTGCGCCTCCATCTGCCAGCGAGCTCTGCGCTGCCTCTTCCTCCGGCGACCCGTGTGCGGGACAGCCCGGATCTGGCCTCCCCGAGGTTCAACGCTCTGGATCCGGTCGACCCCATCCCGCCGGTGCCCCTCCGCCCGCTGCTCCGCCCGTCTCCGGCGAGGCCTGCCTCGCCTCGAAGTCCGTGCGGATCTGGATCCATATGAGGTTGACTTTCCCCCTCCGAAAATTCCACTAAGTCCCGAATATTTTGACATTATCATGCCATGTTCAGCGCATCATATCTCTGCATCCGTAGCTCCTTTTCGTGCGTGTAATATGTCAAATTGTTCGCCTCAACGAGTACTTCATTTCATTCCATTGCATCATGTTCATTTGAGGTCATCTTGATGCCCGAATCATTGTTGCAAGAGTGCATGTTGCTGTTAACCTGCTGAAACTGTTATAACATGCTCATTTGTCATTTTTGCCATGTTTGATGTGTGCATCCTATGAGGTTGATGTCTACATGTGTTTTGAACTATGCCATGCCATCTTTACAGAGGTGTATGCCATGTATTTTTTTGATCAATGTGGTGACTAGCACAAGCATGTAAACTAGGCCTCGTGATGTTGCTGATTTCAGTCCCTGTTCTGCTGTTATTTTTATGCCATGTAAACTTGATGCTACAGAGAGATCCATGCTTATTTTGAGATACTTCAGTAAGGATGTTTTGTACATATGGTTATGAGCTATCCATCCATGCCCCTGGTTGCATTTATAGCTTGCTGTAGATTGTTCATATCTTGCTTCAAACTTGCTAAATGATGTTGCTGTCAGCCTGTTAACATGAAGTTCAATGTTTCCATGATTGTTGTTAGTTATCCATGCATCCTATGAACTTGTCATTGCCATGCTTGGATTCACAAACATGTATTATTACTGTTGGTTGCCTTGCCATGCCATGTATTGTTCTGTGGTGAGTGGTTCAAGCTCACCAACATGCCTACTTATTGTTGTTCCTGCCATGTATGAATCTGTCATATAACTTGCTATGTTTACATGGGTGCCATCATATCTTATGATCCTTTTTGGCTCTTGGTCAGTAAGGGACTTTTGTTCTATGCATTTAGTAGATTCATGCCATGCCTTTGTTTGCCATGATAAGTTCCTGTAACATGTTGTTTGATAGCTCTAAACATTGCAACCTGATGTTATTTCTGCTAAAGTCTGAAACTGTTATTATTTGCAATCTTACCATGTGTGTTTGAGCATGTTCTCGTGATTTCTGAAGATAGATTAGTGTTCATGTTTTGTTATGCCTTACCTGTACTTCATGACCATGCCTTTTGTTTTTACGTTGAGATGCTGTAGCTTGTTGTTTTGATGCTTGCAATATGCCTAGTTGCTGTTTTGGACAGATTGTTGTTATGACTTGTATAGTGTGTGTGTGTTGAACCGTTGCTCCGTTTTGAGTGTGCTCTATATGAAACTTGCTTGATTTTGCATGTAGTTTCATATTATCATGTTGCATCCCTGTTTTGAGGTGTTTGCTTGATGTTTGAATGCATTTTGCATCAATGCCATGTTTAACTTGTTTTGCTCATATCTTCTAGGCCGTAGCTCCGAATTAAATAAACTTTATATGTAACTTGACTAGAATCTCGTGTAGATCATCTTGGTGCATCTTAACTTGTTGTTTAACAACTTCAACTTAATGTTTGTTCAGATCTGGACCAATTTCGAAATATGCATATGAGGACTTACCGGAATTGTTATATGTTGTTCCCGGCCTCATTTAAACTTGCTTTGATGTGTTGCTCTTGTTTGCATCATCTCTTGCCATGAGTAGCTTCATGTAGCTTTGTCATGCATCATGCTTGTTTGTGCATCATGTCAGGTTTATGTGTGGTGTGTTTACCATGTTGTGTGCTTCTTCTCGATAGTTCCCGTTTCGTTGCGATCGTGAGGATTCGTTCGTCTACGCTTGGTTCGTCTTCGTGGCTTCATCTTCTTCATGGACTCGTTCTTCTTCCTTGCGGGATTTCAGGCAAGATGACCATTTCCCTGGATCTCACTACTATCATTGCTATGCTAGTTGCTTCGTTCTATCGCTATGTTGCGCTACCTATCACCTGTTTATCAAGCCTCCCATATTGCCATGAACCTCTAACCTTTGATACCTTTCCTATGCAAACCCTTATTTGGCTATGTTACCGCTTTGCTCAGCCCCTCTTATAGTGTTGCTAGTTGCAGGTGAAGTTGAAGATTGCTCCATGGTGGACAGGATTTTGGTTGGGATATCACAATATCTCTTATTTAATTAATGCATCTATATACTTGGTAAAGGGTGGAAGACTCGGCCTTATGCCTGGTGTTTTGTTCCACTCTTTCCGCCCTAGTTTCCATCATACCGGTGTTATGTTCCCGGATTTTGCGTTCCTTACGCGGTCGGGTGATTTATGGGACCCCCTTGACAGTTCGCTTTGAATAAAACTCCTCCAGCAAGGCCCTGTTGGAAATATGCCCTAGAGGCAATAATAAAAGTATTATTATATTTCATTGTTCATGATAATTGTCTTTTATTCATGCTATAACTGTATTATCCGGAAATCGTAATACACGTGTGAATAATAGACCACAATATGTCCCTTGTGAGCCTCTAGTTGACTAGCTCGTTGTGATCAACAGATAGTCATGGTTTCCTGGCTATGGACATTGGATGTCGTTGATAACGGGATCACATCATTAGGAGAATGATGTGATGGACAAGACCCAATCCTAAGCATAGCACAAAGATCGTGTAGTTCGTTTGCTAGAGCTTTGCCAATGTCAAGTATCTCTTCCTTAGACCATGAGATCGTGTAACTCCTGGATACCGTAAGAGTGCTTTGGGTGTACCAAACGTCACAACGTAACTGGGTGATTATAAAGGTGCACTACAGGTATCTCCGAAAGTGTCTGTTGGGTTGACACGGATCGAGACTGGGATTTGTCACTCCGTATGACGGAGAGGTATCTCTGGGCCCACTCAGTAATGCATCATCATAATGAGCTCAAGGTGACCAAGGTGTTGGCCACGGGATCATGCATTACGGTATGAGTAAAGTGACTTGCCGGTAACGAGACTGAACAAGGTATTGGGATACCGACGATCGAGTCTCAGGCAAGTAACGTACCGATCGACAAAGGGAATTGCATACAGGGTTTGATCGAATCCTCGACATCGTGGTTCAACCGATGAAATCATCGAGGAGCATGTGGGAGCCAACATGGGTATCCAGACCCCGCTGTTGGTTATTGGCCGAGAGTCGTCTCGGTCATGTCTGCGTGTCTCCCGAACCCGTAGGGTCTACACACTTAAGGTTCGGTGACGCTAGGGTTGTATGAATATGAGTATGCAGCATACCGAATGTTGTTAGGAGTCCCGGATGAGATCCCGGACGTCACGAGGAGTTTCGGAATGGTCCGGAGGTAAAGAATAATATATAGGAAGTGGTTTTTCGGCCATCGGGAAAGTTTCGGGGTCTCCCGGTAATGTACCGGGACCACCGGAAGGGTCCCGGGGGTCCACCGGGTGGGGCCACCCATCCCGAAGGGCCCCATGGGCTGACGTGGGAGGGGAGCCAGCCCATAGTGGGCTGGTTCACCCCCCAAGGCCCACCCCCTGCGCCTAGGGTTGAAACCCTAGGGTGGGGGGGGGGCGCACCACATGCCTTGGGGGGCACTCCTCCCCCCTTGGCCGCCGCCCCCTTGGGAGATCCAATCTCCCAGGGCCGGCGCCTCCCCCTGGGGGCCTATATAAAGGAGGGCAGGGGGGAGGGCAGGAGTACCCTTGTGCTTGGCGCCTCCCTCCCCCTGCTACACCTCGTCCTCCTCCCGTAGTTGCTTGGCGAAGCCCTGCCGGAGTTCTGCTGCATCCACCACCACGCCGTCGTGCTGCTGGATCATCTTCAACCTCTCCTTCCCCCTTGCTGGATCAAGAAGGAGGAGACGTCTCCCGTCCCGTACGTGTGTTGAACGTGGAGGTGCTGTCCGTTTCAGCACTTGGACATCGGTGATCTGAATCATGTCGAGTACGACTCCATCATCACCATCCCCTTGCAAGCTTCCGCTCATGATCTACAAGTGGTATGTAGATGCAAACTCACTCCCTTGACTCGTTGCTTATATGAACTCATAGATGGATCTTGGTGAAACCGTAGGAAAATTTTTAATTTTCTGCAACGTTCCCCAACAGTGGTATCAGAGCTAGTTCTATGCGTAGTTCTCTAATGCACGAGTAGAACACAATTTTGTTGTGGGCGTGGATCTTGTAAACTTGCTTGCTATACTAGTATTTTCTTGCTTCAGCGGTATTGTGGGATGAAGCGGCCCGGACCAACCTTACACGTACGCTTACGTGAGACCGGTTCCACCGATTGACATGCACTAGTTGCATAAGGTGGCTGGCGGGTGTCTGTCTCTCCCACTTTAGTTGGAGCGGATTCGATGAAAAGGGCCCTTATGAAGGGTAAATAGAAGTTGACAAAATCACGTTGTGGTTATTCGTAGGTAAGAAAACATTCTTGCTAGAACCCAATTGCAGCCACGTAAAAGATGCAACAACAATTAGAGGACGTCTAACTTGTTTTTGCAGCAATTGATCATGTGATGTGATATGGCCAGAAGTTGTGATGAATGATGAATTGTGATGTATGAGATCATGTTCTTGTAATAGGATTCACGACTTGCATGTCGATGAGTATGACAACCGGCAGGAGCCATAGGAGTTGTCTTTATTTTTGTATGACCTGCGTGTTATTGAAGAACGCCATGTAACTTACTTTACTTTATTGCTAAACGCGTTAGCCATAGAAGTAGAAGTAGTCGTTGGCGCGACAACTTCATGAAGACACGATGATGGAGATCATGATGATGGAGATCATGGTGTCATGCCGGTGACAAGATGATCATGGAGCCCCGAAGATGGAGATCAATGGAGCTATATGATATTGGCCATATCATGTCACAACTATATAATTGCATGTGATGTTTATTATGTTTATGCATCTTGTTTACTTAGGACGACGGTAGTAAATAAGATGATCCCTTACAACAATTTCAAGAAGTGTTCTCCCCTAACTGTGCACCGTTGCTAAAGTTCGTCGCTTCTAAGCACCACGTGATGATCGGGTGTGATGGATTCTTACGTTCACATACAACGGGTGTAAGACAGTTTTACACAGCAAAACACTTAGGGTTAACTTGACGAGCCTAGCATGTACAGACATGGCCTCGGAACACGGAGACCGAAAGGTCGAACACGAGTCGTATGGAAGATACGATCAACATGAGAATGTTCACCGATGATGACTAGTCCGTCTCACGTGATGATCGGACACGGCCTAGTCGACTCAGATCGTGTAACACTTAGATGACTAGAGGGATGTCTAATCTGAGTGGGAGTTCATAATTTGATTAGAACTTAATTATCATGAACTTAGTCTAAAACCTTTGCAAATATGTCTTGTAGATCAAATGGCCAACGCTCATGTCAACATGAACTTCAACGCATTCCTAGAGAAAACCAAGCTGAAAGATGATGGCAGCAAATATACGGACTGGGTCCGGAACCTGAGGATCATCCTCATAGCTGCCAGGAAACAATATGTCCTAGAAGGACCGCTAGGTGACGCTCCCGTCCCAGAGAACCAAGACATTATGAATGCTTGGCAGTCTCGTGCTGATGATTACTCCCTCGTTCAGTGTGGCATGCTTTACAGCTTAGAACCGGGGCTCCAAAAGCGTTTTGAGCATCACGGAGCATATGAGATGTTCGAGGAGCTGAGACTAGTTTTTCAAGCTCACGCCCGGGTCGAGAGATATGACGTCTCCGACAAGTTCTACAGTTGTAAGATGGAGGAAAATAGTTCTGTCAGTGAGCACATACTCAAGATGTCTGGGTTGCACAACCGTATGACCCAGCTGAATATTAACCTCCCAGATGAGGCGGTCATTGACAGAATCCTCCAGTCGCTCCCACCAAGCTACAAGAGCTTTGTGATGAACTACAACATGCAGGGGATGGAAAATACCATTCCTGAAGTGTTCTCTATGCTAAAGTCAACAGAGGCTGAAATCAAGAAAGAACATCAAGTGTTGATGGTCAATAAGACCACTAAGTGCAAGAAGGGCAAGGACGAGAAGAACTTCAAGAAGGACGACAAGGATGTTGCCGCGCCCGGTAAGCCAGTTGCCGGGAAGAAGTCAAAGAATGGACCCAAGCCTGAGACTGAGTGCTTTTGTTGCAAGGGGAAGGGTCACTGGAAGCGGAACTGCCCCAAATACTTAGCGGATAAGAAGGCCGGCAACACCAAAGGTATATTTGATATACATGTAATTGATGTGTACCTTACCAGTACTCGTAGTAACTCCTGGGTATTTGATACCGGTGCCGTTGCTCATATTTGTAACTCACAGCAGGAGCTGTGGAATAAGCGGAGACTGGAGAAGGACGAGGTGACGATGCGCGTCGTGAATGGTTCCAGAGTCGATGTGATCGCCGTCGGCACGCTGCCTCTACATTTACCTACGGGATTAGTTTTGAACCTTAATAATTGTTATTTGGTGCCAAGTTTGAGCATGAACATTGTATCTGGATCTCGTTTGATACGAGATGGCTACTCATTTAAGTCTGAGAATAATGGTTGTTCGATTTATATGAGAGATATGTTTTATGGTCATGCTCCAATGGTCAATGGTTTATTCTTAATGAATCTCGAGCGTAATATTACACATGTTCATAGTGTGGATGCCAAAAGATGTAAAGTTGATAACGATAGTCCCACATACTTGTGGCACTGCCGCCTTGGTCACATTGGTGTCAAGCGCATGAAGAAGCTCCATGCTTATGGACTTTTAGAGTCTCTTGATTATGAATCGTTTGACACATGCGAACCATGCCTCATGGGCAAAATGACCAAGACTCCGTTCTCCGGAACAATGGAGCGAGCAACCAACTTGTTGGAAATCATACATACCGATGTGTGCGGTCCAATGAGCGTTGAGGCTCGCGGAGGATATCATTATGTTCTCACTCTCACTGATGACTTGAGTAGATATGGGTATTTCTACTTAATGAAACACAAGTCTGAGACCTTTGAAAAGTTCAAGGAATTTCAGAATGAAGTAGAGAATCAACGTGACCGAAAAATAAAGTTCCTACGATCAGATCGTGGAGGAGAATATTTAAGTCACGAATTTGGCACACACTTAAGGAAATGTGGAATTGTTTCACAACTCACGCCGCCTGGAACACCTCAGCGAAATGGTGTGTCCGAACGTCGTAATCGCACTCTATTGGATATGGTGCGGTCTATGATGTCTCTTATCGATTTACTGCTATCATTTTGGGGATACGCTCTAGAGACAGCTACATTCACTTTAAATAGGGCACCATCTAAATCCGTTGAGACGACATCGTATGAATTATGGTTTGGGAAGAAACCTAAGCTGTCGTTTCTAAAAGTTTGGGGATGCGATGCTTATGTCAAGAAACTTCAACCTAAAAAGCTCGAACCCAAGTCGGAAAAATGCGTCTTCATAGGATACCCTAAGGAAACTGTCGGGTATACCTTCTACTTAAGATCCGAGGGCAAGATCTTTGTTGCCAAGAACGGATGCTTTCTGGAAAAAGAGTTTCTCTCGAAAGAAGTAAGTGGGAGGAAAGTAGAACTCGATGAAGTACTACCTCTCGAACGGGAAAGTGGTGTAGCTCAGGAAAATGTTCCTGTGATGCCCACACCAACTGAAGAGGAAACCAATGATGATGATCAAGGTACTTAGGATCAAGTTGCTACTGAACCTCGTAGGTCCACAAGGACACGTTCCGCACCGGAGTGGTATGGCAACCCTGTCCTGGAAATCATGTTGTTAGACAACGGTGAACCTTCAAACTATGAAGAAGCGATGGCGGGCCCAGATTCCAACAAATGGCTTGCAGCCATGAAATCCGAGATAGAATCCATGTATGAAAACAAAGTATGGACTTTGACAGACTTGCCCGATGATCGGCGAGCGATAGAAAACAAATGGATCTTTAAGAAGAAGACGGACGCGGATGGCAATGTTACCATCTATAAAGCTCGACTTGTCGCTAAGGGTTATCGACAAGTTCAAGGGATTGACTACGACGAGACATTCTCTCCCATAGCGAAGCTAAAGTCCGTCCGAATCATGTTAGCAATTGCCGCATACTATGATTATGAGATATGGCAGATGGACGTCAAAACGGCATTCCTTAACGGGCATCTTAAGGAAGAACTGTATATGATGCAGCCGGAAGGTTTTGTCGATCCTAAGAACGCTAACAAAGTATGCAAGCTCCAGTGATCCATTTATGGCCTGGTGCAAGCATCTCGGAGTTGGAATATTCGCTTTGATGAGATGATCAAAGCGTTTGGGTTTATGCAGACTTATGGAGAAGCCTGCGTTTACAAGAAAGTGAGTGGGAGCTCTGTAGCATTTCTCATATTATATGTAGATGACATACTCTTGATGGGAAATAATATAGAATTTCTGGACAGCATTAAGGCCTACTTGAACAAATGTTTTTCAATGAAGGACCTTGGAGAAGCTGCTTATATATTAGGCATCAAGATCTATAGAGATAGATCGAGACGCCTCATAGGTCTTTCACAAAGCACATACCTTGATAAGATTTTGAACAGGTTCAAAATGGATCAGTCCAAGAAAGGGTTCTTGCCTATGTTACAAGGTGTGAGATTGAGCTCGGCTCAATCACCGACCACGGCAAAAGATAAAGAAGAGATGAGCGTCATCCCCTATGCTTCAGCCATAGGATCTATTATGTATGCCATGCTGTGTACCAGACCTGATGTAAACCTTGCCGTGAGTTTGGTAGCTAGATACCAAAGTAATCCCGGCAAGGAACACAGGACAGCGGTCAAGAATATCCTGAAGTACCTGAAAAGGATAAAGGACATGTTTCTCGTTTATGGAGGAGACGAAAAGCTCGTCGTAAAGGGTTACGTCGACGCTAGCTTCGACTAAGATCCGGATGACTCTAAGTCACAAACCGGATACGTGTATATGTTGAATGGTGGAGCAGTAAGCTGGTGCAGCTGCAAGCAGAGCGTCGTGGCGGGATCTACGTGTGAAGTGGAGTACATGGCAGCCTCGGAGGCAGCGCATGAAGCGATTTGGGTGAAGGAGTTCATCGCCGACCTAGGAGTCATACGCAATGCATCGGGGCAATCCAAACTCTTCTGTGACAACACTGGAGCTATTGCCCTTGCCAAGGAGCCCAGGTTTCACAAGAAGCCCAGGCACATCAAGCGTCGTTTCAACTCCATCCGTGAAAATGTTCAAGATGGAGACATAGAAATTTGCAAAGTACATACTGATCTGAATGTTGCAGATCCGTTGAGTAAACCTCTCTCGCGAGCAAAACATGATCAACACCAGAACTCTATGGGTGTTCGATTCATCACAATGTAACTAGATTGGTGACTCTAGTGCAAGTGGGAGACTGTTGGAAATATGCCCTAGAGGCAATAATAAAAGTATTATTATATTTCATTGTTCATGATAATTGTCTTTTATTCATGCTATAACTATATTATCCGGAAATCGTAATACACGTGTGAATACATAAACCACAATATGTCCCTAGTGAACCTCTAGTTGACTAGCTCGTTGTGATCAACAGATAGTCATGGTTTCCTGGCTATGGACATTGGATGTCGTTGATAACGGGATCACATCATTAGGAGAATGATGTGATGGACAAGACCCAATCCTAAGCATAGCACAAAGATCGTGTAGTTCGTTTGCTAGAGCTTTGCCAATGTCAAGTATCTCTTCCTTAGACCATGAGATCGTGTAACTCCCGGATACCGTAAGAGTGCTTTGGGTGTACCAAACGTCACAACGTAACTGGGTGATTATAAAGGTGCACTACAGGTATCTCCGAAAGTGTCTGTTGGGTTGACATGGATCGAGACTAGGATTTGTCACTCCGTATGACGGAGAGGTATCTCTGGGCCCACTCAGTAATGCATCATCATAATGAGCTCAAGGTGACCAAGGTGTTGGCCACGGGATCATGCATTACGGTACGAGTAAAGTGACTTGCCGGTAACGAGACTGAACAAGGTATTCGGATACCGACGATCGAGTCTCGGGCAAGTAACGTACCGATCGACAAAGGGAATTGCATACAGGGTTTGATTGAATCCTCGACATCGTGGTTCAACCGATGAAATCATCGAGGAGCATGTGGGAGCCAACATGGGTATCCAGACCCCGCTGTTGGTTATTGCCCGAGAGTCGTCTCGGTCATGTCTGCGTGTCTCCCGAACCCGTAGGGTCTACACACTTAAGGTTCGGTGACGCTAGGGTTGTATGAATATGAGTATGCAGCATACCGAATGTTGTTCGGAGTCCCGGATGAGATCCCGGACGTCACGAGGAGTTTCGGAATGGTCCGGAGGTAAAGAATAATATATAGGAAGTGGTTTTTCGGCCATCGGGAAAGTTTCGGGGTCTCCCGGTAATGTACCGGGACCACCGGAAGGGTCCCGGGGGTCCACCGGGTGGGGCCACCCATCCCGGAGGGCCCCATGGGCTGACGTGGGAGGGGAGCCAGCCCATAGTGGGCTGGTGCGCCCCCCAAGGCCCACCCCCTGCGCCTAGGGTTGAAACCCTAGGGTGGGGGGGGGGCGCACCACATGCCTTGGGGGGCACTCCTCCCCCTTGGCCGCCGCCCCCCTTGGGAGATCCAATCTCCCAGGGCCGGCGCCCCCCCAGGGGGCCTATATAAAGGAGGGCAGGGGGAGGGCAGGAGTACCCTTGTGCTTGGCGCCTCCCTCCCTCTGCTACACCTCGTCCTCCTCCCGTAGTTGCTTGGCGAAGCCCTGCCGGAGTTCTGCTGCATCCACCACCACGCCGTCGTGCTGCTGGATCATCATCAACCTCTCCTTCCCCCTTGTTGGATCAAGAAGGAGGAGACGTCTCCCGTCCCGTACGTGTGTTGAACGCGGAGGGGCTGTCCGTTTCAGCACTTGGACATCGGTGATCTGAATCACGTCGAGTACGACTCCATCATCACCATCCCCTTGCAAGCTTCCGCTCGTGATCTACAAGTGGTATGTAGATGCAAACTCACTCCCTTGACTCGTTGCTTAGATGAACTCATAGATGGATCTTGGTGAAACCGTCGGAAAATTTTTAATTTTCTGTAACGTTCCCCAACAGGCCCAACCTTGGTTTTACCATTTGCCTCACCTAGCCCTTTTTCCCTTGGGAGTCGCG
>NC_041383.1:698891725-699049790 GCF_002162155.2 Triticum dicoccoides | reverse complement strand
GGTCCAAACCAAGCGATGTCCAGCGCCCCCTGGGCAACCAGGGTTTATGTCAACCCGACGTCTGGCTCATCCGGTGTGCCCTGAGAACGAGATATGTGCAGCTCCTATCAGGATTTGTCGGCATAGTGGGAGGCTTTGCTGGTCTTGTTTTATCATTGTCGAAATGTCTTGTAAACTGGGATTCCGATCCTGATCGGGTCTTCCTGGGAGAAGGTATATCCTTCGTTGATCGCGAGAGCTTATCATGGGCTAAGTTGGGACACCCCTGCAGGGTATAATCTTTCGAAAGCCGTGCCTGCAGTTATAGGAAGATGGGAATTTGTTAATGTCCGGTTGTAGATAACTTGACACCAGATCCGAATTAAAACGCATCAACCGCGTGTGTAGCCATGATGGTCTCTTCTCGGCGGAGTCCGGGAAGTGAACATGGTTCCTGGGTTATGTTTGGCATAAGTAGGAGTTCAGGATCACCTCTTGATCATTGCTAGCTTCACGACCGTTCCTTTGCTCCTCTTCTCGCTCTTATTTGGCGTATGTTAGCCACCATATATGCTTAGTCGCTGCTGCAACCTCACCACTTACCCCTTCCTTTCCCATTAAGCTTTGCTAGTCTTGATACCCATGGTAATGGGATTGCTGAGTCCTCGTGGCTCACAGATTACTACAACAACAGTTGCAGGTACAGGTTATGTGATGATCATGACGCGAGAGTGATGTTTGCTTGTTTTGGAGTTTCGTCTTTTGCGTCTTCTTCGATCATGGGATAGGTTCCGGGTCGGCAGCCTGGGCTAGCAGGGTGGATGTCATTTGAGTTTCTGTTTGTGTTTCATCCGTAGTCGGATGGTGCTCTTATGTTTTGTGATGTTGTATTCATGTGGCTTTGTATGCCTCTTGTATGAATCCCCATCTATTATGTAATGTTGATGTAATGATATCCACCTTGCAAAAGTGTTTCAATATGCGGGTCTATCCTTGGTGGGACCTTCGAGTTCCTTTTGGATAGGGTCGCATATTGGGCGTGACAGGGATGCCCCAGTAGGCATCCCACCTTTCTTCTTCAACAACTATCGGTTAGTATCGGTTGAGCCTAAGTTTTTGCTTCTTCACATGAATTGTGCTATCCTTGCAATGTAGTTTTCTTTAGCTTTGCTTGCTGTTTGAATAAAGTATCAAGATCTGAAAGTCTTTAATGAGAGAGAGCCATACATGATTTGGAATTTGTTAGAATACTCTATGTGCTTCACTTATATCTTTTGAGCTTGATAGTTTTTGCTCTAGTGCTTCACTTATATCTTTTAGAGCATGATGGTAGTTTTATTTTGAAGAATTAGATGAACTCTCATGCTTCACTTAGATTATTTTGAGAGTCGTTAATAGCGTGGTAATTTGCTTAATGTTAATATACTTGGTGTTCAAGATATGTGAACCTTTCTTATGAGTGTGTTGAATAGTAAGATAAGTTTGATGCTTGATAATTGTTTTGAGATATGGAGGTAGTGATATTAAAGTGATGCTAGTTGGGTGATTATGAATTTAAAGAATGCTTGTGTTGAAGTTTGTGATTCCCGTAGCATGCACGTATGGTGAAACGCTTTGTGATGAAGTTGGAGCACAATTTTATTTATTGATTGTCTTCCTTATGAGTGGCGGTCGAGGACGAGCGACGGTCTTTTCCTACCAATCTATCCCCTTAGGGGCATGCACGTAGTGCTTTGGTTTTTGATGACTTCTAAATTTTTGCAATAAGTATATGAGTTCTTATAATTAATGCTGAGTCCATGGATTATACGCACTCTCACCTTTCCGCCTTTGCTAGCCTCTCTAATACCGGGCACTTTTCGCCGGTATCATACACCCACCATATACCTTCCTCAAAACAGCCACCATACCTACCTATCATGGCATTTCCATAGCCATTCCGAGATATATTGCCATGCAACTTTCCACCATTCCGTTTATTATGACACGCTCCATCATTGTCATATTGCTAGCATGAACATGTAGTTGACATTGTATTTGTGGCAAGGCCACCTTCATAAATTTCATACATGTCGCTCTTGATTCATTGCATATCCCGATACACCACCGGAGGCATTCATATAGAGTCATACTTTGTTCTAAGTATCGAGTTGTAATTATTGAGTTGTAAGAAAAATAAAAGTGTGATGATCATCATTATTAGAGCATTGTACCAAGTGAGGAAAGGATGATGGAGACTATGATTCCCCCATAAGTCGGGATGAGACTCCGGACAAAATAAAATAAAAGAGGCCAAAGAAGCCCAAATAAAAAAATAAAAGAAGAGGCCATAAAAAAAGAAGAGAAAAGGCCCAAATAAAAAAATAAAAAAATGAGAGAAAAAGAGAGAAGGGACAATGCTACTATCCTTTTACCACACTTGTGCTTCAAAGTAGCACCATGATCTTAATGATAGAGAGTCTCCTATGTTGTCACGTTCATATACTAGTGGGAATTTTTCATTATATAACTTAGCTTGTATATTCCAATGATGGGCTTCCTCAAAAGTGCCCTAGGTCTTCGTGAGCAAGCAAGTTGGATGCACACCCACTTAGTTTCTTTCGTTGAGCTTTCATATACTTATAGCTCTAGTGCATCCGTTGCATGGAAATCCCTGCTCACTCACATTGATATCTATTGATGGGCATCTCCATAGCCCGTTGATACGCCTAGTTGATGTGAGACTATCTTCTCCTTTTTTGTCTTCTCCACAACCACCATTCTATTTCACCTATAGTGCTATGTCCATGGCTCACGCTCATGTCTTGCATGAAAGTTGAAAGAGTTTGAGATTATTAAAGTATGAAACAATTGCTTGGCTTGTCATCGGGGTTGTGCATGATTAAATACTTTGTGTGATGAAGATAGAGCAACAGCCAGACTATATGATTTTGTAGGGATAACTTTCTTTAGCCATGCTATTTTGAGAAGACATGATTTCTTTGATTAGTATGCTTGAAGTATTATTACTTTTATGTCAATACGAACTTTTGTCTTGAATCTTTCGGATCTAAATATTCATACCACAATTAAGAAGATTTACATTGAAATTATGCCAAGTATCACTCCGCATCAAAAATTCGTTTTTATCATTTACCTACTCGAGGACGAGCAGGAATTAAGCTTGGGGATGGTTGATACATCTCCAACGTATCTATAATTTTTGATTGCTCCATGCTACTTTATCTACTGTTTTAGGCAATATTGGGCTTTATTATCCACTTTTATATTATTTTTGGGACTAACCTATTAACCGGAGGCCCAGCCCAGATTTGCTGTTTTATGCCTATTTCAGTGTTTCGAGGAAAAGGAATATCAGATGGAGTCAAAACGGAACGAAATCAACTGGAGAAGTTAATTTTGGAAGGAAACCAATCAGATGGGCTAGGAGTGCACGTCAGGGGATTCCCGGGCTGCCCACAAGGGTGGGGGGCGCGCCCCCCCTGGGCGTGCCCCCCTACCTCGTGAGCTACCCGGAGGTCCACCGACGTACCCCCTGCACCTATATATACCTACATACCCTAAAACTTCCAGAACAGAATATAGATCGGGAGTTCCGCCACCGCAAGCCTCTGTAGCCACCAAAAACCAATCGGGACCCTGTTCCGGCACCCTGTCGGAGGGGGATCCCATCACCGGAGGCCATCTTCATCATCCTGGCGCTATCCATGGCGAGGAGGGAGTAGTTTGTTGGAAATATGCCCTAGAGGCAATAATAAAATGGTTATTATTATATTTCTTTGTTCATGATAATTGTCTGTTATTCATGCTATAACTGTGTTATCCGGAAATCGTAACACACGTGTGAATACATAGACCACAACATGTCCCTAGTAAGCCTCTAGTTGACTAGCTCGTTGAGCAACAGATAGTCATGGTTTCCTGACTATGGGCATTGGATGTCATTGATAACGGGATCACATCATTAGGAGAATGATGTGATGGACAAGACCCAATCCTAAGCATAGCTCAAAGATTGTGTAGTTCGTTTAGCTAGAGCTTTTCCAAATGTCAAGTATCATTTCCTTAGACCATGAGATTGTGTAACTCCCGGATACCGTAGGAGTGCTTTGGGTGTGCCAAACGTCACAACGTAACTGGGTGACTATAAAGGTGCACTACGGGTATCTCCGAAAGTGTTTGTTGGGTTGGCACGAATCGAGACTGGGATTTGTCACTCCGTATGACGGAGAGGTATCTCTGGGCCCACTCGGTAATTCATCATCAACTGAGCTCAATGTGATCAAGTGTCTGGTCATGGGATCATGCATTACGGTACGAGTAAAGTGACTTGCCGGTAACAAGACTGAACGAGGTATTGGGATACCGACGATCGAGTCTCGGGCAAGTAACGTACCAATTGACAAAGGGAATTGTATACGGGATTGATTGAATCCTCGACATCGTGGTTCATCCAATGATATCATCGAGGAGCATGTGGGAGCCAACATGGGTATCCAGATCCCACTATTGGTTATTGACCGAAGAGGCGTCTCCGTCATGTCTGCATGTCTCCCGAACCCGTAGGGTCTACACACTTAAGGTTCGGTGACGCTAGGGTTGTAGAGATAAGGATATGCAGTAACCCGAAAGTTGTTCGGAGTCCCGGATGAGATCCCGGATGTCATGAGGAGTTCCGGAGTGGTCCGGAGGTGAAGAATTATATATAGGAAGTGCAGTTTCGGCCATCGGGAAAGTTTCGGGGGTCACCGTTATTGTACCGGGACCACCGAAAGGGTCCCGGGAGTCCACCGGGTGGGGCCACCTATCCCGGAGGGCCCCGTGGGCTGAAGTGGGAGGGGAACCAGCCCCTGGTGGGCTGGTGCGCCCCCCCTTGGGCCCCCCTGCGCCTAGGGTTGGGGGCGCCTCCACTTGCCTTGGGGGGCAAGCCTCCCCTTGGCCGCCGCCCCCCTAGGAGATCCCATCTCCTAGGGCCGGCGCCCCCCCTAGGGGGCCTATATAAAGGGGGGCAGGGCAGCCGCACTCCAAAGTCTTGGCGCCTCCCTCTCCCCTGCTACACCTATCCCTCTCGCAAAAGCTCGGCGAAGCCTTGCCGGGATCCCTGCTGCATCCACCACCACGCCGTCGTGCTGCTGGATCTTCATCAACCTCTCCTTCCCCTTGCTAGATCAAGAAGGAGGAGACGTCACGCTGACCGTACGTGTGTTGAACGCGGAGGTGCCATCCGTTCGGCGCTAGGATCTCCGGTGATTTGGATCACGACGAGTACGACTCCCTCAACCCCGTTCTCTTGAACGCTTCCGCTCGCGATCTACAAGGGTATGTAGATGCAATCCTCTCTCTCGTTGCTGGATGAACTCGTAGATTGATCTTGGTGAACGTAGAATTTTTTTATTTTATGCAACGTTCCCCAACAGTGGCATCATGAGCTAGGTCTATGTGCAGTTCTCTTTGCACAAGTAGAACACAATTTGTTGTGGGCATAGATGATTTCAACTTTCTTGCCACTACTAGTATTGTTTTGCTTCAGCGGTATTGTGGGATGAAGCGGCCCGGACCGACCTTACACGTACGCTTACGTGAGACAGGTTCCACCGACTGACATGCACTAGTTGCATAAGGTGGCTAGCAGGTGTCTGTCTCTCCCACTTTAGTTGGAGCAGATTCGATGAAAAGGGTCCTTATGAAGGGTAAATAGAAGTTGACAAATCACGTTGTGGCTTTTTCGTAGGTAAGAAAACGTTCTTGCTAGAACCCTATTGCAGCCACGTAAAAGATGCAACAACAATTAGAGGACGTCTAACTTGTTTTTGCAGCAATTGCTATGTGATGTGATATGGCCAAAAGTTGTGATGAATGATGCATGATATAGTGTGATGTATGAGATCATGTTCTTGTAATAGGAATCACGACTTGCATGTCGATGAGTATGACAACCGGCAGGAGCCATAGGAGTTGTCTTGATTTTTTCTATGACCTGCGTGTCATTGAAGAACGCCATGTAAATTACTTTACTTTATTGCTAAACGCGTTAGCCATAGAAGTAGAAGTAATCGTTGGTGTGACAACTTCATGAAGACACGATGATGGAGATCATGGTGTCATGCCGGTGACGAAGATGATCATGGAGCCCCGAAGATGGAGATCAAAGGAGCTATATGATATTGGCCATATCATGTCACTACTATTTGATTGCATGTGATGTTTATCATGTTTTTGCATCTTGTTTACTTAGAACGATGGTAGTAAATAAGATGATCCCTCATAATAATTTCAAGAAAAGTGTTCCCCCTAACTGTGCACTGTTGCGAAGGTTCGTTGTTTCGAAGAACCACATGATGATCGGGTGTGATAGATCCTAACGTTCGAATACAATGGGTGTAAGCCAGATTTACACACGCAATACACTTAGGTTGACTTGACGAGCCTAGCATGTACAGACATGGCCTCGGAACACGGAAGACCGAAAGGTCGAACATGAGTCGAATAGAAGATACGATCAACATGAAGATGTTCACCGATGATTACTAGTCCGTCTCACGTGATGATCGGACACGAGCTAGTTGACTCGGATCATGGATCACTTAGATGACTAGAGGGATGTCTATCTGAGTGGGAGTTCATTAAATAATTTGATTAGATGAACTTACTTATCATGAACTTAGTCTAAAAACCTTTGCAAAATGTCTTGTAGATCAAATGGCCAACGCTCATGTCAACCTCAACTTCAACGCGTTCCTAGAAAAAACCAAGCTGAAAGATGATGGCAGCAACTATACGGACTGGGTTCGAGCTTTTCAGGTTGAAGTTTCTTGACATAAGCATCGCATCCCCAAACTTTTAGAAACGACAGCTTAGGTTTCTTCCCAAACCATAATTCATACGGTGTCGTCTCAACGGATTTCGATGGAGCCCTATTTAAAGTGAATGCGGCAGTCTCTAAAGCATAGCCCCAAAAGGATAGCGGTAAATCAATAAGAGACATCATAGATCGCACCATATCTAATAGAGTGCGATTACAACGTTCGGACACACCATTACGCTGAGGTGTTCCAAGCGGCGTGAGTTGTGAAACTATTCCACATTTTCTTAAGTGTGTGCCAAACTCGTGACTCAAGTATTCTCCTCCACGATTTGATCGTAGAAACTTGATTTTCCTGTCACGTTGATTTTCAACCTCACTCTGAAATTCCTTGAACTTTTCAAAGGTTTCAGACTTGTGTTTCATTAAGTAGATATACCCATACCTACATAAATCATCAGTGAGGGTGAGAACATAACGATAGCCACCGCGAGCCTCAACACTCATTGGACCGCACACATCAGTATGTATGATTTCCAATAAGTCGGTTGCTCTCTCCATTGCTCCTGAGAATGGAGTCTTGGTCATTTTACCCATAAGGCATGGTTCGCATGTGTCAAATGATTCATAATCAAGAGACTCTAAAAGTCCATCAGCATGGAGCTTCTTCATGCGTTTGACACCTATGTGACCAAGGCGGCAGTGCCACAGGTATGTGGGACTATCATTATCAACCTTACTTCTTTTGGTACTCACATTATGAACATGTGTAGCATCACGTTCGAGATTCATAAAGAATAAACCATTCACCATAGGAGCATGACCATAAAACATATCTCTCATAAAAATGGAACAACCATTATTCTCAGATTTAAAAGAGTAGCCATCTCGAATTAAACGAGATCCCGATACAATGTTCATGCTCAAAGCTGGCACTAAATAACAATTATTAAGGTTTAAAACTAATCCCGAAGGGAGATGCAGAGGTAGCGTGCCGACGGCGACCACATTGACCTTGGAACCATTCCCGACGCACATCGTCACCTCGTCCTTTGCCAGTTTCCGCTTATTCCGCAGCCCCTGCTTTGAGTTACAAATGTGAGCAACTGCACCGGTATCAAATACCCAGGAGCTACTACGGGCACTAGTAAGGTACACATCAATTACATGTATATCACATATACCTTTTGTTTTGCCGGCCTTCTTATCCGCTAAGTACTTAGGGCAGTTCCGCTTCCAGTGACCGCTTCCCTTGCAATAAAAGCACTCAGTCTCGGGCTTGGGTCCATTCTTTGGCTTCTTCCCGGCAGCTTGCTTGCCGGGCGCGGCAACCTCCTTGCCGTCCTTCTTGAAGTTCTTTTTACCCTTGCCTTTCTTGAACTTAGTGGTTTTATTGACCATCAACACTTGATGTTCCTTCCTGACTTCTACCTCTGCTGATTTCAGCATAGCAAATACTTCAGGAATGGTCTTTTCCATCCCCTGCATATTGAAGTTCATCACAAAGCTCTTGTAGCTTGGTGGAAGCGACTGGAGGATTCTGTCAATGACCGCATCATCCGGGAGATTAACTCCCAGCTGGGTCAAGCGGTTATGCAACCCAGACATAGTGAGTATGTGCTCACTGACAGAACTGTTTTCCTCCATCTTACAGCTGAAGAATTTGTCGGAGACTTCATATCTCTCGATCCGGGCATGAGCTTGGAAAACCATTTTCAGCTCTTCGAACATCTCATATGCTCCATGTCTCTCAAAACGCTTTTGGAGCCCCGACTCTAGGCTGTAAAGCATGCCGCACTGAACGAGGGAGTAGTCATCGGAACGTGCCTGCCAAGCGTTCATAACATCTTGTTCTGCAGGGAGAACGGGTGCGTCACCAAGTGGTGCTTGTAGGACATAATCTTTCTTGGCAGCTATGAGGATGATCCTCAGGTTCCGGACCCAGTCCGTATAGTTGCTGCCATCGTCTTTCAGCTTGGTTTTCTCTAGGAACGCGTTGAAGTTGAGGACTACGTTGGCCATTTAATCTACAAGACATATTGTAAAATATTTAGACTAAGTTCATGATAATTAAGTTCAACTAATCAAATTATTAATGAACTCCCACTTAGATGAGTTACATGATCCGAGTTTAACTAGACCGTGTTCGATCATCACGTGAGACGGACTAGTCAACGTCGGTGAACATCTTCATGTTGATCGTATCTTCTATACGACTCATGCTCGACCTTTCTGTCTTCTGTGTTCCGAGGCCATGTCTGTACATGCTAGGCTCGTCAAGTTAACCTAAGTGTTTGCATGTGTAAATCTGTCTTACACCCGTTGTGTGTGAACGTCTGAATAAAACACCCGATCATCACGTGGTGTTTTGAAACAGCGAACTGTCGCAACGGTGCACAGTTAGGGGGAACACTTCTTGAATTTATTGTGAGGGATCATCTTATTTACTACCGTCGTTCTAAGTAAACAAGATGCAAAACATGATAAACATCACATGCAATCAAATAATAAACGTGACATGATATGGCCAATATCACATAGCTCCTTTGATCTCCATCTTGGGGCTCCATGATCATCTTGTCACCGGCTTGACACCATGATCTCCATCATCATGATCTCCATCATCGTGTCTCCATGAAGTTGCTCGCCAACTATTACTTCTACTACTATGGCTAACGCGTTTAGCAATAAAGTAAAGTAATTTACATGGCGTTTCTCGATGACACGCAGGTCATAAAAAGAATAAAGACAACTCCTATGGCTCCTGCCGGTTGTCATACTCATCGACATGCAAGTCGTGAATCCTATTACAATAGCATGAACATCTCATACATCACATATAGATCATTCATCATTCATCACAACTTTGGCCATATCATATCACAAACCACTTGCTGCAAAAGCAAGTTAGACGTCCTCTAATTGTTGTTGCAAGTTTTACGTGGCTGAATTAGGGTTCTAGCAAGAACGTTTTCTTACCTACGTTAAAGCCACAACGTGATTTGTCAACTTCTATTTACCCTTCATAAGGACCCTGTTCATCGATTCCGCTCCAACTAAAGTGAGAGAGACAGACACCCGTCAGCCACCTTATGCAACTAGTGCATGTTAGTCGGTGGAACCGGTCTCACGTAAGCGTACGTGTAAGGTTGATCCGGGCCGCTTCATCCCACAATACCTCTGAAGAAAGAAAGGACTAGTAACGGCAAGAAGGTTGACAAATCTACGCCCACAACAAATTGTGTTCTACTCACGCAAGAAGAACTACGCATAGACCTAGCTCATGATGCCACTGTTGGGGAACGTTGCAGAAAACAAAAATTTTCCTACTCGTTTCACCAAGATCATCTAGGAGTTCATCTAGCAACGAGTGATTAGATGCATCTACATACCTGTGTAGATCGCGCACGGAAGCGTTCAAAAGAACGGTGATGATGTAGTCGTACTCGACGTGATCCAAATCACCGATGACCAGCGCCGAACGGACGGCACCTCCGCGTTCAACACACGTACGGGACGGGAGACGTCTCCTCCTTCTTGATCCAGCAAGGGGGGAGGAGAGGTTGATGAAGATCCAGCAGCACGACGGCGTGGTGGTGGATGCAGGGCGTCACAGCAGCAGGGCTTCGCCGAGACTACGAGGGAGAGACGTAACGGGGGGAGATGGAGGCGCCAGGGGCTGGTGTGAAATCCCTCCTCTCCCCCCCACTATATATAGGGGTGCCATGGGGGGGTTCCGGCCCTAGTAGATGAGATCTACTAGGGGGGGCGGCGGCCAAGGGGAGGTTTCCCTGTCCCCCAAGGCACCTAGGGGTGCCTTCCACCACTAGGACTCCTCCTTGGTGGAAACCCTAGGCGCATGGGCCTATAGGGGCTGGTGCCCTTGGCCCATCTAGCCCTAGGCGCACCCCCTACAGCCCATGTGGCCCCCCGGGATAGGTGGCCCCACCCGGTGGACCCCCGGGACCCTTCCGGTGGTCCCGGTACAATACCGATAACCCCGAAACTTGTCCCGATGCCCGAAATAGCACTTCCTATATATAATTATTTACCTCCGGACCATTCGGGAACTCCTCGTGACGTCCGGGATCTCATTCGGGACTCCGAACAACATTCGGGTTTCTGCATATACATATCTTCATAACCCTAGCGTCACCGAACCTTAAGTGTGTAGACCCTACGGGTTCGGGAGACAAGCAGACATGACCGAGACGACTCTCCGGTCAATAACCAACAGCGGGATCTGGATACCCATGTTGGCTCCCACATGCTCCACGATGATCTCATCGGATGAACCACTATGTCGAGGATTCAATCAATCCCGTATGCTATTCCCTTTGTCTATCGATATGTTACTTGCCCGAGATTCGATCGTCGGTATCCCAATACCTCGTTCAATCTCGTTACCGGCAAGTCACTTTACTCGTACCGTAATGCATGATCCCGTGACCAGACACTTGGTCACTCTGAGCTCATTATGATGATGCATTACCGAGTGGGCCCAGTGATACCTCTCCGTCATACGGAGTGACAAATCCCAGTCTTGATCCATGTCACCCAACAGACACTTTCGGAGATACCCGTAGTCTACCTTTATAGTCACCCAGTTACGTTGTGACGTTTGGCATACCCAAAGCACTCCTACGGTATCCGGGAGTTACACGATCTCATGGTCTAAGGAAAAGATACTTTGACATTGGAAAACTCTAGCAAACGAACTATACGATCTTGTGCTATGTTTAGGATTGGGTCTTGTCCATCACATCATTCTCCTAATGATGTGAGCTCGTTATCAATGACATCCAGTGTCCATAGTCAGGAAACCATGACTATCTGTTGATCAACGAGCTAGTCAACTAGAGGCTCACTAGGGACATGTTGGTGTCTGTTATTCACACATGTATTACGATTTCCGGATAACACAATTATAGCATGAATAAAGACAATTATCATGAACAAGGAAATATAATAATAACGCTTTTATTATTGCCTCTAGGGCATATTTCCAACAGTCTCCCACTTGCACTAGAGTCAATAATCTAGTTACATTGTGATGAATCGAACACCCATGGAATTCTGGTGTTGATCATGTTTTGCTCTAGGGAGAGGTTTAGTCAACGGATCTGCTATATTCAGGTCCGTATGTACTTTACAAATCTCTATGTCTCCATCTTGAACATTTTCACGAATGGAGTTGAAGCGACGCTTGATGTGCCTTGTCTTCTTGTGAAACCTGGGCTCCTTGGCAAGTGCAATAGCTCCAGTGTTGTCACAGAAGAGCTTGATCGGCCCCGACGCATTGGGTATGACTCCTAGGTCGGTGATGAACTCCTTCACCCATATTGCTTCATGTGCTGCCTCCGAGGCTGCCATGTACTCCGCTTCACATGTAGATCCCGCCACGACGCTTTGCTTGCAACTGCACCAGCTTACTGCCCCATCATTCAAAATATACACGTATCCGGTTTGTGACTTAGAGTCATCCAGATCTGTGTCGAAGCTAGCGTCGACGTAACCCTTTACGACGAGCTCTTCGTCACCTCCATAAACGAGAAACATTTCCTTAGTCCTTTTCAGGTACTTCAGGATATTCTTGACCGCTGTCCAGTGTTCCTTGCCGGGATTACTTTGGTACCTTCCTACCAAACTTACGGCAAGGTTAACATCAGGTCTGGTACACAGCATGGCATACATAATAGAACCTATGGCTGAGGCATAGGGGATGATGCTCATCTCTTCTATATCTTCTGCCGTGGTCGGACATTGAGCTGAGCTCAATTTCATACCTTGTAACACAGGCAAGAACCCCTTCTTGGATTGATCCATATTGAACTTCTTCAATATCTTATCAAGGTATGTGCTTTGTGAAAGACCTATGAGGCGTCTCGATCTATCTCTATAGATTTTGATGCCTAATATATAAGCAGCTTCTCCAAGGTCCTTCATTGAAAAACTTTTATTCAAGTAGGCCTTGATGCTGTCCAAGAGTTCTATATCATTTCCCATCAAAAGTATGTCATCTACATATAATATGAGAAATGCTACAGAGCTCCCACTCACTTTCTTGTAAACGCAGGCTTCTCCATAAGTCTGTGTAAACCCAAATGCTTTGATCATCTCATCAAAGCGAATGTTCCAACTCCGAGATGCTTGCACCAGCCCATAAATCGAGCGATGGAGCTTGCACACTTTGTCAGCATTCTTAGGATCGACAAAACCTTCCGGCTGCATCATATACAATTCTTCCTTAAGGAAACCATTAAGGAATGCCGTTTTTACGTCCATTTGCCATATTTCGTAATCATAGAATGCGGCAATTGCTAACATGATTCGGACGGACTTCAGCTTCGCTACCGGTGAGAAAGTCTCATCGTAGTCAACCCCTTGAACTTGTCAATAACCCTTAGCGACAAGCCGAGCTTTATAGATGGTCACATTACCATCCGCGTCTGTCTTCCTCTTAAAGATCCATTTATTTTCTATGGCTCGCCGCTCAACGGGCAAGTCAGTCAAAGTCCATACCTTGTTTTCATACATGGATCCTATCTCGGATTTCATGGCTTCTAGCCATTTGTCGGAATCCGGGCCCGCCATCGCTTCTTCATAGTTCGAAGGTTCACCGTTGTCTAACAGCATGATTTCCAAGACAGGATTGCCGTACCACTCTGGTGCGGAACGTGTCCTTGTGGACCTTCGAATTTCAGTAGGGGCTTGATCAGAAGTATCTTGATCATTGTCATTAACTTCCTCTCTAGTCGGTGCAGGCACCTCAGGAACATTTTCTTGAGTTGCGCCAATTTCCGGTTCAAGAGGTAATACTTCATCAAGCTCTACTTTCCTCCCACTTACTTCTTTCGAGAGAAACTCTTTCTCCAGAAAGGACCCATTCTTGGCAACAAAGATCTTGCCTTCGGATCTGAGGTAGAAGGTGTACCCAATAGTTTCTTTTGGGTATCCTATGAAGACGCATTTTTCCGACTTGGGTTCGAGCTTTTCAGGTTGAAGTTTCTTGACATAAGCATCGCATCCCCAAACTTTTAGAAACGACAGCTTAGGTTTCTTCCCAAACCATAATTCATACGGTGTCGTCTCAACGGATTTCGACGGAGCCCTATTTAAAGTGAATGCGGCAGTCTCTAAAGCATAGCCCCAAAAGGATAGCGGTAAATCGGTAAGAGACATCATAGATCGCACCATATCTAATAGAGTGCGATTACGACGTTCGGACACACCATTACGCTGAGGTGTTCCAAGCGGCGTGAGTTGTGAAACTATTCCACATTTTCTTAAGTGTGTGCCAAACTCGTGACTCAAGTATTCTCCTCCACGATCTGATCGTAGAAACTTGATTTTCCTGTCACGTTGATTTTCAACCTCACTCTGAAATTCCTTGAACTTTTCAAAGGTTTCAGACTTGTGTTTCATTAAGTAGATATACCCATACCTACTTAAATCATCAGTGAGGGTGAGAACATAACGATAGCCACCACGAGCCTCAACACTCATTGGACCGCACACATCAGTATGTATGATTTCCAATAAGTCGGTTGCTCTCTCCATTGCTCCTGAGAATGGAGTCTTGGTCATTTTACCCATAAGGCATGGTTCGCATGTGTCAAATGATTCATAATCAAGAGACTCTAAAAGTCCATCAGCATGGAGCTTCTTCATGCGTTTGACACCTATGGGACCAAGGCGGCAGTGCCACAGGTACGTGGGACTATCATTATCAACCTTACTTCTTTTGGTACTCACATTATGAACATGTGTAGCATCACGTTCGAGATTCATAAAGAATAAACCATTCACCATAGGAGCATGACCATAAAACATATCTCTCATAAAAATGGAACAACCATTATTCTCAGATTTAAAAGAGTAGCCATCTCGAATTAAACGAGATCCCGATACAATGTTCATGCTCAAAGCTGGCACTAAATAACAATTATTAAGGTTTAAAACTAATCCCGAAGGGAGATGCAGAGGTAGCGTGCCGACGGCGACCACATTGACCTTGGAACCATTCCCGACGCGCATCGTCACCTCGTCCTTTGCCAGTTTCCGCTTATTCCACAGCCCCTGCTTTGAGTTACAAATGTGAGCAACTGCACCGGTATCAAATACCCAGGAGCTACTACGGGCACTAGTAAGGTACACATCAATTACATGTATATCACATATACCTTTTGTTTTGCCGGCCTTCTTATCCGCTAAGTACTTAGGGCAGTTCCGCTTCCAGTGACCGCTTCCCTTGCAATAAAAGCACTCAGTCTCGGGCTTGGGTCCATTCTTTGGCTTCTTCCCGGCAGCTTGCTTGCCGGGCACGGCAACCTCCTTGTCGTCCTTCTTGAAGTTCTTTTTACCCTTGCCTTTCTTGAACTTAGTGGTTTTATTGACCATCAACACTTGATGTTCCTTCCTGACTTCTACCTCTGCTGATTTCAGCATAGCAAATACTTCAGGAATGGTCTTTTCCATCCCCTGCATATTGAAGTTCATCACAAAGCTCTTGTAGCTTGGTGGAAGCGACTGGAGGATTCTGTCAATGACCGCATCATCCGGGAGATTAACTCCCAGCTGAGTCAAGCGGTTATGCAACCCAGACATAGTGAGTATGTGCTCACTGACAGAACTGTTTTCCTCCATCTTACAGCTGAAGAATTTGTCGGAGACTTCATATCTCTCGATCCGAGCATGAGCTTGGAAAACCATTTTCAGCTCTTCGCACATCTCATATGCTCCAAGTCTCTCAAAACGCTTTTGGAGCCCCGGCTCTAGGCTGTAAAGCATGCCGCACTGAACGAGGGAGTAGTCATCGGAACGTGCCTGCCAAGCATTCATAACATCTTGTTCTGCAGGGAGAACGGGTGCGTCACCAAGCAGTGCTTGTAGGACATAATCTTTCTTGGCAGCTATGAGGATGATCCTCAGGTTCCGGACCCAGTCCGTATAGTTGCTGCCATCGTCTTTCAGCTTGGTTTTCTCTAGGAACGCGTTGAAGTTGAGGACTACGTTGGCCATTTAATCTACAAGACATATTGTAAAATATTTAGACTAAGTTCATGATAATTAAGTTCAACTAATCAAATTATTAATGAACTCCCACTTAGATTAGACATCCCTCCAGTCATCTAAGTATTACATGATCCGAGTTTAACTAGACCGTGTCTGATCATCACGTGAGACGGACTAGTCAACGTCGGTGAACATCTTCATGTTGATCGTATCTTCTATACGACTCATACTCGACCTTTCGGTCTTCTGTGTTCCGAGGCCATGTCTGTACATGCTAGGCTCGTCAAGTTAACCTAAGTGTTTGCATGTGTAAATCTGTTTTACACCCGTTGTATGTGAACGTCTGAATAAAACACCCGATCATCACGTGGTGTTTTGAAACAGCGAACTGTCGCAACGGTGCACAGTTAGGGGGAACACTTCTTGAATTTATTGTGAGGGATCATCTCATTTACTACCGTCGTTCTAAGTAAACAAGATGCAAAACATGATAAACATCACATGCAATCAAATAATAAACGTGACATGATATGGCCAATATCACATAGCTCCTTTGATCTCCATCTTGGGGCTCCATGATCGTCTTGTCACCGGCTTGACACCATGATCTCCATCATCATGATCTCCATCATCGTGTCTCCATGAAGTTGCTCGCCAACTATTACTTCTACTACTATGGCTAACGCGTTTAGCAATAAAGTAAAGTAATTTACATGGCGTTTCTCGATGACACGCAGGTCATAAAAAGAATAAAGACAACTCCTATGGCTCCTGCCGGTTGTCATACTCATCGACATGCAAGTCGTGAATCCTATTACAATAGCATGAACATCTCATACATCACATATAGATCATTCATCATTCATCACAACTTTGGCCATATCATATCACAAACCACTTGCTGCAAAAACAAGTTAGACGTCCTCTAATTGTTGTTGCAAGTTTTACGTGGCTGAATTAGGGTTCTAGCAAGAACGTTTTCTTACCTACGTTAAAGCCACAACGTGATTTGTCAACTTCTATTTACCCTTCATAAGGACCCTGTTCATCGATTCCGCTCCAACTAAAGTGAGAGAGACAGACACCCGCCAGCCACCTTATGCAACTAGTGCATGTTAGTCGGTGGAACCGGTCTCACGTAAGCGTACGTGTAAGGTTGGCCCGGGCCGCTTCATCCCACAATACCGCTGAAGCAAGAAAGGACTAGTAACGGCAAGAAAGTTGACAAATCTACGCCCACAACAAATTGTGTTCTACTCGCGCAAGAAGAACTACGCATAGACCTAGCTCATGATGCCACTGTTGGGGAACGTTGCAGAAAACAAAAATTTTCCTACTCGTTTCACCAAGATCATCTAGGAGTTCATCTAGCAACGAGTGATTAGATGCATTTACATACCTTTGTAGATCGCGCACGGAAGCGTTCAAAAGAACGGTGATGATGTAGTCGTACTCGACGTGATCCAAATCACCGATGACCAGCGCCGAACGGACGGCACCTCCGCGTTCAACACACGTACGGGACGGGAGACGTCTCCTACTTCTTGATCCAGCAAGGGGGGAGGAGAGGTTGATGAAGATCCAGCAGCACAACGGCGTGGTGGTGGATGCAGGGCGTCACAGCAGCAGGGCTTCGCTGAGACTACAAGGGAGAGACGTAACGTGGGGAGATGGAGGCGCCAGGGGCTGGTGTGAAATCCCTCCTCTCCCCCCACTATATATAGGGGTGCCATGGGGGGGCGCCGGCCCTAGTAGATGAGATCTACTAGGGGGGGGGGCGGCGGCCAAGGGGAGGTTTCCCTCCCCCCCAAGGCACCTAGGGGTGCCTTCCACCACTAGGACTCCTCCTTGGTGGAAACCCTAGGCGCATGGGCCTATAGGGGCTGGTGCCCTTGGCCCATCTAGGCCAAGGCGCACCCCCTACAGCCCATGTGGCCCCCCGGGATAGGTGGCCCCACCCGGTGGACCCCCGGGACCCTTTCGGTGGTCCCGGTACAATACCGATAACCCCGAAACTTGTCCCGATGCCCGAAATAGCACTTCCTATATATAATTCTTTACCTCCGGACCACTCCGGAACTCCTCGTGACGTCCGGGATCTCATCCGGGACTCCGAACAACATTCGGGTTTCTGCATATACATATCTTCATAACCCTAGCGTCACCGAACCTTAAGTGTGTAGACCCTACGGGTTCGGGAGACAAGCAGACATGACCGAGACGACTCTCCGGTCAATAACCAACAGCGGGATCTGGATTCCCATGTTGGCTCCCACATGCTCCACGATGATCTCATCGGATGAACCACCATGTCGAGGATTCAATCAATCCCGTACGCTATTCCCTTTGTCTATCGATATGTTACTTGCCCGAGATTCGATCGTCGGTATCCCAATACCTCATTCAATCTTGTTACCGGCAAGTCACTTTACTCGTACCGTAATGCATGATCCCGTGACCAGACACTTGGTCACTCTAAGCTCATTATGATGATGCATTACCGAGTGGGCCCAGTGATACCTCTCCGTCATACGGAGTGACAAATCCCAGTCTTGATCCATGTCACCCAACAGACACTTTCGGAGATACCCGTAGTCTACCTTTATAGTCACCCAGTTACGTTGTGACGTTTGGCATACCCAAAGCACTCCTACGGTATCCGGGAGTTACACGGTCTCATGGTCTAAGGAAAAGATACTTTGACATTGGAAAACTCTAGCAAACGAACTATACGATCTTGTGCTATGTTTAGGATTGGGTCTTGTGCATCACATCATTCTCCTAATGATGTGATCTCGTTATCAATGACATCCAGTGTCCATAGTCAGGAAACCATGACTATCTGTTGATCAACGAGCTAGTCAACTAGAGGCTCACTAGGGACATGTTGGTGTCTGTTATTCACACATGTATTACGATTTCCGGATAACACAATTATAGTATGAATAAAGACAATTATCATGAACAAGGAAATATAATAATAATGCTTTTATTATTGCCTCTACGGCATATTTCCAACAAAATCAGCGGAGGTAGAGATCAAAAAGGAAAATCAAGTGTTGATGGTGAATAAAACCACTAAGTTCAAGAAAGGCAAGGGTAAGAAGAACTTCAAGAAGGACGACAAGGGAGTTGCCGCGCCCGGTAAGCCAGTTGCCGGGAAGAAGTCAAGCAATGGACCAAAGCCTGAAACTGAGTGCTTTTATTGCAAGGGAAGCGGACACTGGAAGCGGAACTGCCCCAAGTACTTAACGGACAAGAAGGCTGGCAAAACCAAAGGTATATGTGATATACATGTAATTGATGTGTACCTTACCAGTGCTCGTAGTAGCTCCTGGGTATTTAATACTGGTGCGGTTGCTCATATTTGTAACTCTAAGCAGGAGCTGCGGAATAAGCGGAGACTGGCGAAGGACGAGGTGACGATGCGCGTCGGGAATGGTTCCAAGGTCGATGTAATCGTCGTCGGCACGCTGCCTCTACATTTACCTACGGGATTAGTTTTAAACCTCAATAATTGTTATTTAATATCAGCTTTGAGCATGAATATTGTATCAGGATCTCGTTTAATTCGACATGGCTACTCATTTAAATCCGAGAATAATGGTTGTTCTATTTATATGAGTGATATGTTTTATGGTCATGCCCCGCTGGTGAATGGTTTATTCTTAATGAATCTCGAGCGTAATGTTACACATATTCATAGTGTGAATACTAAAAGATGTAAAGTTGATAACGATAGTCCCACATACTTGTGGCACTGCCGCCTTGGTATCATTGGTGTCAAGCGCATGAAGAAGCTCCGTGCTGATGGACTTTTAGAGTCTCTAGATTATGAATCGTTTGACACATGCGAGCCATGCCTCATGGGCAAGATGACCAAGACTCCGTTCTCCGGAACAATGGAGCGAGCAACCAACTTATTGGAAATCATACATATTGATGTGTGCGGTCCAATGAGCGTTGAGGCTCGCGGAGGATATCGTTATGTTCTCACTCTCACTGATGACTTGAGTAGATATGGGTATGTCTACTTGATGTAACACAAGTCTGAGACCTTTGAAAAGTTCAAGGAATTTCAGAATGAGGTAGAGAATCAACGTGACCGAAAGATAAAGTTCTTACGATCAGATTGTGGGGGTGAATATTGAAGTCACGAATTTGGTACACACTTAAGGAAATGTGGAATCGTTTCACGACTCATGCCGCCTGGAACACCTCAGCAAAATGGTGTGTCCGAACGTCGTAATCGCACTCTATTGGATATGGTGTGATCTATGATATCACTTACCGATTTACCGCTATCATTTTGGGGATACGCTCTAGAGACAGCTACATTCACTTTAAATAGGGCACCATCTAAATCCGTTGAGATGACACCGTATGAATTATGGTTTGGGAAGAAACCTAAGCTGTCATTTCTAAAAGTTTGGGGATGCGATGCTTATGTCAAGAAACTCCAACCTAAGAAGCTCGAACCCAAGTCGGAAAAATGTGTATTCATAGGATACCCTAAGGAAACCATAGGGTATACCTTCTACTTAAGATCCGAAGGCAAGATCTTTGTTGCCAAGAACGGGTGCTTTCTGGAGAAAGAGTTTCTCTCGAAAGAATTAAGTGGGAGGAAAGTGGAACTTGATGAAGTACTACCTCTTGAAACAGTGAGTAGCGCAACTCAAGAAGATGTTCCTGTGGTGCCTGCACCAACAAGAGAGGACGTTAATGATGATGATCAAGATACTTCGGATCAAGCTTCTACTGAACTTCGAAGGTCCACAAGGACACGTTCCGCACCAAAGTGGTATGGCAACCCTGTCTTGGAAATGATGTTGTTAGACAACGGTGAACCTTCGAACTATGAAGAAGCGATGGCGGGCCCAGATTCCAACAAATGGCTTGAAGCCATGCAATCCGAGATAGGATCCATGTATGAAAACAAAGTATGGACTTTGACAGACTTGCCCGATGATCGGTGTCGTGGATTTGTCACGGCAGGTGTCCTAGCGAAAGGACTTAGTCGTGGAGCCATCGCTACGAGTTTACTTGAAGGGGTTAAAGCGGACACAAAGACACGAGGGTTTTATACTAGTTCGGCCCCTTCGATGAAGGTAACAGCCTACGTCTAGTTGTGGTGGATTGATATGATCTCGATGGCTAGGGAGCAAACAAGCTTCGCCTAGGCTCGAGTTGTTGTTGTCTATCTTGAACCGCCGCCGGGTCGTCCCCTTATATACACGGGTGACGCCCGTCGGTCCATAGAGTCCCAGCCGGTTCATATTTGTATCCCGGTCGGTATCTCTCTATTCCTAACTTACAATACAAGTTATACATCAGGTCGGTTTTACAGCTACAGATTCTAAACCGACTATAGGCCTTGGGCCTTCACCTGCTTATACCACTATGAAGTTAACCCGGCCCAAGTAGGCCGGTTTACGCCCAGTGGTAATATCCCCAACATTAGGCCCCAGATTGATTTGAACTGGTTCATGTTAATCCTTCACACCATCTTGCGTCTTGGATGTCTTCTGTTAATTGGCAAATCTCCATGTCGTCATCATTTTTGGTTGCTGTAAACCGGCATGATGTCATCAGTTTTGGCTACTATAAACCGGCATGACGTCATTATGAAATTCATAACGCCCTCTTAATGACAGCTCCTCGATTCGCGCGCTTGACCTAGCTCAGTTGCCTTATAAATAAGACCGAAGGGTCATTTCCTTTCTCTTCCCCTTCGTCCCTTCTTCTTCTTCCTCACATCACCGGCTTTGGAGCTCCGCCACCACCGTCGACCTCTGCCTTGTCTCAGGCCGCTGCATCAACCTGTACATACCAGAGTGTTGCGGCGTCTTTCCGCATCTTCTCCATTCTCGGTAAGTCCTCTCTCCTTCTTAACCTAGATCTGTTCTTAGGGTTTCATGTTCTTGCTATGTTCATTGTGCGTTCATGGCTGTTCTCTGTCCTTGAATGCATCTATGAACTTTACTGTGCTTAATAGCGATCCCTTTAGTATCCGCTTGCTATTTCTCATCCAAGCTCATAAATCTCCTGCACATATCTGCTCGATAGTTCACTTCTGTTCCGCCTTAGTCTTCGAAATTTTTCCTGTTTTTTATGAGCTTGCTGTAGATCCGCGGCTATAACATAATTTTGTGAAACTTGTTTCTGCATAACTAGTTATCCATAGTTTCGATTGCTTCCGATGCTTAGGCCAGGCGGTTTAACTTCACCATAGAGAAAAAATTGTTAGACCGGTATATATGTCATTAGTCCCCTGGTTGAACCGCCAGAATCCATCTGATGTTGCGTTGTAGAAGATCAGTTTATGGGTACTGCCTCCGGTTTACCGTAATTAGATCAACACCGTTTTATCCGGCATGTTCTTGAACCGGATCATTTATTTCTTGTAGATCTTGTCATGGCCAAACAAGTGTACGAGTGCAACTGGGTTC
Source organism: Triticum dicoccoides (assembly GCF_002162155.2). Lineage (NCBI taxonomy): Eukaryota > Viridiplantae > Streptophyta > Magnoliopsida > Poales > Poaceae > Triticum > Triticum dicoccoides. Next base: position 699,027,545 of record NC_041383.1, on the reverse strand, counting down.
CCTCCCGTGTCACAGAATCACAGCTCAACGATCTAGTCCTGATTGGCGCTTTGGATAGCAAAGACACGATTCATTGGAGGGTTCCTGGAGATGAATGTCCTCCTACACCCCAGGAAGGAGAGGTCGTGGTCTTCACAGATCATATGGCCCGGGGCTTCAAACCGCCCGGCTCCAAATTTTATCGGGATGTGTTAGCCAACTTTCAACTCCGTCCACAGGATATTGGCCCCAACTCTGTCACCAATCTATGTCATTTTCAAGTACTTTCTGAGGCATATCTTCAAGAGGAGCCTTCAGTCGAGTTATTTAGAGATCTCTTTCATCTGAACCATCGTACTGAATTCACTAACGGCCCTAATACCGAACTGGGCGGTATGGCCATTCAGAAGAGGAAAGAAATCACCTACCCTCACGTCAAACTCCATACGCACCCCAAAGAATGGAACGTAACTTGGTTTTATTGCAAGGATACATCTCCTGACAATGAAAATCCCTTGCCTGGCTTCCGTCCAGAACGGCTCAGCAACACTCACCCTTTTCCACAAAGGCTAAGCGCCAAGGAGAGAATTAAATATGCTCCTCAACTGTCCAAGCTCCGGGCCTTCATGGCCAATGGTTTAACAGGAATAGACCTTGCACGCTGCTGGATATCATGGAGTATTTTGCCTCTAAGCCGGCGCCCAAATTTGATGTGTGAGTATACTGATAGTGTCGATGACCCACTCCGACACACTAAAATCCAACTCCCTGAGGACGAAGTCACAGAATCTGTGAAAAAGATGCTGAATGAACCGGAGCACCTCTATGCTCAAACCAGTGTTCTTCCTTACTGCACCACCAACAAACCGCCAGCGGTAATATTTCAATTGCTCTATTGTTGAACCGGGTTACTATTTTATACGTTCAACGTTTAATTGCTGCTGATCCAGGGTGATAATCCGTTCTGGAGTAAGAAACTTCCTCAAGACAAAACGGAGAAGGCAGGACGGCCAACCCGGCCCAACACCAAGGTTGTCAAGAAACCAGCTCATAAGAGAAAAACCACCGCTTCATCTGACCCAGCCATTGATGATGATGTGGGTAATCCGGATCCTGAGGTAGAACTTGATTCACTTGGCTTACTTTTTACATGCCTTATTGATGATGATGTTTGTCAGGATGACGCTGAAGCCAGCAATGCGGTTTTCGTTGACGTAACCATTCTCTCTTCCGATTCAGAAATCTTTCCTTTGCCAAAATTTCGCTGGGTAAACCGGAAAGTTAAATTTTCTCCTCCTCTTGCTTATCTGGATTCCCAATTTCTTATGAAGACCCAGCAACACGAAGCTCGCCGCACAACCCGGCACAGTGGCCAGGTAGTTACCTCTGCCGGTTTACCAAACAGTCCGGTTCGAAAACGCCGCTCCGAGGTCTCCAACCTTTTTATTGATTTAAATCGTAAAGCGGGTTTCTTCCGTCAACCTCTTAATCCATCCGACTCCGATTATCAGGTCACTTCTCATTCATCATCTGGTGAATCGTCGGCCACCCAGCTACCACCTTTGAAAACAGTTGCTGGGTAAGTTAAACGGAACATATGCTTCCAGTATACTGCGCAATGATTTACACTTTTCCTTAATTTTTATCTTTTCTTCCAGGGATAAACCGAAACCAAGCAAGAAGGCCCGCCTGGATAAAGCGGCTGAAGAAAATGTGGCCCTAGAACATGACCAAGCGCCGGATCGTGAAGTGTTTACTTCTGAAGATATCCCCAATGATCCTCCTCTGCAAGACGACATTATCCCTGAAGAAGGTCTTATTAATGCTCCAGCTTCTGCTGATCCGCCTGCCAGCTCTGTCCAGATTGAGAAATCCACACTCCTGCTGACAAAACGGCCGCACCAACCCAAACCGGCGAGTCAAAAGATGATGATGTTGTGATTACCGGTGTAGGCCGCTCTGAACCCGGGAATCCTGCCACCCTTACCAGGCATACCATCAAAGAGGCTTCTTCCTCTTTGAACAAAGGAAAATGGGATGTTGAATTAGAAACATATGCCGCTCTGAATGCTCAAGATCTTCACTCTGGCTATTTAAACCGGCTTTACACTAGCCGTGACTGTGAAGCTGGCCTGGTCAAAATGATGAGGGATAAATTTGAGGTAAATTCCTTTTTTCTTTTCTGCCATTGCATTCATCCCGGTAGCCCCCAAGGGCCGGTTTGTGACCTTGGTCAAACCGGGACTTGATCCTGAATATATATTTTTTGAAATCCGTCGGCATAACCCTCGAGGGCCGGTTTAGCATAAGCAAACCGGGGCTAAAAAATAAAAAGTTGTCCTTAGAACATAACTTGATCAAATAGCCATTAGCCCCCAAGTGCCAAGTTGAATACTTGTATTGAGCTTGGGACTTTGTAATCGAGCAATATACAAAAAATTGAAGGTACATTAGCCCCCAAGTATCAGGCATATAACCTTGTTATGTGGTTGATACTTCAATTTCTTGGCTCGCCTGTGCAAAGCTTTAAAATGCCATCTGTATGCAGGCTGAGATTAAAATCAAGGAGGACCGGATTGCCGATTTGCAAGAGGCCCTGAAGACCCAGCAAGCTGAAACAGATAAGGCCAAGCAAGAATTAACCAGCGCTTTGAGCACTGCTGAACAGCTAAAACAAAATTTCAAGAAAGTGCGAGCTGACTGGGCCACTGAGAAGGCCGGTTTAACCAAAAGAGCAGAAAATGCTGAAGCGGCCCTTAAACTGGTGGTAGATGAACTGACGGCCGTACAGCGGCAAATACACTCCATGACTGCTACAATCTTTGGTAAGCTCCTTGTAACCTCTGTGATAAATTTGAATCTGCTGTATTGTTAATCCGGTTTGAGACCATTCCAATCCTGTTGTAGGCACACGTATTGGGCACTTAGGAAATGATGTGCGGAAGAAACTGAAAGCTGCCTACACTTTGGTAGAACAATTGTACACTGGAGCCCAACGGATCATCAGCACAGCTTCTCACAACAACCTGGCGCCCTCTTTAATCCAGGACACTCTTAGCAAGTTGTCAATGCTTCCAGCCCGGATTGAGGAGCTGAAAAAATCCGCTGCCCGAACCGGAGCCATCAATGCCTTAATCCGGGCAAAGGCATGGTTGCCCGACTTTGATCCTGTGGAAGCAGCTCAAGGCTATCCCAGTCTGAAAGAAGATGGCTCTGAGTTCAATGAAGAAGATTTAAGGATCATAAACCGTGCAGTGCGTCCTCTTGCTTGCCAGTTAGCTGAAGAGGCAGATTTGACGCATTATCAAGCGCAATATAATAATCAAAACAAGCGAGTGCCTGCCCCAACTGTTGAAGCGGAGAATCTGATTCCTCCAATCCGTAAGCACACTTACGCCCCTGATATTGAACCGTCTTCCCTGATCCATGAAGAAGCTGTTTTCCAAGCTTTAATGGGAATCGACTGGACCACTGTTGATTTCCAGCCGATGGGTAGAGACGAGGAAGCTGAAGCGGCGGAGGATGAGGAGCAGGCTTGAACCGGAAGCCGGTTTGAAGAGCTACTTGCAACATCCTTCCTCAAAAACAATGATTTTGTTTGGGCACCATGCTGCCTTGTAATAAGATAGTCAAAACTTCTGCCTGGAATATGCCTTCGTGCATAAGTACTGAAGCTTTTGCTTGAAAAACTTTAATTCATATTTCCTGCAATCAGAAAAATTTGAACTTCGGTAGCGGTTATACCGTCAGCCGGATTATGATCTTAATATGTGTATCAGAAATATAACAAATATATGATACATAAATACCTGCCATGTTTGGGTACAAAGCTGGCTTATCCAAGCCTGAAGCGGTGGTTTTATAAACCATTACCGTCAAAAAGGGAGAAAGTAGCCCCCGTACAAACTGTACTGACTTAATACGAGCCCCCTGGTTACTCCATGATGTTAACAGGGAAAAGGTAAACCGGGCAGACTCCTCCGGATTAGAAGGGGGATCAAAAATCATTGGCTGAACCGGAAAAAATATACTTGTTAACATAAAGAAATCCAACAAAAGCAAAAAACGAACAAACCATGAAAACAACATGGAAGCAGAAGTAATGATAAAAAAACCATTTGCAAAAATATGCTATACTGAGCTGTTCAGATGGCATTACCATGGTCGGACAAGATCAAGGCCCCCAATAGGAGTGACAATGATTCAAGTCAGCCAGGTCCCCAAATGACTCATGGCATATATGCCAAATCAAGAGGCATAGCAATGGCTCGGGCCCGACCATGCTCCCAAGTGATCTTGTGGCCTTAGGCCGACCAAGAGGCGTGACTGGTTCAGACTTGACCAAGTCCCCAAATGATCTGGTGGCTGTTGCCTATCAAAGGGTGTTTGTTGGTTCGGACACGACCAAAGCCCCCAGTGATATATAAAAACAAATGTCAAGGGGTAAACCGGAGGCCGCTTTAGACAGAACCACTCCGTGTAACCTCGCATGATGAAAAAGACAGAGACCCCGCTTCAGCTGAGGATCCGGTTTGATATATCAAAGATAATATATACACTGTCATGATATGTACATAGTTAGAGCCAATGGCTTAAGTATAGTAAGGCCGAAGATGAGCTATATTCCACGGTCTGTTGGTCTCCTCTTCTGATGTACGTGAGTCTTGATGCTCTCGAATATCAATCAGATAATACGACCCATTGTGCAGATTCTTGCTGACTACGAAGGGTCCCTCCCAAGGTGGGGATAACTTGTGCATATCTGTTTGATCTTGGATGAATCGAAGCACCAAATCTCCTTCTTGAAAAGTTCTGGTTCTAACCCGGCGACTGTGATAGCGACGAAGATCTTGCTGGTAAATCGCCGAACGGGCAGCCGCTATATCACGCTCCTCGTCCAATAGGTCCAAAGCATCTTGTCGTGTTGTCTCATTGTCTGCCTCAACATAAGCTGCCACACGAGGCGAATCGTGCCGGATGTCACTAGGGAGAACCGCCTCTGCTCCATAGACCATAAACAACGACGTGTATCCTGTGGACCGGTTTGGCGTAGTATTGATACTCCATAATACAGATGGCAGCTCTTCAACCCAACATCCTGGTGTTCTTTGCAATGGGACCAAAAGCCGGGGTTTGATGCCTCGCAAGATTTCCTGATTAGCTCGTTTTGCTTGTCCATTGGACTGGGGGTGTGCCACTGACGACACATTAAGTCGGATGTGCTCACGTTCACAGAACTCCTTCATAGCGCCCTTGGATAAATTGGTACCATTATCAGTAATGATACTGTGTGGAAAACCAAACCGGAAAATCACCTTCTTGATGAACTGTACCGCTGTTGCTGCATCACACTTGCTGACAGGCTCCGCTTCAACCCACTTGGTAAATTTATCAACTGCCACCAAAAGGTGAGTTTTCTTATCCTTGGATCTTTTAAAAGGTCCAACCATGTCTAGCCCCCAAGTTGCAAACGGCCATGTTATTGGGATCATCCTCAACTCCTGAGCCGGCACATGAGCACGCCTTGAAAATTTCTGACATCCATCACACCGTTTAACCAAGTCCTCCGCGTCAGCATGTGCTGTCAACCAGTAGAACCCGTGACGAAACGCCTTTGCAACCAGAGACTTTGAACCGGCGTGGTGCCCACAATCCCCTTCATGGATTTCTCTTAAGATTTCACAGCCTTCCTCGGGAGAAACACAACGTTGAAACGCCCCTGATACACTGCAATGATGTAATTCACCATTGACAATCGTCATAGACTTGGATCGCCGGACTATCTGCCTGGCCAGAATCTCATCCTCTGGCAACTCCCCCCTTGTCATGTACGCAAGATAAGGAACTGTCCAATCCGGAATAACACGCAAGGCTGCCACCAATTGGGACTCCGGATCAGGAATAGCCAAATCCGCTTCACCTGGGATCTTGACTGACGGATTGTGCAACACATCCAAAAAGACGTTAGGCGGAACCGGTTTACGCTGAGAGCCCAACCGGCTTAAAGCGTCCGCCGCTTCATTCTTCCGACAGTCCACATGATCCACTTGATAACCCTTGAAACAACCTGCAATATTATCCACCTCCCGACGATATGCAGCCATGAGCGGGTCTTTAGAATCCCAAGTGCCAGACACCTGTTGAGCCACTAGGTCCGAGTCACCAAAACACTTAACCCGGCTTAAATTCATCTCTTTAGCCATCCGCAGACCATGGAGCAAGGCTTCATACTCAGCTGCATTATTAGTACAAGGGAACATTAAGCGGAGAACATAACAAAACTTATCACCTCGCGGGGAAGTTAATACGACTCCAGCCCCCGATCCTTCCAATTGCTTGGATCCATCAAAATGAATAGTCCAATATGTGTGATCCGGCTTCTCCTCTGGAGCTTGTAATTCCGTCCAATCATTGATGAAATCAACAAGTGCCTGAGACTTCACTGCCATCCGAGGCACATACTTCAATCCGTGCGGCCCCAGCTCTATAGCCCACTTGGCAATCCGGCCAGTCGCCTCTCGATTCTGTATAATATCACCCAAGGGAGCTGAACTGACCACTGTGATGGGGTGCCCTTGAAAATACTGCTTCAACTTCCGACTGGCCATAAAAACACCATAGACCAGCTTCTGCCAATGCGGATACCTTTGCTTGGATTCAATCAGCACCTCACTGATATAATAAACCGGCCGCTGAACCGGATATTCCTTGCCTGCCTCTTTGCGCTCCACCACAATAGCCACGCTAACTGCCCGAGCATTAGCCGCTACATATAATAATAGTGGCTCCTTGTCGACCGGAGCTGCAAGAACAGGCGGATTGGCTAACTGCCGCTTCAGATCCTCAAATGCCTCGTCAGCAGCTGGACTCCAGATGAAATTGTCTGTCTTCCTCAGCATTTGGTACAAAGGGATAGCCTTCTCCCCGAGGCGGCTGATAAACCGGCTCAGCGCAGCGATTCGGCCCGCCAAACGCTGAACATCATTGATACATTCCGGTTTAGCTAGAGATGTAATAGCCGTAATCTTCTCCGGATTAGCCTCAATTCCTCTGTTAGACACCAAGAAACCCAGTAGCTTGCCTGCTGGAACACCAAAAACACACTTGGCCGGATTAAGCATCATCCTGTAAGCTCGCAAGTTGTCAAAGGTCTCCTTCAAATCATCCACCAGTGTCTCCTTCTGCCTTGATTTTACTACAATATCATCCACATATGCGTGCACATTGCGGCCGATCTGCTCATGCAGGCAATTCTGTACACACCGTTGATAAGTGGCTTGGGCGCTCTTGAGCCCGAAGGGCATAGATACATAGCAGAAGGCTCCAAAGGGAGTGATGAATGCTGTTTTCTCCTGGTCCTTAACCGCCATCTTGATCTGATGATATCCAGAGTATGCATCCAAAAAACTCAAACGCTCACAACCCGCCGTGGCATCAATGATCTGATCAATACGGGGGAGGGAAAAAGGGTCTGCCGGACAGGCTTTGTTAAGATCTGTGTAATCCACACACATAAGCCAAGTGCCGTTTTTCTTAAGAACCAGCACCGGATTAGCAAGCCACTCTGGATGGAACACCTCAATAATAAAACCAGCTGCTAAAAGCCTGGCCACTTCCACTCCAATGGCTTTGCGTCTTTCTTCGTTAAACCGGCGGAGGAACTGTTTCACCGGTTTATACTTAGGATCCACATTAAGAGTGTGCTCAGCGAGTTCCCTCGGTACACCTGGCATGTTAGACGGCTTCCATGCAAAAATGTCCCGATTCCCACGGATGAACTCGATGAGCGCGCTTTCCTATTTGGGATCCAGGTTGGCACTGATAGTGAACTGCTTGGATGAATCGCCGGGCACGAAGTCAACAAGCTTGGTCTCAGCTGCCGATTTGAACTTCAGATCTGAATCATGCTCTGTAGTTGGCTTCTTTAAAGGGGTCATATCCGCCGGATCGACCTTGTCCTTGTAATACTTCAACTCTTCCGTGGCACAGACCGACTATGCGTAAGCCGCATCACCCTCTTCACATTCCAAAGCGATCCTACGGTTCCCGTGAACCGTTATCGTCCCCTTGTAACCCGGCATCTTGATCTGTAAGTAGATATAACAAGGCCGCGCCATGAATTTGGCATAAGCCGATCGCCCAAATAAGGCATGATACGGGCTTTGGATCTTCACCACTTCGAAGCTCAATTTTTCCGACTGGGAGTCGTGCTCATCTCCAAAAGTCACATCTAGAGCTATTTTACCAACAGGATATGCAGATTTGCCTGGCACAACACCATGGAATACTGTATTCAACGGTCTGAGATCCTCGTCTGTTAGTCCCATGCGCCTGAATGTCTCATAATATAGTATGTTAATACTGCTTCCTCCATCCATGAGTACCTTGGTGAATTTATAACCCCCCACCTGAGGGTCCACCACTAATGCTAACTGGCCCGGATTATCAACCCAGGACGGGTGATCTTCTCTGCTCCACACGATGGGCTGCTCTGACCAGTGTAAGTAACGCGGTAAGGCCGGTTCAACAGAATTCACCGCTCGTTTGTGGAGTTTTCGGTCGCGCTTATCCAAGCCTGTTGTGAAGACATGGTATTGCCCATTGCTCAATTGCTTTGGCTGGCTCTGATAGCCTGACTGCTGCTGCTGCTGCTGGCTGTTCTGATTATTCTGGTGGTTGTGACCGCCCTGATTACATCCTGAACCGGAAACCCCATTGTGATCCGGCCCGCTAAAACCGGATCCTGAACCGCCACCTGATCCGTGATCATACCGGAAAGCATTAGAGTTCTTGAACTCCTGCATGATATAGCAATCTTTCCAAAGATGGTTAGCCGGTGCCTCCTTCGTCCCGTGCTTTGGGCAAGGCTGATTCAACAAATAGTTCAAACGGCTTGCATTAGGATTGGGAGCAACGTTATGATTTGCCGCTTTACCTCTGTGCCGCTGCCCCCTGTCCTACGCGTGAGTGTTGGCCACAAAGTCCATACTGCCGTCCGCCTTGCGCTTGCCTCCGTTTCCATGACCCGCTAGTTAGTTCTGCTGATGTTTGGAGTTGCTATTCTTCTTTCCCTTCCCTGCTTCATCATCATTAAGCTCGGGATCCTTGGTACTGTCCGAATCGGCATACTTCACTAAGGCAGCCATGAGGGTTCCCATGTCATTACAGAGCCGCTTCATGCGTCCCAGTTTCAATTTTAGAGGCTCAAAACGGCAGTTGCCTTCTAGAGTTAAGACCGCAGAGTCAGCATTAATCCTGTCAGACGAGTGCAAAATTTCCGAAACGCGGCGCACCCAATGGGTCGTTGACTCTCCTTCTTCCTGGACACAAGCCGCCAGGTCTACTATGGACTTGGGCTGCTTACATGTATCCTTGAAATTCTGTATAAACCGGGCCCGCAACTGGGCCCAAGAGCTGATAGAATTGGGCGGTAGGCTCTTTAACCAAGTACGAGCCGTGCCCTCGAGCATCATGGTGAAATATTTTGCACATGCGGCCTCATCCACATCCAGCATTTCCATGGCCATCTCATAACTCTCTATCCACGCTTCAGGGGGTAAATCAGCGGTATAATTCGGCACCTTGCGTGGACCCTTGAAATCTTTAGGCAGGCGCACATTACGTAAAGCAGGGATCAAGCAAGGCACTCCCAGAGCGGATGTGATTCCTAGTCCGGCAAAGGTGGCAGAACGAACCGGTGTAAGTTGGCCCGCATTATCCTGTGCTGCTAACTCGGCCTCCCTTTGCGCCCGGGCCCGGTTCACCGCATCCCGAGCATCGACAACACCACCTGCTGGGTCATCACCACGGGCCGCTTCACGGCCGTGCGCATTGCTTGATATGGCCGGTTCATCTATGCGCCTGCTGTAACTCCGGCTCGGACGGGGCGTAGAATGAATCCGATCACGGCTGTATGAGTATGCCTCCTGCTGAATCAGCGCGGTCCGGAGAAGCTCCTTAACCCGGCGTGTCTCCACTGCTTGCGGAGAATCCCCCTCGACTGGGATGGCCTCTAACCGTGCTGCGGCCGCAACAAGGTTGTCCATAGGATTCGAATAATGACCCGGGGGAGTCTGGACCGGTGGAGGAACCGCAATATTTTGGTGAGGGGGTTCCATCAGGCGAGGTTGGACCGTCGCTCCTGGCCCTGGCGCCTCAATCCGATTTGTCTCCTGGTACCGCGGTGGATTATTGGGTCTAGCTCCTGGAGTGTGAAAGAGATTTCGGGGGTCAAACCCTAACGGCAGGCGTGATCTGTGCTTCCGCTTTAAAACCTCCTGTGATGCATTCTGGTCAAGCATGAGTTTATAGGCCTGTGCGTCCAAAGCGGCCCGCTCTGCGGCCATCCGGTCTTTTTCTGCTGCCAGATCCGCTTTGGCTTGCACGATCTGCTCTCTTACCTTCGCGATTTCTGCATTATGAGCCTCTTGATCCGCCGGATCATCCTCTGCCATAAGCGCGGCTAGTGCGTCAAACAGATCAGATAGAACTTGAACCGGCGGGCGCACAAGGCCTCCTGCCCCTGCTGCCGCTGCCGCTGCGGATCCGGAGAGCATTGCTGCGGCAGTCGGAGAATAATTCGCCGCCTGGGTGCCAGCCATGAATATTCCAACCCGGTTGATCTGGCCTGGGGGGTCCGGAATACTGTCGCCATCGGAACAACCCCTAACCTGATCGTCTTGCATCCGGTATAGCGACTCGGTCTCTCTGGTCGAGGACTCATCGCCGGAATAGACGACGGTCTCGCTACCGTGCTCCAATTCGTCCTCACGCTCTCCTCCGTAGATGACTCCAACGAATGCACGCTTCATGGCCGGTTTACCCTGGGTAGATCTCGCACGCTGAGCCATCTCGACGGGGTCGGTGCAGATGTCCGGCTCAGGCCCAGGCTCACCAATCTTGCCGATGAAGACGTGTATGCTGCCAAAGGGGACCCGGTACCCATACTCTTGGTCATCGATGTAGATCCTGCCCCGATGACTCTTGGTCATCCGACCCACAACGTAGCCTTCGAGTCCCTTGAGCTTGCCCTCCAAGATCATCAAACCATCGTGCGATAGCCCCACGGTGGGCGCCAACTGTCGTGGATTTGTCACGGCAGGTGTCCTAGCGAAAGGACTTAGTCGTGGAGCCATCGCTACGAGTTTACTTGAAGGGGTTAAAGCGGACACAAAGACACGAGGGTTTTATACTAGTTCGGCCCCTTCGATGAAGGTAACAGCCTACGTCTAGTTGTGGTGGATTGATATGATCTTGATGGCTAGGGAGCAAACAAGCTTCGCCAAGGCTCGAGTTGTTGTTGTCTGTCTTGAACCGCCGCCGGGTCGTCCCCTTATATACACGGGTGACGCCCGTCGGTCCATAGAGTCCCAGCCGGTTCATATTCGTATCCCGGTCGGTATCTCTCTATTCCTAACTTACAATACAAGTTATACATCAGGTCGGTTTTACAGCTACAGATTCTAAACCGACTATAGGCCTTGGGCCTTCACCTGCTTATACCACTATGAAGTTAACCCGGCCCAAGTAGGCCGGTTCACGCCCACTGGTAATATCCCCAACAATCGGCGAGCGATAGAAAACAAATGGATCTTTAAGAAGAAGACGGACGCGGATGGTAATGTTACCATCTATAAAGCTCGACTTGTCGCTAAGGGTTATCGACAAGTTCAAGGGGTTGACTACGATGAGACATTCTCTCCCTTAGCGAAGCTGAAGTCTCTCCGAATCATGTTAGAAATTGCCGCATACTATGATTATGAGATATGGCAGATGGACGTCAAAACGGCATTCCTTAACGGTCACCTTAAGGAAGAACTGTATATGATGCGGCCGGAAGGTTTTGTCGACCCTCAGAATGCTAACAAGGTATGCAAGCTCTAGTGATCCATTTATGGGCTGGTGCAAGCATCTCGGAGTTGGAATATTTGCTTTGATGAGATGATCAAAGCATTTGGGTTTATGCAGACTTATGGAGAAGCCTGCGTTTACAAGAAAGTGAGTGGGAGCTCTGTAGCATTTCTCATATTATATGTAGATGACATACTTTTGATGGGAAATGATATAGAACTTTTGGACAGCATAAAGGCCTACTTGAATAAGTGTTTTTCAATGAAGGACCTTGGAGAAGCTGCTTACATATTAGGCATCAAAATCTATATAGATAGATCAAGACGCCTCATAGGTCTTTCACAAAGCACATACCTTGATAAGATATTGAAGAAGTTCAATATGGATCAGTCCAAGAAGGGGTTCTTGCCTGTGTTGCAAGGTGTGAAATTGAGCTCGGCTCAATGCCCGACCACGGCAGAAGATAAATAAGAGATGAGTGTCATCCCCTATGCCTCAGCCATAGGGTCTATTATGTATGCCATGATGTGTACTAGACCTGATGTAAACCTTGCCATAAATTTGGTAGGAAGGTACCAAAGTAATCCCGGCAAGGAACACTGGACAGCGGTCAAGAACATCCTAAAGTACCTGAAAAGGACTAAGGATATGTTTCTCGTATATGGAGGTGACTAAGAGCTCATCGTAAAGGGTTACGTCGATGCTAGCTTCGACACAGATCTGCATGACTCTAAGTCACAGACCGGATACGTGTATATTTTGAATGGTGGGGCAGTAAGCTAGTGCAGTTGCAAGCAAAGCATCGTGGCGGGATCTACATGTGAAGCGGAGTACATGGCAGCCTCGGAGGCAGTGCATGAAGCAATCTGGGTGAAGGAGTTCATCACCGACCTAGGAGTCATACCTAATGCGTCGGGGCCGATCGCACTCTTCTGTGACAACACTGGAGCTATTGCACTTGCCAAGGAGCCCAGGTTTCACAAGAAGACCAGGCACATCAAGCGTCGCTTCAACTCCATATGTGAAAATGTTCAAGATGGAGACATAGATATTTGTAAAGTACATACGGATCTGAATGTAGTAGATCCGTTGACTAAACCTCTCCCTAGAGCAAAACATGATCAACATCAGAATGCAATGGGTGTTCGATTCATCACAATGTAACTAGAATATTGACTCTAGTGCAAGTGGGAGACTGTTGGAAATATGCCCTACAGGCAATAATAAAATGGTTATTATTATATTTCTTTGTTCATGATAATTGTCTGTTATTCATGCTATAACTGTGTTATCCGGAAATCGTAACACACGTGTGAATACATAGACCACAACATGTCCCTAGTAAGCCTCTAGTTGACTAGCTCGTTGATCAGTAGATAGTCATGGTTTCCTGACTATGGGCATTTGATGTCATTGATAACGGGATCACATCTAGGAGAATGATGTGATGGACAAGACCCAATCCTAAGCATAGGTCAAAGATCGTGTAGTTCGTTTAGTCAGAGCTTTTCCAAATGTCAAGTATCATTTCCTTAGACCATTAGATTGTGCAACTCCCGGATACCGTAGGAGTGCTTTGGGTGTGCCAAACGTCACAACGTAATTGGTGACTATAAAGGTGCACTACGGGTATCTCCGAAAGTGTCTGTTGGGTTGGCACAAATCGAGACTGGGATTTGTCACTCCGTATGACGGAGAGGTATCTCTGGACCCACTCGATAATGCATCATCAATTGAGCTCAATGTGACCAAGTTTCTGGTCACAGGATCATGCATTACGGTACGAGTAAAGTGACTTGCCGGTAACGGGACTGAACGAGGTATTGGGATACCGACGATCGAGTCTCGGGCAAGTAATGTACCAATTGACAAAGGGAATTGTATACGGGATTGATTGAATCCTCGACATCGTGGTTCATCCAATGAGATCATCGAGGAGCATGTGGGAGCCAACATGGGTATCCAGATCCCGCTGTTGGTTATTGACCGGAGAGGCGTCTCGGTCATGTCTGCATGTCTCCCGAACCCGTAGGGTCTACACACTTAAGGTTCGGTGACGCTAGGGTTGTAGAGATATGGATATGCAGTAACCCGAAAGTTGTTCGGAGTCCCGGATGAGATCCCGGATGTCACGAGGAGTTCCGGAGTGGTCCGGAGGTGAAGAACTATATATAGGAAGTGCAGTTTCGGCCATCGGGAAAGTTTCGGGGGTCACCGGTATTGTACCGGGACCACCAGAAGGGTCCCGGGAGTCCACCGGGTGGGGCCACCTATCCCGGAGGGCCCCGTGGGCTGAAGTGGGAGGGGAACCAGCCCCTGGTGGGCTGGTGCGCCCCCCCCCCTTGGGCCCCCCTGCGCCTAGGGTTGGAAACCCTAGGGTTGGGGGCGCCTCCACTTGCCTTGGGGGGCAAGCCTCCCCTTGGCCGCCGCCCCCCTAGGAGATCCCATATCCTAGGGCCGGCGCCCCCCCCCCCCTAGGGGGCCTATATAAAGGGGGGGAGGGAGGGCAGGCGCACCCCAAAGTCTTGGCGCCTCCCTATCCCCTGCTACACCTATCCCTCTCGCAGAAGCTCGGCGAAGCCCTGCCGGGATCCCTGCTGCATCCACCACCACGTCGTCGTGCTGCTGGAACTTCATCAACCTCTCCTTCCCCCTTGCTAGATCAAGAAGGAGGAGATGTCACGCTGACCATACGTGTGTTGAACGCGGAGGTGCCATCCGTTCGGCGCTAGGATCTCCAGTGATTTGGATCACGACGAGTACGACTCCCTCAACCCCGTTCTCTTGAACGCTTCCGCTCACGATCTACAAGGGTATGTAGATGCACTCCTCTCTCTCGTTGCTGGATGAACTCATAGATTGATCTTGGTGAACGTAGAAATTTTTTATTTTATGCAACGTTCCCCAACATAGTTCACCCTCGGGGCTGAGGGTATGTACCAGTAGCTATGTGTTTGATCTCTCTCTCTCTCTCGTGTTACCTCTATGGCACGATCTTGATGTATCCCGAGCTTTGCTATTGTAGTTGGATCTTATGATGTTTCTCCCCCTCTACTCTCTTGTGATGAATTGAGTTTCCCCTTTGAAGTTATCTTATCGGATTGAGTCTTTTATGAGAACACTTGATGTATGTCTTGCCGTGATTATCTGTGGTGACAATGGGATATCATGTGCCACTTGATGTATGTTTTGGTGATTAACTTGCGGGTTTTGTGACATTGGGAACCTATGCATAGGGGTTGGCACATGTTCTTGACTCTCCGGTAGAAACTTTGGGGCACTCTTTGAAGTACTTCTTATGTTGGTTGGCTGAATCTGAGATTGTGTGATGCATATCGTATAATCATGCCCACGGATACTTGAGGTTACAATGGAGTATCTAGGTGACATTATGGTTTTGGTTGATTTGTCTCTTAAGGTGTTATTCTAGTACGAACTCTTTTATCTATTGATCCGAAAGAATAGCTTTGAGGTGGTTTTGTACCCTACCATAATCTCTACGTTTGTTCTCCGCTATTAGTGGCTTCGGAGTGACTCTTTGTTGCATGTTGAGGGCTTGTCATATGTTCTATCTATGTTATTATTGTTGAGAGAACTTGCACTAGTGAAAGTATGAACCCTAGGCCTTGTTTCCTATCATTGCAATACCGTTTACGCTCACTTTTATCTTTAGTTACCTTGCTGTTTTTATTATTTCAGATTACAAAAACCTATATCTACCATCCATATTGCACTTGTATCACCATCTCTTCGCCAAACTAGTGCACCTATACAATTTACCATTGTATTGGGTGTGTTGGGGACACAAGAGACTTTTTGTTATTTCGTTGCAGGGTTGCTTGAGAGAGACCATCTTCATCCTACGCCTCCTATGGATTGATAAACCTTAGGTCATCCACTTGAGGGAAATTTGCTACTGTCCTACAAACTTGTGCACTTGCAGGCCCAACAACGTCTACAAGAAGAAGGTTGTGTAGTAGACATCAATTACCTGCTACTTTATTGTCCCGTTCACCTCTTGGACTCCAAGTCAGGTCCAAATTAATGTTCAAACTTGAGTTCTAAATTAGTTGTGGGGCACATATCGAGGCAGCAATGAATAGTATCTATGTCTAATATCTGGTTCACCTAGGGTAGGCCTATGTTGTTCATCTTGGGTGGGAAAGAAATAGTAAAGCAAACACCATCTGTCTTTTTATTAAATTAAAGCAATCATCAGCATGCTATCATTATTTTTGGATCCATCCACTTGTTGTTACCATCACTCTAAATTTCTGCATGCTCTCCTTAGATAATCTCACCATATTTTTTTGTATGCGTGTCAGATATTGTACACAGTCATGCTGAACATGTAGAGAAAAAGAGAAGAGTTTTGCGCGGCAATACAATGTCATGCAGACATCGCTCCATGGTGGGTTCAATGGCAAACCCTCCCCCCCCCCCACACTCCAGATTGTAATCCAGAGGAAAATATCTGTTCTGAGGCGGATTCAGACGCAGCTGACCACTCCTGTTTACCCCCAAGGTGTTTGCTCTACCTTGGCATGATGATGTTAGTCATATCATGCATATGTTGCCTTGCAGTGCCTACTTTTGACATCATATATGTCATCTGTTTAGTTTAGACATGTTTTGTAATGCCACCTCTTTAGTTTCTATATCATATATGGTAATTATGCAGTCTCATGTCTTTTAGCCAGCCATAATATATGTGAAATGTGCAATGCTATCCTGTTTAACCAGGCATCATATACTTGAATGATATCTTGCCCATCCTTTTCTTCATTACATTTACATTTGTCGACAATGTTTGTACATTAAACTACTCTTCGTGTGAATCAGCCATTTGGGTGGGAGATGGTCTGGAGTGAAAACAAGGCCTTCAGAGCAGACAGTGCTACCTGTCGAAGCAGATCTCTTGTTGGGTCCCGATAGCTCCTCAGAGATGGATTCAGAGACAGATGACCAGTCATATTCCCCCACCGAGCTGTATGCTCTAACTTGGCACGGTTATACTGCTCATATCATGCATATGGTGTCTTGCATTGCATAGTTTAGACATCATATACACAATATTCAACACCATGTTCTTAGTTTAGACATCATATCGAATGCCCTCTGTTTAGCATACAAATCACATATGTGAATTAAATCATGTGATCCTAATTACTTAGATAACATGTAGGTGAATTATGTCATGCAATCCTGTTTAGTTATTCATCATATCTTTGAATTATGTTATGCTATGCTATCCAGTTTAGATAGACATCATATATGTGAAATTATGTCATGCTATCCGTTTTAGTTAAACAATATATATGTAAACTATTTCATGCCCTCTTTTTTCCACACTATCTATTGCATATGTCTCTCATACAATGTCTGTACATTCAACTATGTTTCCTGTTTATCAGCCATTTGAATTGGAGCGGGTGATGCCAGTATCTAGCAGACTAAAAACGCGGTCTTCAAATAAAAACAGTGCTACCTCTTGGTGGAGATAGCACCCCGATTGTACATGCACGAGAACCAGACCCACCACACATAACCCAAACTCTCGTAGATTGTACCCCTACTGCGATGGATAGAGAATCAGCTTCACCCAATCTAACCCCAACCCCAGCAGATAGTAACCCAGTTCCTATTGACACAGCACCATCTCCACCACAGAGCTCCCAAACAAGAGCAGTTAGTAAGACAGCTCCAGTGCCCAAAGGGCCAGTACTACCACGGTGAACCCCAACTCCACCAGTTAGTACGCCTATTCATGTGGAGGAAGCACAACCAGCTAGTCGTAGTTTAGCATCTATTGCATTTGATGTTGTTAAATCCTACGTGTGTATCTTCCTATCTTGGAAATATTATACTGAAGATGAAGGAAAATGCCAGTTGTAGGTGTTTGTCCAGGAGTTATGTGTAAGTAATGTTATTCATGGCAATTACTTTGCTTTGTCCCATACATCCTACCTCCATGATGGTTATAATACAGCAAATTTTCCCATTTTTTCTCTATAGAGAAGGACCGATTTGGAAACTCAGGATGAGGTAACTTGTGCTAATACCTCTGCTATCTTCAAGAATGCTTGGTGGCAGTATCAGAATTACCTGAAGAAAACGTACTTCACCGGCAAAGCAACTCATCAAATTCCCTTACGTTCTCCTAAGACACATTTACTGGACGATGACTGGGAACGCCTTGTTCTGTACTGGTCCCGAACCAAGAATGTGGTAAGGTCTATGAGCTTATTTTTTTAATTTTTAAGTACTATATTCTTGCGTCTTACTGTACTCTGTTCATGTAGAACAAGTGCCTAAACCTGAAGAACAATTGTTCTAATTTAAGATTCCATTGCTATCATAGTTCAAAAAAGCGCTTGGCGTTAATTGTGCGTTTTGCCACCGCCTTGTGCTTTACTGACCAAAGCGCATATGCTTATGCGCAGTTACGCACAGATTAAGCGTAGTTATGCGCAATGCATTTTGCCAATGCCTACAGCCTAGGCGCGCTTAAGCGCTCGCTTAGGCGCGCCTTTTTTAACTATGATTGCTGTCATGCATACTGCTTTGCTCTTGTATCACTGTATTTACTCATACAAACTTATTTTTAAATGGAAGGATCCAATCGAAACTCCAATGGCACAACAGGTATGTTCATGCATGTTTCTTTAATAGGTTTTCTCTTATCAATAGCTCTGTTGATTTCAATTTCAATTGTGTATATAGTTGACTTCTCATATCATGCACAGTACTAGCATCACAACAGAGCCAATAGTGTTGTTGTACATGTAGACCCATGGTACCCATCTGAAATCTTGTTGTGTCGTGTAGTTTCCCACGCTTTGTATTCTTTCACTGTTGCTTTGTCTTGAACTGATATCATTTGAACCATGTCTCTATTTTGATTTGGCAAGACAATGCAGTGACCATAGGATATAGATATATGTTTGTTTGATGCTTTTTATTATGTACTAGTACTTGGCAATAGAAGACTTGGTAGTCTAATCATGTCCACCTTACTAATGAACTGTTTCACCAAAATGAGTTTCATATACTAGTACATGTTAAACCTGTTATGTGTATGCTTGTTTCTTCTTTTAGAATGCTGACAGAATATTGGGGAAGAGTGCCTTATTAAGCAATGGTAAAGGAAGTAATGCAGATAAGGTTCAGGATAGTGAGACATCCTTGTTGGTCTCCAACAAAGCTGATAAAACAGCAAAGGAAGACTATCTTGAAGACAGTGAGACAACCCCAAAGTCCTGTCTTGGTTTAGTGTTTGAGTTACCGGCCACTACCGCTTGCACAAGCTATTCAAACTCACTGTCTGAATCAGTTCAGTTTCTTGAGTCTCAACTACAAGCTGAAAGATATCGAACAGATGTGCTGCAACAAGAAGCGGAAGGACTGCGGAATGCCCTGGACCATTCAGATGCATACTTTCTGGTGCAACAGCAAGCGTTGGAGGATTTTAGCGCCAAGCAGGACAATGCTAATAAGCTTGCTAAGCTTATTGCCAGCATGGTAGATACCCAGGATAACGTTTCTTGAGCTCTTCTGAAGTTGTTTCAGTTATGCTCTTGTTTTGTTGTCGCGTTTATTTGCACTGGTGGCCAATTTTGATGGCCAGTGTATGTAATATGCTGCTTTGTACCCTATATTAGCACTGGTGGAAAACTTTGATGGCCAGTGGATGTAATATGTGTAATAGCGGTAATAGGCTAGTGTTAGTTGCTTGCTTATTTATTTATTTCCTTATTGTCTTGTTTAGTTGTTTGCTTGTAGTCACTGCAGTTCTTTTTCCGTGTTTTTCTAGTGGCCACAATAACCTATTTTTGGTAACTAGGCCACAATAATCATGGCAACACACGGACTGTTGTAACCATGGGCCTCCTACGGGTCGTATGATCCATGGGCCTTCTACGGGCCGTAGGATCCATTGGTCTTCTATACGGGCCTTAGGATCCATGGGCCTTCTACAGGTCGTAGGATCCATGGGCCTTCTACGGGTCATACGATCCATGGGCCTTCTACCAGCCGTACGATCCATTGATCTTCTACGGGCCGTAGGATCCATGGGCCTTTTATGGGGCGTATAATCATTTCGCCAATCATGGGTCGTACTATTCGTGGACCATAACAGGCCGTTAATAGACCATATTTGATAACTCTATGAAAATAGCCCAATGGGTTTTTTGACATGAAAACGGCCCAACTTATTAACGGGCCACAAACGGGCCGACTGTAACCACATGCTGAATTTGGCCCACAAGCAGAAAATGACAGTAACGGGTCGTAAGTAACCGAATGCTGAAAATGAGCCCAAGAATAAATGGGCCCTGAGAAGGCTAAAAGATAACATGGGCTGGAAACGGCCCAATGGAATAATGGGCCGTTAATGGGTATAAAGTGATACACTGTTCATTACGGGCCAGTTCCACCACGGGCCATTAATGGGCCAAGAGTTACAAAGGGCCTCATATGGGCCGAAAGACGTCATGGGTCATACATGGGCTGGAAGTTAAAATGGGCTGGAATCATATTGGACGGCCGAGATGACGCTACTGGGCCTAATTTGGATAGGTCGTAACAGGCCCTGGGTTAGCGGGTTGTAAATGGGCTATATGCGAACAAGCCATTAATAGGCTTTCCATGGGCCGGCCCGCCACCTTTCGACCAAGTCAAACGGGCCGGCCTTTTCATAGGAATGGGCCTCTGTTGGGCCGTGACACGTGTCGACGTATCATAGGCGCCTTGGGTCCAATGATTGGATGATATCTGTCCCAACGGTGAGCCGACACGTGTTTCCTCCAGCCAATGATGATTTTACACCTGGAAAATCCCCATTGGTCGGGGCTGTTAATGGGTTATCGGATCCAAAACCGGACCCGATAGCTTAACGGCGTTCTGTTACGATGGATGCCACGTGTCAGTTACATTTGACGAAAGCACTTCTGTGACGCGCGATTTATCGTCATGGAAGTGGACACTTCTATGATGATAATTGTGGTAATGTCACGGAACACTTATACGATAGCACAGGTATGACTATCTTCATCCTGTCATAAAATCGTCATGGATGTACATGCATGACAAAAAACGCGACCTGCTCCGACAAACATGTATCATCATGGAAGTGTATTTTTTTGTAGTGTATGTTACTTGCCCGAGATTCGATCATCGGTATCCTCATACCTAGTTCAATATCGTTACCGACAAGTCTCTTTACTCGTTTCGTAATGCATCATCCCATAACTAACTCATTAGTCACATTGCTTGCAAGGCTTATAGTGATGTGCATTACCGAGAGGGCCCAGAGATACCTCTCCGATACACGGAGTGACAAATACTAATCTTGATATATGCCAACCCAACAAACACCTTCTGAGACACCTGTAGAGCATCTTTATAATCACCCAATTACGTTGTGACGTTTGATAGCACACAAGGTGTTCCTCCAATATTCGGGAGTTGCATAATCTCATAGTCAGAGGAATATGTATAAGTCATGAAGAAAGCAATAGCAAGAAAACTTAACGATCATTTATGCTAAGCTAATAGATGGGTCTTGTCCATCACATCATTCTCCTAATGATGTGATCCCGTTCATCAAGTGACAGCACATGTCTATGGTCAGGAAACTTAACCATCTTTGATTAACGGGCTAGTCTAGTAGAGGCATACTAGGGACACTTTGTTTTCTCTATGTATTCACACATGTATCAAGTTTCCGGTTAATACAATTCTAGCATGAATAATAAACATTTATCATGATATAAGGAAATATAAATAACAACTTTATTATTGCCTCTAGGGCATATTTCCTTCAGTCTCCCACTGGCATTAGAGTCAATAATCTATATTGCATTGTAATGATTTTAACACCCATGGAGTCTTAGCGTTGATCATGTTTTGCTTGTGGAAGAGGCTTAGTCAATGGGTCTGCAACATTCAGATCCGTATGTACTTTGCAAATCTGTATGTCTCCCTCCTTGACTTGATCGCGGATGGAGTTGAAGCGTCTCTTGGTGTGTTTGGTTCTCTTGAGAAATCTGGATTCCTTCGCTAAGGCAATTGCTCCAGTATTGTCACAAAAGTTTTCATTGGACCCGATGCACTAGGTATTACACCTAGATCGGATATGAACTCCTTCATCCAGACTCCTTCATTTGCTACTTCCGAAGCAGCTATGTACTCCGCTTCACACGTAGATCCCGCCATGACGCTCTGCTTGGAACTGCACCAACTGACAGCTCCACCATTCAATATAAATACGTATCCGATTTGTGACTTAGAGTCATGCGGATCAGTGTCAAAGCTAGCATCGACGTAACCATGTACGACAAGCTCTTTGTCACCTCCATAAACGAGAAACATGTCCTTAGTCCTTTTCAGGTATTTCAGGATGTTTTTGACCGTTGTCTAGTGATCCACTCCTGGATTACTTTGGTACCTCCCTGCTAATCTTATAGCAAGGCACACATCAGGTCTGGTACACAGCATTGCACACATGATAGAACCTATGGCTGAGGCATAGGGAATGACTTTCATTTTCTCTCTATCTTCTGCAGTGGTCGGGCGTTGAGTCTGACTCAACATCACACCTTGTAACACACACAAGAACCCTTTGTTTGACTGATCCATTTTGAACTTCTTCAAAACTTTATCAAGGTATGTGCTTTGTGAAAGTCCAATTAAGCGTCTTGATCTATCTCTATAGATCTTGATGCCCAATATATAAGCAGCTTCACTGAGGTCTTTCATTGAAAAATTTGTATTCAAGTATCCTTTTATGCTATCCAGAAATTCTATATAATTTCCAATCAATAATATGTCATCCATATATAATATTAAAAATGCTACAAAGCTCCCACTCACTTTCTTGTAAATACATTCTTCTCCAAAAGTCTGTATAAAACCATATGCTTTCATCACACTATCAAAGCGTATATTCCAACTCCGAGAGGCTTGCACCAGTCCATAAATGGATCACTGGAGCTTGCACACTTTGTTAGCACCTTTAGGATCGACAAAACCTTCTGGTTGCATCATATACAACTCTTCTTTAAGAAATCCATTAAGGAATGTAGTTTTGACATCCATTTGCCAAATTTCATAATCATAAAATGCGTTAATTGCTAACATGATTCAGACCCACTTAAGCATCGCTACGGGTGAGAAGGTCTCATCATAGTCAACTCCTTGAATTTGTCAAAAACCTTTCGCAACAGGTCGAGCTTTGTAGAGAGTGACATTACCATCAGCGTCGGTCTTTTTCTTAAAGATCCATTTATTCTCTATGGATTGTCGATCATCGGGCAAGTCAACCAAAGTCCATACTTTCTTATCATACATGGATCCCATCTCAGATTTCATGGCCTCAGGCCATTTCGCGGAATCTGGGCTCATCATCGCTTCCTCATAGTTCGTAGGTTCGTCATGGTCTAGCAACATGACTTCCAGAACAGGATTACCGTACCACTTTGGTGCGAAACATGCTCTGTTTGACCTACGAGGTTCGGTAGTAACTTGATCTGAAGTTTCATGATCATCATCATTAGCTTCCTCACTAATTGATGTAGGCATCACTGGAACTGATTTCTGTGATGAACCACTTTCCAATTCGAGAGAAGGTACAACTACCTCATCAAGTTCTCCTTTCCTCCCGCTCACTTCTTTTGAGAGAAACTCCTTCTCTAGAAAGGATCCATTCTTAGCAAAAAATATCTTGCCTTCGGATCTGCGATAGAAGGTGTACCCAACAGTTTCTTTTGGGTATCCTATGAAGACACACTTCCCCGATTTGGGTTCGTGCTTATCAGGTTGAAGCTTTTTCACATAAGCATCGCAGCCCCAAACTTTAAGAAACTACAGCTTAGGTTTCTTGCTAAACCACAGTTCATATGGTGTTGTCTCAAAGGATTTAGATGGTGCCCCTATTTAACGTGAATGCAGCTGTCTCTAAAGCATAACCCCAAAACGATAGTGGTAAATCGGTAAGAGACATCATAGATCGCACCATATCTAATAAAGTACGGTTACGACGTTCAGACACACCATTACGCTATGGTGTTCCAGGTGGCGTGAGTTACGAAACTATTCCACATTGTTTCAAATGAAGACTGTCGGTGTCAAAACCGGCGGATCTCGGGTAGGGGGTCCCGAACTGTGCGTCTAGGCGGATGGTAACAGGAGACAAGGGACACGATGTTTTACCCAGGTTCGGGCCCTCTTGATGGAGGTAAAACCCTACGTCCTGCTTGATTGATATTGATATTGTGGGTATTACAAGAGTGGATCTACCACGAGATCAAGGAGGCTAAACCCTAGAAGCTAGCCTATGGTATGATTGTTGTGATGGTTGTTGTTGTGTCCTACGGACTAAAGCCATCCGGTTTATATAGACACCGGAGAGGGCTAGGGTTACATAGAGTCGGTTATAATGGTAAGAGATCTACATATCTGTATCGCCAAGCTTGCCTTCCACGCCAAGGAAAGTCCCATCCGGACACGGGACGAAGTCTTCGATCTTGTATCTTCATAGTCTTGGAGTCCGGCCGATGATGATAGTCCGGCCAATGATAGTTCGGCCGATGATGATAGTCCGGCTATCCGGACACCCCCTAGTCCAGGACTCCCTCAGTAGCCCCTGAACCAGGCTTCAATGACGATGAGTCCGGCGCGTATATTGTTTGGCATTGCAAGGCGGGTTCCTCCTCCGAATAATTCATAGAAGATTGTGAACACCAGGATAGTGTCCGGCTCTGCAAAATAAATTCCACATTCCACCATAGAGAGAATAATATACACACAAGTTCAATTTGCTGACGTTTTTTGCGGCATGACGTCACACCACTACCAAGCCCTTACTTGAATCGTTTTTTACCATACCACCTCAGCGCATTTAGCGAAGCGGTTTCCTTGGCATGTCTTGTCGAAGCAGAGATCGTGTTCCCCCTTATTCCAGGATTCTCATCAATACGGACGTGGGTAACCCAACCGCGCTCGCCGCCACGCCCCCTCTATCGAAGGCGAGTCCCGAACGGTCACGGAGACAGCTCTCGGTATTCTCCCTCTTTAAAATGGGACCAAGGCTCGTTTCTTTTCTTCAATCCTCCATCGAATCTTCTCCTTGCTCCAAGTTCCAGCACCTAGAGCCCCAGATTCAAGCGCTTCGGACCTTCAACAATGTCCGGTTCCGACCTCCAGGGCCGGTGGATGCCCTCCTCTGTCACGGAGGAGGACGTGCTAAAGCTGCGGGAGGCCAAGTACCTGACTTACGAGATTTCGCATAGGTTGCCCGCCGCAGGGCAGGTAATCCCCACCCCCGAGCCCGGCGAGTACATCGTTTTTGTATCCCACCTCCGTCGGGGTTTAGGCTTCCCGATGGATCCTTTTGTGAGAGGGCTCATGTTTTACTATGGGTTGGAATTCCACGACTTGGCTCCGGAGTCCATCCTCCATATTTCCGCTTTTATTATCATCTGCGAAGCCTTCCTCCGCGTCACCCCTCACTTCGGCCTATGGCTGAACACCTTCAATGTGGAGCCGAAGATGATCGAGGGATGTCAAGAAGAGTGCGGCGGGGCGGCCGTAAGTAGGAGGGCCGATGCCCCGTGGCCCGCGGGCTCCTTCCAAGAGGAGCTCGGCCTGTGGCAGCAGGAGTGGTTCTATATTACCGCTCCGAAGGGCAGCAGACAGAAGCCGCCGCCCATATTCTGCCCGGGACCTCCACGACGGTTGATGTCGTGGGTCAACCAAGGGCTCAACTGGGGGCCGTCAAAGGACGTGCCCCTTCTGCAGGGCCGGATTCGAGATCTCCAAGCGAGGGAGATTGATATGGTGGTGGTAATGCAGGTCATGCTGATTAGGCATCTCCTGCCCTGCAAACGCCGCCCTCTCCGGCTGTGGGAGTTTAATCTGGAGGGGCCACGGATTCTTCAACACTTCATGGGTATGACACCCATGGAGATGTACAAATTATTCTTCGGATCGCAAGAGGCGTGTCCGGAATTGACCGAGGATGTTGGCCTAAGCTGCAATCGCCCGGATACTCAAGTAAGTAGCTCCGAGTCTGGACATACCGTTTGTTTGCCTTTCGATGATTCGCCTCATGACCAATTTCCTTCTAAACAGGAGTGGATAGCGCAAGCAAAACTGATATGGTGTCCGGCCCCCCTCCCAGAGACCACGCCGGATTCCGTGCTGGTCAGGATGCTGGAGGTTGCGCCTTCAGAGGAAGGCGAAGGGGAAAGTAGAAGAGCTACCACCTCGCCTAAGGAGGCTCTTGAAAGAGGGGGGATCGAGAATCCCTCCCTCCAAGGGGAGAAGAGGACTGGCTCCGAGGACCCGGGGGCCAAAGCCCCTAAGCGGGGGAAGAAATCTTCGCCAGAGGGTCCTGCGTCCGGGGAGGCCCCGGCCGCACAGTCTCCCCTAAAGAATCAGCCCTCCAATGAGCTGTAAGTAGAAAGAAGGGAGTTTTATAATAAGGGACACCCCTATTCGTGCTTCTGAGGATAACTCAAGTTTTTACCTTGTAGTTCGAATCTCCGTCCTTCGCAAACGAGCTCGTCTTCGGGGGACCTTCGTCCGGAGATGGTGGAGAGCGAGACGCCTCCGTCCGGGGCGCCGTCGGATATGGCGGACGGGCCTGAAGTGTCGTCACGGAGGGAGCCCTCGGGTTTGGCAAAGCCGGATAGTTCGGCGCCAACTGGTATACGGCTGATGGATCTGCTTGAGAAGGCGTCTATCTCAGAAGATCACCACGCATTGATGAGTATGGTGATTGAAAGGACTTCGTCCGCCGAAGGCGGATTGCATAATGCCGTCAGGAGTTTGCTGGCGGGGTTTGAGGTACGTAAAAGTGACACACCTTTTGACAGTTTTGCATATAGAGTGCGCCTTGTATAGATAGTAGCCCCTGAGACTCGGTAGGTTGTCGAAAGCGACAGCATGCCGAGGATCAAAATCACAGGTTTCAATTTTCGCCGTGCCTATGTAGGTGGCGGATCGTCCGGGGGCCAGCCGGACTGATGGAGTTGCTGAACTAAAGCGGCAACTCGACGTTGCGGATGCGGACATCACGCTAGTCAACAGGCGACTTGATGAGTCACAAGGTAAGTGTTTCTTTGCAGTCGCTTGGTAAGGGAGCCGAAGCCCGCTCCTTACAACATGTGTGTGAAATGCAGATACTGCCGCTGCTGTGGAGAGCCTTCGGGCCGAACTTGCTCAATCCAAGGAGCAAGCCGAAAGGAGTAATGCGGCGGCCTCGAGGGCGGCCGAGGAGTTAGAAGCCAAAAGGGCTGCACACTGCCGAAGCAGGGAAGAGATGGCCGAAATGGCCGTGAAGTTAAAAGATGCTACCGACCGCAATGAGGCTCTTGAAAAGGAGCGCCTAGCGGGGCAAGAAGACCTGGGGAAGGCCACCGCCGAAGCCAAGGATGCCCGTTCTGCAATGCGGGCTATAAAGGAAGAGCTGCGCCAGGCCGGAGACATTGTAGCTGGCAAGCCTTTTCTGCTGCGCCGAAGGTTTACGGATCCAAAGTATGCTCAGCTGGGCCAGCTGTGGGGTCCAGAGGACCCTTATATGGACTTAGCAGCGAGTGCGGCGGATGCCGTTGTGCATTTTCGAAGCCAGAAGGATCACAAGACGGAAGAGCTGTTTTGGTCTCAATTCCATAGTCCGGAGCGTTCACTTCCGCTGACCGACCATTTGGCCGAATGGGCTGAGCTGAATAGGTTGTCCGGGCTTGCCATGACGGATATCGTGACCCATGTCTGGCCGGATAGGCCCAGGCCGAAGAGTTACTTTGGCTTATTGCAGCAATTTCTTAGGGCGGTGCCGCATATCAAGGCGATGAAGCGGTCGGCCTGCATAGAGGGTACGCGGATGGCACTCGCCCGTGTGAAGACACATTGGACAGAGATGGATGCCACCACTATTGCGACCCCGGGTTCGGACGATAGCCGGTTACCCGCCGAGCACTATTTTGGCGAAGTTCTGCGTGGTGCTCGTGTAATAGAGTCGCAGTGCTCAAAAAATGTTACGTTCAAATGAACGTTTGTAAAACAATGTTTATGATGTAAACGCCTTTTATACTTGTGCGTTCAAGTAGTGGAATATCTCCTGTGCGGCCGTTCATGTATGCGTGTGTATAACCTGAAAGATGGCAGTCGTCGGCTTCAGCCCCCACGCACAAGGTGCGGGGGTGTTCGCAAAAATAGCGCATTTTCACACTTAATCCGACGTCTCGGTCCTGTAAAGGAGGTGGTAGCATAGCAAACGAGGCAACCCGACTATAATGCTTTATCACTTTCACTTAGCCATGGGAGTTCGAGGGTGGGGCCACGATATAGCCCCTGGGGGCACCGCGCTCTCCGAATTTGGGGCGCGTATGTGCCTGACCGGGAAACGGCCCTTCGTCAAAGCGGAGGAATTCTAAACATTCCCTTGGTCGATCGAGTGGTTGACCAGTCTCTCGCTGTATCATGACAGTCAGTTTTCGGCTTTCTCTACTGAGGTGCTCGCCCAGCCGAACTGGGGCACAATCGCAGTAGTTCTCCTGGTGCCGCATTAGCCGATGATACGGAACGTAAGGCAGCAAAACACAGGAGCCGGGCAAACCCAACATTTGACCAAAGACATGATTCGAAGCTGATGCATATAAGGCCTAACTCGAGACGTCGAACACTCCCGAAGGTGTTCGGTCTTTATAATAACGGGCAGAACAATGCCCTAAGCCCCTTGTGTCCAGGTACAGGCAAGTTCCTCTGACGCGGCCGATGCCAAAACGCCAGTCTCCACTTATAATGAGAAACCAGGGGATTATAGCAACAAGAGACAGTAAGAAAGGTTTACGTAGGATCTTAGTCTGAAAAGAATCCTTGCAACGGGTCCCTACTGCACGTCTGCGCCTGTGTCTCCGTTGTGCCATATCCTGGACGGGTGTGCACGTTGTTCATCTGTAAAAAGAGAGGAACTTAGTTTGAAAAGAAATCGTGCGAAAAAGTGCATACAAAATTGAAATATAGATTAAGAAAGCTGAGCCTATGCTAGCTCATTATGGCTTATATGCACAAACCCTTGTGAAGGGGTGTGCGGCTAGGTAGCCCCTAGCTTATTAATTTTGGACTCGTCCAGCCGTGTCCAGGGTCTTAGACGACCTTTTAATGAAATGATGCCACGTGGACCGGGCATTTTAAGCATAAGAGACGCATAGTGTGGTATTGCATTAAAGCGGACGGAAGCTTCACGTCCCAGTAGTGCTTGATAGCTACTTTTAAATGGGGTGACATGAAAGGTTAGCTTCTCTCGTCGGAAGTTGTCAGGTGACCCGAACACAACTTCTAGTAATAATGAACCTGTGCACCTGGCGTAAGGGCCTGGCGCCACTCCTTTGAAGGAAGTGCGGCTATGTCGAATTGTAGTAGGGTCTATCCCCAACTTGCGGATTGTGTCCGGATATAGCAGGTTTAAGTTACTGCCGCCGTCCATCAGGACTTGTGTAAATTGCAGTCCGTCTATTATAAGATCCAATATCAGAGCAGTCCATCCTGCGTTCCGGATACTTCTGGAATAATCCAGGTGGTCAAAAGTGATTGGTTTTGACATCCAATCTCGGTGTTCCGCTGGGGTGGACCGTGCGACACCTATCTTAGAGGGTGCCGTATTGTATTTCCGTACTATCACATGAAGTGAGTTTACTGTTTTGACTTCTTGTGGGAAAGTCTTTTGTCCTTCGGTGCTCTGCTGGTGGGGTTCATCATCGTCCTCGCTTGGCGCATTGAGCCCCTTGTGTTCGGCGTTGAGTCTGCCGGACTGTTTAAAAACCCAACAATATCGGTTGGTATGGTTTGCATGCCTTCCGAAGGTACTGTGGATTTGACATATCTGATCCAAAATTTTGTTTAAGTTGGATAGCTCGTCACTGTTGTCCTTAAGAGACAGTGTTTTATTGTTTGGCCGCGAGTTTTTGAATCCGGCGTTGACCGCCGTGCTCTTTGGGCTTTTTTCTTTATTCCGGTGCTGATCTTTTCTGCGCCGTGATTTTCCGTTTCCATCTCTGATTTCGGATGTACTCGGGTCGCTGGTGCTGCATCTTGCTAGCCAGCTGTCTTCCCCTGCGCAAAAGCGCGTCATGAGGCTTGTTAGCGCGGCCATTGTTCTTGGCTTATCTTGTCCGAGGTGTCTAGCGAGCCATTCGTCTCGGACGTTGTGTTTAAAAGCTGCTAAGGCTTCCGCGTCCGGACAGTCGACTATTTGGTTCTTTTTGGTAAGGAACCTGTTCCAGAATTTGTGCGCTGACTCTCCGGGCTGTTGAGTTATATGACTTAGATCGTCTGCATCCGGAGGGCGGACATAAGTCCCTTGAAAATTTTCTCTAAACACATCCTCAAGCTCTTCCCAACTTCCAACAGTGTTTTCTGGGAGGCTTTTGAGCCAATGTCGAGCTGGCCCTTTGAGCTTGAGGGGTAGATATTTTATGGCGTGGAGATCATCTCCTCTGGCCATGTGTATGTGTAGTATGTAATCTTCTATCCAGACTCCGGGGTCTGTTGTTCCATCATATGCCTCTATGTTTATGGGTTTGAACCCTGCTGGAAATTCATGATCCAGCACCTCATCGGTGAAACATAGCGGGTGTGTGGCGCCCCTGTATTTGGGTGTGCCGCTGTCTTCGAACACTTGCCGTGTTGTGTTGCTTCCTGGGGCCCTCTTTTTTGGCCCGTAAATGGACCTGACTGGGCCGCCTGTTTTCCCACGATCGTGAATCGGATTGTGTGCGGCGCCGATTGTCCTTTTTGGCCTGTCATCTGGCCGTCTATCCGGCCAGGCGGCCTCTTTGTTTTTTGACTGTGAGGGCTCTATGGCTTCCTCGTCAAATTCTGGCAGCAGCTTGCGCTTTGGGTAGCTCTTCGTTTGGTGCCCATTGCCATATTTGTCTGCGGTCTTGAGTACTTTGCTCCACCTCTTTCTGAGTATGTCTTCCGCTGTTTTGAGCTTCCGCTTTTCCTTCTTCAGGCTTCTTGCAGTGGCGACGAGTTTTTTGTGGAGGTTCATATGCTCCGATGGTGTGTCTGGCGTGAGGTTGTCCGGACTGTTGGTTTCGCCGGCCACGTCTTGATTGTTCGATTCGTCCTGTTCGGACGGTTGCTTGGTTGCATGATCATCGTCCACTGGTTTGCCCTGCTCTATTGCTGGGTCATTAGGAATGCTGTTTTTGTCGAGGCGGGACTTAGGGCGGCGTCTGCGTCGCCGTTTTGGTTGTTTATCGGCGGGATTATCCTTTGCCGCGCCCCGTTGTTCCTCGTTATCGCTTCCTTTTGGGGTGTCCACCATATATATGTCATGTGACGGGGTGGCCTCCCAGTGCTCAGTGAACGCTGCTTCTTGATCGTCTCCAGCATCGTCGTCCATACCGTCGATTTCTTTGGAGTCGTAGTTTAGCGTGTCGGTTAGATCATCGACAGTTGCTATAAAGTGGGCGGTGGGTGGGCTTTGAGTTTCTTCGTCGTCCGCGTCCCAACCATCCTGGCCGTAATCCGGCCAGGGCTCTCCGGATAGCGAGAGATGCTTCAGCGAATTTAAGATGTCGCTGAAGGGTGAGTGCTGAAAGATGTCCGCAGCGGTGAACTCCATGATTGGCACCCAATCGGGTTTGATTGGCAGGGGCGCAGGAGGTTCGGAGTCCGGCACCTCGGAGTCATGAGCTTTATAAGGGACGAGGTTAGTGTTCGGCTCCATCTCCGTGGAAGTTGCAGCTCCCGAGGCAGTGTCCAGCCACCTGTCCTCGATCTGCGCGATCGGCTCCGGACTATGGGTTGGAGCGGATTCGTGTGCGGCCTCCAAGGTACTGTCCGGCGGCAGAGTTAGGTCATGCCCATCGTGACAGTGCGGCACGCTCGGCTGCGGCTTGGATCCATCGAAGATCAAGTCTCCGCGGATATCGGCCGTGAAGTTTAGGCTTCCAAACCTGACCTGACGGCCAGGGGCGTAGCTTTCGATCTGCTCCAGATGGCCAAGTCAGTTGGCCCGCAGTGCGAAGCCGCCGAATATGAAGATCTGTCCGGGGAGAAAAGTCTCGCCTAGGACTGCGTCGTTGTTGATTGAAGAGGCCATCAAGCCTATCGGTGACGACACAGAGGAACTCTCAATGAAAGCATCAATGGCGGTGTCAAAACCGGCGGATCTTGGGTAGGGGGTCCCGAACTGTGCGTCTAGGCGGATGGTAACAGGAGACAAGGGACACGATGTTTTACCCAGGTTCGGGCCCTCTTGATGGAGGTAAAACCCTACGTCCTGCTTGATTGATATTGATATTGTGGGTATTACAAGAGTGGATCTACCACGAGATCAAGGAGGCTAAAACCTAGAAGCTAGCCTATGGTATGATTGTTGTGATGGTTGTTGTTGTGTCCTACGGACTAAAGCCATCCGGTTTATATAGACACCGGAGAGGGCTAGGGTTACATAGAGTCGGTTACAATGGTAGGAGATCTACATATCCGTATCGCCAAGCTTGCCTTCCACGCCAAGGAAAGTCCCATCCGCACACGGGACGAAGTCTTCAATCTTGTATCTTCATAGTCTTGGAGTCCGGCCGATGATGATAGTCCGGCCAATGATAGTTCGGCCGATGATGATAGTCCGGCTATCCGGACACCCCCTAGTCCAGGACTCCCTCAAAGACCAAACTCATAACTCAAATATTCACCTCTACGATCAGATTGTAGAAACTTTATTTTCTTGTTATGATGATTTTCCACTTCACTCTGAAATTCTTTGAACTTTTCAAATGTTTCAGACTTATGTTTCATTAAGTAGATATACCCATATCTGCTCAAATCATCTGTGAAGGTCAAAAAATAACGATGCCCGCCGCGAGCCTCAACACTCATCGGACCGCATACATCAGCATTAGTAAGGTACACATCAATAACATGTATATCAAATATACCTTTCACTTTGCCATCCTTCTTATCCGCCAAATACTTGGGGCAGTTCCGCTTCAAGTGACTAGTCCCTTTGAAGTAGAAGCACTCAGTTTTAGGCTTAGGTCCAGACTTGGGCTTCTTCCCAGGAGCAACAACTTGCTTGTTGTTCTTCTTGAAGTTCCCCTTCTTTCTTTTTTCTTGAAACTAGTGGTCTTTTTAACCATCAACACTTGATGCTCCTTCTTGATTTCTACCTCCGCAGCCTTAAGCATTGCGAAGAGCTCGGGAATTGTCTTTTCCATCCCTTGCATATTATAGTTCATAATGAAGACTTTATAGCTTGTTGACAATGATTGAAGAACTCTGTCAATGACACTATCATCCGGGAGATTAACTCCCAGCTGAGTCAAGCGGTTATGGTACCCAGACATTCTGAGTATGTGTTCACTGCCAGAACTGTTCTCCTCCATTTTGCAGCTATAGAACTGTTCTCCTCCATTTTCCATGGGTCGTACTATTCGTGGACCTTAACGGGCCACTAATAGACCATATTTGATAACTCTATGAAAATAGCCCAACGGGTTTTTTTGACATGAAAACGGCCCAACTTATTAACGGGCCACAAACGGGCCGACTGTAACCACATGCTGAATTTGGCCCACAAGCAGAAAATGACAGTAACGGGTCGTAAGTAACTGAATGCTGAAAATGAGCCCAAGAATAAATGGGCCCTGAGAAGACTGAAAGATAACATGGGCTGGAAATGGCCCAATGGACTGTTCATTATGGGCCAGTTCCAACACGGGCCATTAATGAGCCAAGAGTTACAAAGGGCCTCATATGGGCCGAAAGACGTCATGGGTCATACATGGGCTGGAAGTTAAAATGGGCTGGAATCATATTGGACGGCCGAGATGACGCTACTGGGCCTAATTCGGATAGGTCGTAACGGGCCCTGGGTTAGCGGGTTGTAAATGGGCTATATGCGAACAGGCCATTAACAGGCTTTCCATGGGCCGGCCCGCCTCCTTTCGACCAAGTCAAACGGGCCGGCCTTTTCACAGGAATGGGCCTCTGTTGGGCCGCGACACGTGTCGACGTATCATAGGCGCCTTGGGTCCAATGAGTGGATGATATCTGTCCCAACGGTGAGCCGACATGTGTTTCCTCCAGCCAATGATGATGTTACACCTGGAAAATCCCCATTGGTCGGGGCTGTTAACGGGTTATCGGATCCAAAACCGGACCCGATAGCTTAACAGCGTTCTGTTATGATGGATGCCACGTGTCAGTTACATTTGACGAAAGCACTTCTGTGACGCGCGATTTATCGTCATGGAAGTGGACACTTCCGTGATGATAATTTTGGTAATGTCACGGAACACTTATACGACAGCACGGGTATGACTATCTTGATCCTGTCATAAAATCGTCATGGATGTACATGCATGACAAAAAACGCGACCTACTCCGACAAACATGTATCATCACGGAAGTGTATTTTTTTGTAGTGTATGTTACTTGCCCGAGATTCGATCGTCGGTATCCTCATACCTAGTTCAATATCGTTACCGACAAGTCTCTTTACTCGTTCTGTAATGCATCATCCCATAACTATCTCATTAGTCACATTGCTTGCAAGGCTTATAGTGATGTGCATTACCGAGAGGGCCCAGAGATACCTCTCCGATACACGGAGTGACAAATACTAATCTTGATATATGCCAACCCAACAAACACCTTCAGAGACACCTGTAGAGCATCTTTATAATCACCACATTACATTGTGACGTTTGATAGCACACAAGGTGTTCCTCCAATATTCGGGAGTTGCATAATCTCATAGTCAGAGGAATATGTATAAGTCATGAAGAAAGCAATATCAAGAAAACTTAACGATCATTTATGCTAAGCTAATAGATGGGTCTTGTCCATCACATCATTCTCCTAATGATGTGATCCCGTTCATCAAGTGACCGCACATGTCTATGGTCAGGAAGCTTAACCATCTTTGATTAACGGGCTAGTCTAGTAGAGGCATATTAGGGACACTTTGTTTTGTCTATGTATTCACACATGTATCAAGTTTCTAGTTAATACAATTCTAGCATGAATAATAAACATTTATCATGATATAAGGAAATATAAATAACAACTTTATTATTGCCTCTAGGGCATATTTCCTTCAGTCTCCCACTGGCATTAGAGTCAATAATCTATATTGCATTGTAATGATTTTAACACCCATGGAGTCTTAGCGTTGATCATGTTTTGCTTGTGGAAGAGGCTTAGTCAATGGGTCTGCAACATTCAGATCCGTATGTATTTTGCAAATCTGTATGTCTCCCTCCTTGACTTGATCGCGGATGGAGTTGAAGCGTCTCTTGGTGTGTTTGGTTCTCTTGTGAAATCTGGATTCCTTCGCTAAGGCAATTGCTCCAGTATTGTCACAAAAGTTTTCATTGGACCCGATGCACTAGGTATTACACCTAGATCGGATATGAACTCCTTCATCCAGACTCCTTCATTTGCTACTTCCGAAGCAGCTATGTACTCCGCTTCACACATAGATCCCGCCATGACGCTCTGCTTGGAACTGCACCAACTGACAGCTCCACCATTCAATATAAATACGTATCCGATTTGTGACTTAGAGTCATGCGGATCAGTGTCAAAGCTAGCATCGACGTAACCATGTACGACAAGCTCTTTGTCACCTCCATAAACGAGAAACATGTCCTTAGTCCTTTTCAGGTATTTCAGGATGTTTTTGACCGTTGTCTAGTGATCCACTCCTGGATTACTTTGGTACCTCCCTGCTAATCTTATAGCAAGGCACACATCAGGTCTGGTACACAGCATTGCACACATGATAGAACCTATGGCTGAGGCATAGGGAATGACTTTCATTTTCTCTCTATCTTCTGCAGTGGTCGGGCGTTGAGTCTGACTCAACTTCACACCTTGTAACACACACAAGAACCCTTTCTTTGACTGATCCATTTTGAACTTCTTCAAAACTTTATCAAGGTATGTGCTTTTTGAAAGTCCAATTAAGCGTCTTGATCTATCTCTATAGATCTTGATGCCCAATATATAAGCAGCTTCACTGAGGTCTTTCATTGAAAAATTCTTATTCAAGTATCCTTTTATGCTATCTAGAAATTCTATATAATTTCCAATCAATAATATGTCATCCATATATAATATTAAAAATGCTACAGAGCTCCCACTCACTTTCTTGTAAATACATTCTTCTCCAAAAGTCAGTATAAAACCATATGCTTTCATCACACTATCAAAGCGTATATTCCAACTCCGAGAGGCTTGCACCAGTCCATAAATGGATCACTGGAGCTTGCACACTTTGTTAGCACCTTTAGGATCAACAAAACCTTCTGGTTGCATCATATACAACTCTTCTTTAAGAAATCCATGAAGGAATGCAGTTTTGACATCCATTTGCCAAATTTCATAATCATAAAATGTGGCAATTGCTAACATGATTCGGACCCACTTAAGCATCGCTACGGGTGAGAAGGTCTCATCATAGTCAACTCCTTGAATTCGTCAAAAACCTTTCGCAATAGGTCGAGCTTTGTAGAGAGTAAAATTACCATCAGGGTCGGTCTTTTTCTTAAAGATCCATTTATTCTCTATGGCTTGTCGATCATCGGGCAAGTCAACCAAAGTCCATACTTTGTTCTCATACATGGATCCCATCTCAGATTTCATGGCCACAGGCCATTTCGCGCAATTTGGGCTCATCATCGCTTCCTCATAGTTTGTAGGTTCGTCATGGTCTAGCAACATGACTTCCAGAACAGGATTACCGTACCACTTTGGTGCGGAACATGCTCTGTTTGACCTACGAGGTTCGGTAGTAACTTGATCTGAAGTTTCATGATCATCATCATTAGCTTCCTCACTAATTGATGTAGGCATCACTGGAACTGATTTCTGTGATGAACCACTTTCCAATTCGAGAGAAGGTACAACTACCTCATCAAGTTCTCCTTTCCTCCCGCTCACTTCTTTTGAGAGAAACTCCTTCTCTAGAAAGGATCCATTCTTAGCAAAAAATATCCTGCCTTCGGATCTGCGATAGAAGGTGTACCCAACAGTTTCTTTTGGGTATCCTATGAAGACACACTTCTCCAATTTGGGTTCGTGCTTATCAGGTTGAAGCTTTTTCACATAAGCATCGCAGCCCCAAACTTTAAGAAACTACAGCTTAGGTTTCTTGCTAAACCACAGTTCATATGGTGTTGTCTCAATGGATTTAGATGGTGCCCCTATTTAACGTGAATGCAGCCGTCTCTAAAGCATAACCCCAAAACGGTAGTGGTAAATCGGTAAGAGACATCATAGATCGCACCATGTCTAATAAAGTACAGTTACGACGTTCGGACACACCATTACGCTGTGGTGTTCCACGTGGCATGAGTTACGAAATTATTCCACATTGTTTCAAATGAAGACCAAACTCGTAACACAAATATTCACCTCCACGATCAGATTGTAGAAACTTTATTTTCTTGTTAAGATGATTTTCCACTTCACTCTGAAATTCTTTGAACTTTTCAAATGTTTCAGACTTATGTTTCATTAAGTAGATATACCCATATCTGCTCAAATCATCTGTGAAGGTCAGAAAATAATGATACCCGCCGCGAGCCTCAACACTCATCGGACCGCATACATTAGCATTAGTAAGGTACACATCAATAACATGTATATCAAATATACCTTTCACTTTGTCATCCTTCTTATCCGCCAAATACTTGGGGCAGTTCCGCTTCAAGTGACCAGTCCCTTTGAAGTAGAAGCACTCAGTTTTAGGCTTAGGTCCAGACTTGGGCTTCTTCCCAGGAGCAACAACTTGCTTGTTGTTCTTCTTGAAGTTCCCCTTCTTTCTTTTTTCTTGAAACTAGTGGTCTTGTTAACCATCAACACTTGATGCTCCTTCTTGATTTCTACCTCCGCAACCTTAAGCATTGCGAAGAGCTCGGGAATTGTCTTTTCCATCCCTTGCATATTATAGTTCATAATGAAGACTTTATAGCTTGGTGACAATGATTGAAGAACTCTATCAATGACACTATCATCCGGGAGATTAACTCCCAGCTGAGTCAAGTGGTTATGGTACCCAGACATTCTGAGTATGTGTTCACTGACAGAACTGTTCTCCTCCATTTTGCAGCTATAGAACTTGTTGGAGACTTCATATCTCTCAACTCGGGCATTTGCTTTAAATATTAACTTCAACTCCTGGAACATCTCATATGCTCCATGACGTTCAAAACATCTTTGAAGGCCCGGTTCTAAGCCGTAAAGCATGGCACACTGAACTATCGAGTAGGCATCAGATTTAGCTAGCCAGACGTTCATAACGTCTGTAGTTGCTCCTGCAGCAGGCCTTGCACCTAGTTGTGCTTCCATGATGTAATTCTTCTGTGTATCAATGAGGATAATCCTCAAGTTATGGACCCAGTCCATGTAGTTGCTACCATCATCTTTCAACTTAGCTTTCTCTAGGAACGCATTAAAATTCAAGGGAACGGTAGCATGGGCCATTGATCTACAACAACATAGATATGCAAAAAAAACTATCAGGACTAAGTTCATGATAAATTAAAGTTCAATTAATCATATTACTTAAGAACTCCCACTTAGATAGACATCCCTCGAGTCACCTAAATGATCACGTGATCCATATCAACTAAACCATGTGCGATCATCACGTGAGATGGAGTAGTTTTCAATGGTGAACATCTCTATGTTGATCATATCTACTATATGATTCACGTTCGACCTTTCGGTCTCAGTGTTCCGAGGCCATATCTGCACATGCTAGGCTCGTCAAGTTTAACTTGAGTATTCTGCATGTGCAAAACTGTCTTACACCCATTGTATGTGACGTAGAGCTTATCACACCCGATCATCACGTGGTGTCTCGACACGACGAACTGTCGCAACGGTGCATACTCAGGGAGAACACTTATACCATGAAATTTAGTAAGGGATCATCTTATAATGCTACCGTCGTACTAAGCAAAATAAGATGCATAAAAGATAAACATCACATGCAATCAAAATATGTGACATGATATGGCCATCATCA
The DNA here is from genome assembly GCF_002162155.2 of Triticum dicoccoides. NCBI lineage: Eukaryota > Viridiplantae > Streptophyta > Magnoliopsida > Poales > Poaceae > Triticum > Triticum dicoccoides. The sequence goes on along the minus strand of NC_041383.1, from coordinate 698,988,661 downwards.
TCTTGTGCCTTTGATCTCCATCTCCAAAGCACCGTCATGATCTCCATCGTCACCGGCTTGACACCTTGATCTCCATCATAGCATCATTGTCGTCTCGCCAACTATTGCTTCTACAACTATCGCTACCGCTTAGTGATAAAGTAAAGCAATTACATGGCGTTTGCATTTCATACAATAAAGTGACAACCATAAGGCTCCTACCAGTTACCGATAGCTTTTTACAAAACATGATCATCTCATACAACAACGTATATCACATCTTGTCTTGACCATATCACATCACAACATGCCCTGCAAAAACAAGTTAGACGTCCTCTACTTTGTTGTTGCAAGTTTTATGTGGCTGCTACGGGCTTCTAGCATGAACCGTACATACCTACGGCACAAAAAACACAACGGTGATTTATCAAGTTTGCTGTTTTAACCTTCACAAGGACCGGCCGCAGTCAAATTTGATTCAACTAAAGTTGGAGAAACAGACACCCGCCAACCACCTTTATCAAAAACTAGTTGCATGTCTGTCGGTGGAACCGGTCTCATGAACGCGGTCATGTAAGGTTGGTCCGGGCCGCGTCATCCAACAATACCGCCGAATCAAAATAAGACATTGGTGGTAAGCAGTATGACGATCACCGCCCACAACTCTTTGTGTTCTACTCGTGCATATGATCTACGCATAGACCTGGCTCAGATGCCACTGTTGGGGAACGTAGCATGCAATTTCAAAAAAAATCCTACGCTCACGCAAGATCTATCTAGGAGATGCATAGCAATGAGAGGGGGAGAGTGTGTCCACATACCCTCGTAGACCAAAAGCGGAAGCGTTAGGTTAACGTGGTTGATGTAGTCGAATGTCTTCGCGATCCAACTGATCAAGTACCGAACGTATGGCACCTCCGAGTTCAGCACATGTTCAGCTCGATGACGTGCCTCGAACTCCTGATCCAGCAGAGGGTCGATGGAGAGTTTCGTCAGCACGACGATGTGGTGAGGGTGATGGTGATGTGATCCGTGCATGGCTTTGCCTAAGCACTTTGTGAATATGACCGGAGGAGTAAACTATGGAAGGAGACGCCGCACACTACTTGGAACAATTGGTGTGTCTCCAAGGGGTGCCCTACCCACGTATATAAAGGAGGGAGAGGAGGAGGCCGACCACCTTGGGGCGCGCCAAGGGGGGGAGTCCTACTAGGACTCCACTCCTAGTAGGACTCGGGCCCCCTTTTTTCCTTCTCATGGAGGGGGGAAGAGGGAAGGAGAGGGAGAGGGAAAGGAAAGGGGGGTTGTGCCCCCTTCCCCTTGTCCAATTCGTATAGCCCATGGGGGGCGCCACCCCTTGTGGGCTCCCCTCTCTCTCCCCTATGGCCCATGTTGGCCCATTACTTCCCCAAGGGGTTCCGGTAACCCCTCGGTTCTTTGATAAATATCCGCAACATCCCGAAACCATTCTGGTGTACAAATACTATCATCCAATATATCAATCTTTACCTCTCGACCATTTCGTGACTCCTAGTCATGTCCGTGATATCATCCGGGACTCCGAACTATCTTTGGTCACCAAAACACATAACTCATAATACAAATCGTCATCGAACATTAAGCGTGCGGACCCTACGGGTTCGAGAACTATGTAGACATGACCGAGACATATCTCTGGTCAATAACCAATAGCGGAACCTGCATGCTCATATTGGTTCCTCCATATTCTACGAAGATCTTTATCGATCAAACCGCAATAACAACATATGTTATTCCCTTTGTCATCGGTATGTTACTTGCCCGAGATTCGATCGTCGGTATCCTCATACCTAGTTCAATATCGTTACCGGCAAGCCTCTTCACTCGTTCCGTAATGCATCATCCCATAACTAACTCATTAGTCACATTGCTTGCAAGGCTTATAGTGATGTGCATTACCGAGAGGGCCCAGAGATACCTCTCCGATACATGGAGTGACAAATACTAATGTTGATATATGTCAACCCAACAAATACCTCTGGAGACACCTATAGAGCATCTTTATAATCACCCAGTTATGTTGTGACATTTGATAGCACACAAGGTCTTCCTCCGGTATTCGGGAGTTGCATAATCTCATAGTTAGAGGAATATGCATAAGTCATGAAGAAAGCAATAGCAACAAAACTTAATGATCATTTATGCTAAGCTAAAGGATGGGTCTTGTCCATCACATCATTCTTTTAATGATGTGATCCCGTTCATCAAATGACAGCACATGTCTATGGTCAGGAAACTTAACCATCTTTGATTAACTAGCTAGTCTAGTAGAAGCATACTAGGGACACCTGTTTTGTCTATGTATTCACACATGTATCAAGTTTCCAGTTAATACAATTCTAGCATGAATAATAAACATATATCATGATCTAAGGAAATATAAATAACAACTTTATTATTGCCTCTAGGGCATATTTCCTTCACATGCTAGATTGTTACAGAGACTTCCTTTTTTAATTGCTCAGCAATGAGGTTGTGGGAGATAAGGATGAACGAGGCAAGGGCTTATCTGTAAATGTGGAGAGAGGTGCGGGTATCTTTTGTAAAATTGTCATAGTTTTCTTTCTATCCGTCAGATATAGATCGGACGGTCTATATTACAAGATGGCAGTCACACCATCATCACCAACTCGGTTTTTTATAAGAGTAGAGAAGAGAGTAGATATAGAGATATTTCGCTGTGTGAAAACAAATTTATATATGAACGAATAATCGATGTCCGCGGTCTTCAGCCAGGAGCCCGGGACACAGTTGGATGGCCTCATAGTAGTAGTAGTGTAGAGTACTACTAGTACTACTAGATAGTGAGTGTTTACTACTGTATCAACGTAACTAAAATTGCAACACATGCATGTGTTAGCAGTATAATGACCACATATGGATTTGATGGTAAGATTTTTGTAAGTTGGATGTCATATTATTGCTCTAACATGTGGTCAAAGTTAGCCTCCAAAACGCATTTTATACCCTATATGGATTGAGGGAGTACATGCATTGCCGAGGTTTCTCTTAATCCTTGCGTGCAATGTTTTTATTGAAGCTTGAAATGTGAACATGTGAATGGGAGGGACTACTACAACCCTTCCAAAAGAATTGTAGTACTAATGGTATCGTACTCCCTTTGTTCACCATCTCACATGCTCAGTTTTTTCATTTGATAAGAGGCAAACCATGTGGGTCCTACCTTAGAGGCAAGGCTCTATACACTTGAGATGCTCTGTACTTTTGATGTGTCCCCTCAACTCACAGAACGAGAATAAGCTTGCTTAGTAGTACGTCGTCTCCCCCGCCCATGGGCGCGGTGGCTCGCAGAGTTGCAGGACGAGGAGAAGCTTGCTTACTACGTCTATGCCTGCTCTCTCGCCCATGCACGCGGTGGCTCATAGGACGAGGAGAAATTTTTACTACTCCCTCCATGTACTCCTCGTCCCTACCTTGGTTAGAGAGATTATCATATTGTTTGGAATATGTCTTTTAGTAGTAGGAGTAGTACAGTGGTACATAGGAGTAGTACTACAACAATTTCCTTGGAGTCCGTGGTGCAGCAAGCTACCCTAGGCTATGTTACTACTCCCTCCTTTCCGGTTTATGGCTCAATTTCAAAATCTCTCCAACCAAGGTAGATGGTGAGTGGTGGAATTAATTTTGTAGTTTGCACAAGTAATTAGTACGCTTGTTTTTCTCAAGAAGTTATGTTTACCGAGGCATTAATTACAACGAATGCATGCATGACCACTAAATTTCCATGAACTTCTACATGCATTGATGAGTTTTCTCTTCACACTGCTTGCATCGGGTAATTTAATGCACCTCAAAATCCAAACATGTGATGGTACTACTAGTAGAATTGAGACTTATAAAACGGAAAAACGAAATTTTTTTAGATGAGCCCTATAAATCGGAAAAGAGGGAGTAGTAAGTAGTACTACCTCCATAGTGGGTACGTACTCCGTAAAATCAGATTTTCCCAAAACTAAGTCACTCAACCTTTATTTGTTTGTTTCCCTTCCTGCCTCGTTGCCTCGAATAGACTATGCCAAACCCCCCTGCCTGTCGCGCGGGAAAAGACCCGCCCTCGCCTTTTTTAGTCTGGGTTTGTATCGATGGATCGCGCAAAGCAGCAAAAACCAAGTCGTTTCTTGTACTCCTTCGTCTACGCTCACTTTCATGAATTATGTACTTCCTCTCACCGGCATGTGGGACAAATAGCAACCGGGTAGACGTGTCATGCACCAAACAACAATGTAGAACAGCAGGGGGATGCACCCCAGTCGTAGTAATGAGCAATGAGACGTTAAATCACAATGCCGCACCTTCCCAGATGGACGAAGCAACCATTATTTCACACTTCGCTGAATCCGCTTCGCCATCATCTCCTTCAAGAAAACCACGTATTTCTTCTGCCATTGTTATGCCTCAAGAGGGACACACATCGCGTTGGTACATCATGACACGTGGGACCGCATGACAGGCCATGCTCCCCCGCCCACCGCTCGGTAAAATCACCTCATTTTTACTACTTCCTCTGTATCGGTTTACAGGGCATGCATGTCGTTCTAGGTTGAGAATTTAACTGGCTATATATGTGTTGAACAATAAATGTTTAGAAACTACATCTACTTAAGAATCCAATGATATACTCTTTGTGACATAGTAACTCATATTTAGTTAGTCAAATGGATGACCTAGAACTACGTGCACACCCTATAAACCGAGATGGAGGAGTATCTTTTTAGATCAATATATAGTCGGGATTCACCAAGGAGCAAAACCAAGTGGTAGGTTGCTCCTGTCGTATTGGCGTAGCAACTCAAGTAGGGTCAGTCCGCACACAAAATGTTGACACACTTAACAGGACCCCTTTGGCTGACATGTGGCTCATCCACTATCTTGTTCCACGTGCGATGCACCAAATTACAGTTCGGAGCAGCGGTTGGACTTTGAGGCACCCCGGTCGTACCGCCGCAGTAGTAGTAAATGAGCGATGAGGGGCTAAATCACAAAGCCCCACCTTTCCCACAGTAAGCTGGACGGACGAAGCAACCATCATTTCACTCTAGGGCGCAAGAGCATAAAGAAAACAAAAAACCAATGATGCGTGCAGTAGCTACCTAGGGCACCCTAGGGTAGGAGCCAACACTACGAATCCTTTTTTTGGAAACGCCTCCACTACAAATCCGCTTCGCCCTCGTCCTCTTGAAGAAAACCGATGATGCATGCGGCGGTAGGGTTTGTAGGAGTACTACGATGTGCGGGGCCACGGCATAGTAAATGGGAGAGGGATTGAGTTCGAGTCGATGCCTTAATATGTGTGGGTCGCTTGGTTTTATGGGAACGAGGCAGCATTTTGGGTTCGGGGACCAGTGGAGATATACGTACAAAAAATTGTGGACGTAGGTTCGACCAAAAGGCAATGATGCATGGGCCCTGCATTTTGATATACCCACGGCCGCGTGAAATTTGCTACTCAAAATAATGCATAGAAGTTCCTCGAAAAACATCTATAACTAATGGGAAGTGAATGTAAGCTTAAAATGAAAATGTAATACCCCCTCCGTCTAGGTGTATAATCTTAGGTTTTTTGCTAGTTAATAGCATTGCATCCAAGGAATTAACCACTTCATGTCATGTTTGAATGTCTCAAGCCATTGAAAACATGCACGACCCATATCTCTTATTGGTTGATATGTCACGAAACAAGAAACGAGGAGGGAGTTAATGTACCATGCCTAAGTTTTTTGGGATTATTTGGTTTTCGGAAGATGACTTACACACCTAGACGGAGGGAGTACAAAGAGAAATAATGAATTGCAGTTAAAAGAATGACATTTCTAACAAAAATGTGAATGTGAACTACATATGTGTGCACGTGACCAACACATACATTGTCAATACAAAATCTAATGCAAGAAATAACTTATGAGTAACATGCACGAATTGATGATGTGGTGCTTGCATGCATAGAGTGCAAAAACAATGTGATTTATGACTTGCATGCATGACATGTTCTTGTGCCATAGTTGCATGTCTAGGGAAAAAGCTACTACTGGGTTGTACTAGCTATTTAGGAATATAGGATGTATACATGGAAGTTGTAGGGAAAGAGATGACATGTCTCTCAATTCCTATGAGTAGGGATTGGAAAAGAGATGTCATTTGGTTCACATCATAGGAACTTTTCTATTGAATCTAGAGATGACATGTATCTCAATTCCTATGAGGGGGGATTAGAAAAGAGGTGTCATTTGTTCACGTCATAGGAACTTTTCTATTGAATATACGCTAATGTTTACTTTCCTTTGAAATTGTGGGAGTATAGGAATCCATTCATATGAACCAAGTGGCTCTAAAGCTATAAAAATGATATCATGTTAATTTTCCTTTAAAATGTGCAGTATATGAATCAATTCCTATGAACCAATTGGCTCTAAAGGAAAGAATGCTATAAAAATCATATCATATAGAGTTCCTGTGATATTCCTCCACACCAAAGGATGGTTGAAATTGCTGCAGGGACGGTCTTACTTTGTACACTCCTCCCCCATCTTTATAGTTACCTCTCGAAGATGAATGAAATGGTATATACTGGGTATTCTATATGTGCATTTTGGTACACGAAAACTCGGTAAAAGTTTGCGAGATTTGAATTTTCAATAAAGCTATATGCACTGCATTTTGGAACGGAGGGAGCATACGCAGTTGCTAACACTCACGTGGAAGATTTGTGTGTAGGAGGAGTGGCTGTTCTGTTAAATGACATGGCAAAACTGACACTGTCGGATGCCGATCTAATGGTTCTTACAGCGTTCATCAGGAAAAGGCTTGTGGCGAACGTTTGTTGGATAATGATTTACGGACACATGCATTACATTGATACGTGCCCCTTCTCTCTCACGCACACTCGCACCCTCACGAGTCACGACTCTCCCGAGTCCTCTCGCACCCACCGTCTATCTGCAGGTAGACGTCACACACATATGTGCTCTTCACACCCTACCTCAGAACTTCTAAAAAACAAAAGACGCCGCGCACATTTTATTTTAGCTCACACGTCACACACTTATACTATTACTCTTGTGGCGAACGTTCTTTGGGCATAGTATATTGTACTCTCACAAGGAGAAGTGATGCACGCACGCACTAGTTCTCTCACACCCACTCGCGGATACACGTAGGGGCACATTTTTTGAAGCTGGTACAACAAAATCACTCCACTATATATATAAGCAGGAGCCTTAGCGCTTGCTTTACTAGGGTTCATCTCTTTCACTCTCTCATGCTCTCCAGATCTAAGCAAGACATAGGTGGCCACACTCTCTCTCTCTGCTAATGACTGGTCACAAATCCGGCCGGACCACCTCGACCGGGGCAGGGGTGTAGGTGCATTGTTCACGCTGTCGTCAGCGGCGAGGGAGGAGACCAACGGCTACCTGCGTGTCCTGATCAGTGGTCGTGCCGTTCTCTCCAAGAGAGCGCTAGCTCGGGAGGGCCTCCGACCCCTTCTTCCTTCCTGTGTTATTGTGGCCAAGATGCGGCCTCCCGACGCCATCTTTGCCACATGCCGACGACCCTCAGGTATATATTCCTCCGAAACAGGCCTTGCTCTACTGCCCCAGCTCCCCACATGGCTGCGTGTGGATCTTTTTCTACTTCTGTCGGCTGTTCCAAAGCCACCTAGACTTTTACTATTATTAGAGGTAAAGCTAGTTCATACGGTCGAATCTAACAGTTGGTTCAAACAGGGAAGAAAGTGGGAAAGTTGTAGCATAAATCTAGGACTTGGTTCTAAGAGGAAACGAGGGAAAGTGGTAGATACCACCATTTTATGAAGTGCTTCCATCTTGCTTTATTTCCCATGAATTGTGTTTTTGCAGTTACACCTAAATCTCACACCGCTAACATTGCTTCATCCCAGTGGAACTGCACAAATTTGATTGCACATTTATTGACCATGTGCTACTCTCATGACAGTAATACTAATGCTATTGTTATGCATGTTAATCTAGTGGTAGTGTTGATGTGATGTGATGCTACTTACTTAAGGGCACTTTCATACTGTAAATGTAGTGCCAATTATAACACAATAGATGATGTTGTTAATCATATGCCACTGCAAATAACTGTCACTGTTTAAATAACCGCATTTCGTATTTGCGCAAACAGGGATATCTGTCACCATATCGTTTCTATCTGCGCAATCAAAAGTACACACCTCAGTTTTAGTAGAACTGCATAAAATGAGACGACTATTCCTAGTTGTCGTCCTCTAATCACCTGTCTTCCAGGTATTCCTACATTGGTAGTAACTAGGTAGAATGACCAACGCAATCTGAAAGAAGTTGATTCGTATGTTTTACTTCCTGATCGTGGTGCAGGGACGAACGAAAACAACTGCATCCTAGTCCGGAATGCACTTTCTACCAGTTCATCCATGGAGGAAGGACTAGCTAGCACGACTGCATGGAGTTTTTTGGGATAGGTGCGCGGACAAGAGGCATTGTGGTCTGCTTATTTCTGCAAATAGCGGTGCTTAAATTCAGTGGAATGCACAAGAATTTCAGATGGTCACTACACTACATGGTTCAGTTCAGCATTCGACCTGAGAACACAATTATAATGTGTTATTCTGGAATGAGAGAACCTAACCCTGGATGGTGGCTGTCGGTGTCAAAACCAGCGGATCTCGGGTAGGGGGTCCCGAACTGTGCGTCTAGGCGGATGGTAACAGGAGACAAGGGACACGATGTTTTACCCAGGTTTGGGCCCTCTTGATGGAGGTAAAACCCTATGTCCTGCTTGATTGATATTGATGATGTGGGTATTACAAGAGTAGATCTACCACGAGATCAAGGAGGCTAAACCCTAGAAGCTAGCCTATGGTATGATTGTTGTTATTGTTGTTGTCGTCCTACGGACTAAAACCATCCGGTTTATATAGACACCGGAGAGGGCTAGGGTTACACAGAGTCGGTTACAATGGTAGGAGATCTACATATCCGTATCGCCAAGCTTGCCTTCCACGCCAAGGGAAGTCCCATCCGGACACGGGACGAAGTCTTCAATCTTGTATCTTCATAGTCTTGGAGTCCGGCCGATGATGATAGTTCGGCTATCCGGACACCCCCTAGTCCAGGACTCCCTCAGTGGCAACAAGAAAAAACCAGAGTGAACTCAGGGAAATTAAAGCCCGCCTAGGGAGGCCCTTTGCTCAAAGAAGCCTTGCTTGATTTTTCCTGATTTGTAAACCTTCTCACAACTTTTGTATTTTGCTGTGAACTAGTATATGTTTGTTATGTTATCATTGAGATGTATAAAATTGCTTAACTTGTGCTTTTCAACTTTTTTATTAAGCCGAGTTTAATGTGAGTGTTCCACATGAACGCTGGACTAGCGTGTGAATGTTTGGAATTTACATTGTGGCCTCAGTTAACTGCATGAACCACTGTAACAAGATACGTAGTTGCTTATATGTCAGACAGCAGATTATTGATTGTTAGTTGGTCGATAGCCTAGTGTTGAAGCGAGCTGAGCCAATGTGTCGTGTTTTGCACAACTTCTTACAAGTGGGGTACCACCAACAGTGTTTACAAGTACTTAACCAGCCTTACCTACCATATGTATATGGTGCACAGTTCTCGAACGAGTACTCTATTTCATCAAACACACACTGCTCGTATGATAAACTGTGACAACTTATGTCTTACCATGCCATATTCATGAAAAAACTAGTGAGGACGCATCTGTTTTGGCAACAATTATGATGGTTCTCACATGATTCACGGGCACACAAAAGTAGCAGCAGTTCCCATAGACGGATTCAAACAGAGTACTAGCCCCAGAGGGCTCGATAATAGGCAAGGTTCGGATAATTAGACACAATACAAACTACTATTAAACACTAGTTGGGGCAACTATTTCATGCTTCGATCTAATTTGGGATGGACACAAGACGGACCTTGCCATGAACATCATCGAGGACGTCCGGCAGCAGCTCAATCATGTGAACCTTCCTGAAGATAACCTTGTGGCCTTACCACTCAAAAACTTGTTTGTGGAGGCATGCTGATACATCTCCGACGTATATATAATTTTTGATTATTCCATGAAATTTTATTTTCAATATTGGATGTTTTATAATCATTATATAGCCATTTTATATCATTTTTTGGTACTAACCTATTGACATAGTGCCAAGTGCCAGTTTTTGTTTTCTGCATGTTTTTTACATCGAGGAAATCGATATCACACGGAGTCCAAATGCCACGCCAATTTACTATGATTTTTTATGGACCAGAAGGAAGAAGTTGGGCCCTGGTTGCACCTGGGGGGAGTCCCGAGGAGGGGACAACCCACTAGGGTGCGCCAGGAGGCCCAGGCGCGCCCTGGTGGGTTGTGCCTGAAGGAAATATGCTCTAGAGGCAATAATAAAGTTATTATTTATTTCCTCATATCATGATAAATGTTTATTATTCATGCTAGAATTGTATTAACTGGAAACATGATACATGTGTGAATACATAGACAAACATATAGTCACTAGTATGCCTCTACTTGACTAGCTCGTTTATCAAAGATGGTTATATTTCCTAGCCATGGACAAAAGAATTGTCATTTGATTAACGGGATCACATCATTAGGAGAATGGTGTGATTGACATGACCCATTCCGTTAGCCTAGCACTTGATCGTTTAGTATGTTGCTATTGCTTTCTTCATGACTTATACATGTTCCTGTAACTATGAGATTATGCAACTCCCATTTACCGGAGGAACACTTTGGGTGCTACCAAACGTCACAACGTAACTGGGTGATTATAAAGGAGTACTACAGGTGTCTCCAAAGGTACATGTTGGGTTGGCGTATTTCGAGATTAGGTTTTGTCACTCCGATTGTCGGAGAGGTATCTCTGGGCCCTCTCGGTAATGCACATCACTATAAGCCTTGCAAGCAATGTGACTAATGAGTTAGTTACGGAATGATGCATTACGTAACGAGTAAAGAGACTTGCCGGTAACGAGATTGAACTAGGTATTGGATACCGACGATCGAATCTCGGGCAAGTAACATACCGATGACAAAGGGAACAACGTATGTTGTTATGCGGTTTGACCGATAAAGATCTTCGTAGAATATGTAGGAGCCAATATGAGCATCCAGGTTCCGCTATTGGTTATTTACCGAGAATAGTTCTAGGTCATATCTACATAGTTCTCGAACCCGTAGGGTCTGCACGCTTAAGGTATCGATGACAGTTTTATTATGAGTTTATGAGTTTTGATGTACCGAAGGAGTTCAGAGTCCCGGAAGAGATCGGTAACATGACGAGGAGTCTCGAAATGGTCGAGACGTAAAGATCGATATATTGGACGACTATATTCGGAGTTCGGAAAGGTTCCGAGTGATTCGGGTATTTTTTGGAGTACCGGAGAGTTACGGGAATTCGCCGGGGAGTAAATGGGCCTTATTGGGCCATACGGGAATAGAGGAGAGAGACCAAAAGGAAGGAGGCCTGCGCCCCCCCCCCCCTCTGGTCCGAATTGGACATGGGGCGCAGCCCCCTTTTCCTTCTTCCTCTCCCCCTCTTTCCCCTTCTCCTACTCCAACAAGGAAGGAGGGAGTCCTACTCCCGGTGGGAGTAGGACTCCCCTTGGCGCGCCTCCTCCTAGGCTGGCCGCCCCCTCCCCCCTTGCTCCTTTATATACGGGGGCAGGGGGGCACCCCATGACACACAAGTTGATCTACGGATCGTTCCTTAGCCGTGTGCGGTGCCCCCCTCCACCATATTCCACCTCGGTCATATCGTCGCGGAGTTTAGGCGAAGCCCTGCGCCGGTAGAACATCATCATCGTCACCACGCCGTCATGCTAACGGAACTCATCCCCGAAGCTTTGCTGGATCGGAGCCCGGGGATCGTCATCGAGTTGAACGTGTGCTGAACTCGGAGGTGCCGTACGTTTGGTACTTGGATCGGTCGGATCGTGAAGACGTACGACTACATCAACCGCGTTGCCATAACACTTCCGCTTATGGTCTACGAGGGTACGTGGACAAACACTCTCCCCTCTCATTGCTATACCATCACCATGATCTTGCGTGTGCGTAGGAAAATTTTGAAATTACTACGTTCCCCAACAGTGGCATCCGAGCCTAGGTTTTATGCGTTGATGTTATATGCACGAGTAGAACACAAGTGAGTTGTGGGCGATACAAGTCATACTACTTACCAGCATGTCATACTTTGGTTCGGCGGTATTCTGAGATGAAGCGGCCCGGACCGACATTACGCGTACGCTTACGCGAGACTAGTTTCACCGTTATGAGCACTCGTGCTTAAAGGTGGCTGGCGGGTGTCTGTCTCTCTCACTTTAGCTGAATCGAGTGTGGCTACGCCCGGTCCTTGTGAAGGTTAAAACAGCACCAACTTGACGAACTATCGTTGTGGTTTTTTTGCGTAGATAAGAACGGTTCTTGCTAAAGCCCGTAGCAGCCACGTAAAATTTGCAACAACAAAGTAGAGGACGTCTAACTTGTTTTTGCAGGGCATGTTGTGATGTGATGCTATATTTTATTGTATGAGATGATCATGTTTTGTAACCGAAGTTATCGGCAACTGGCAGGAGCCATATGGCTGTCGCTTTATTGTATGAAATGCAAACGCCCCTGTAATTGCTTTACTTTATCTCTAAGCAGTAGCGATAGTCGTAGAAGCAATAAATGGCGTAACGACAACGATGCTACGATGGAGATCAAGGTGTCGCGCCGGTGACGATGGTGATCACGACGATGCTTCGAAGATGGAGATCACAAGCACAAGATGATGGCCATATCATATCACTTATATTGATTGCATGTGATGTTTATCCTTTATGCATCTTATCTTGCTTTGATTGACGGTAGCATTTTAAGATGATCTCTCACTAATAATCAAGAAGTGTTCTCCCTGAGTATGCACCGTTGCGAAAGTTCTTCGTGCTGAGACACCACGTGATGATCGGGTGTGATAGGCTCGACGTTCAAAGACAACGGGTGCAAAACAGTTGCACACGCGGAATACTAAGGTCATACTTGACGAGCCTAGCATATACAAATATGGCCTCGGAACACGGAGACCGAAAGGTCGAGCGTGAATCATATAGTAGATATGATCAACATAGTGATGTTCACCATTGAAAACTACTCCATCTCACGTGATGATCGGACATGGTTTAGTTGATTTGGATCACGTGATCACTTAGATGACTAGAGAGATGTCTGTCTAAGTGGGAGTTCTTAAGTAATATGATTAATTGAACTTAAATTTATCATGAACTTAGTACCTGGTAGTATTTTGCAAATTATGTTGTAGATCAATAGCTCGCGTTGTTGCTTTCGTATGTTTATTTTGATATGTTCCTAGAGAAAATTGTGTTGAAAGATGTTAGTAGCAATGATGCGTATTGGATCCGTGATCTGAGGTTTATCCTCATTGCTGCACAGAAGAATTATGTCCTTGATGCACCGCTAGGTGACAAACCTATTGCAGGAGCAGATGCAGACGTTATGAACGTTTGGCTAGCTCAATATGATGACTACTTGATAGTTTAGTGCACCATGCTTAACGGCTTAGAATTGGGACTTCAAAGACGTTTTGAACGTCATGGATCATATGAGATGTTCTAGGAATTGAAGTTAATATTTCAAGCAAATACCCGAGTTGAGAGATATGAAGTCTCCAACAAGTTCTATAGCTAAAAGATGGAGGAGAATCGCTCAACTAGTGAGCATGTGCTCAGATTGTCAGGGTACTTCAATCGCTTGAATCAAGTGGGAGTTAATCTTCCAGATAAGATAGTGATTGACAAAATTCTCTAGTCACCATCACTAAGTTACTAGAACTTCGTGATGAACTATAGTATGCAAGGGATGACGAAAACGATTCCCGAGCTCTTCATGATGTTGAAATCGACGAAGGTAGAAATCAAGAAAGAGCATCAAGTGTTGATGATTGACAAGACCACTAGTTTCAAGAGAAGGGCAAAGGGAAAGAAAGGGAACTTTAAGAAGAATGACAAGCAAGTTGTCACTCCCGCAAAGAAGCCCAAAGCTGGACCAAAGCCTGAAACTGAGTGATTACACTGCAAAGGAAATGGTCACTGGAAGCGGAAATGCCCTGAATATTTGGTGGATAAGAAGGATGGCAAAGTGAACAAGGGTATATTTGATATACAGGTTATTGATGTTTGTCTTACTAGTGTTTATAGTAGCCCCTGAGTATTTGATACTTGTTCGGTTTCTAAGATTAGTAACTCGAAACAGGAGTTACAGAATAAACAGAGACTAGTTCAAGGGGAAGTGACGATGAGTGTTGGAAGTAGTTCCAAGATTGATATGATCATCATCGCACACTCCCTATACTTAGTGTTAAACCTAAATAAATGTTATTTGGCGTTTGCGTTGAGCATGAATATGATTTGATCATGTTTATTGCAATACGGTTATTCATTTAAAGTCAGAGAATAATTGTTGTTCTGTTTACATGAATAAAACCTTCGATGGTCATACACCCAATGAAAATAGTTTGTTGGATCTCGATCGTAGTGATACACATATTCATAATATTGATGCCAAAAGATGCAAAGTTAATAATGATAGTGCAACTTATTTGTGGCACTGCCGTTTGGGTCATACCGGTGTAAAGCGCACGAAGAAACTCCATAAAGATGGATTTTGGAATCACTTGGTTATGAATCATTTGATGCTTGCGAACCGTGCCTTTTGGGCAAGATGACCAAAACTCCGTTCTCCAGAACAATGGAACAAGCTACTGACTTATTGGAAATAATACATACCGATGTATGCGATCCAATGAGTGTTGATGCTCGTGGCAAGTATCGTTATTTTCTGACCTTCACAAGATGATTTGAGGAGATATGGGTATATCTACTTGATGAAACATAAGTCTGAAATAGTTGAAATGTTCAAAGAATTTTAGAGTGAAGTGGAAAAATCATCGTAACAAGAAAATAAAGTTTCTGCGATCTGATCGCGGAGACGAATATTTGAGTTACGAGTTTGGTCTTCAATTAAAACAATGTGGAATAGTTTCACAGCTCACGCCACCTGGAACACCACAATGTTATGGTGTGTCTGAACGTCGTAACCGCACTTTATTGATATGGTGCAATCTATGATGTCTCTTACTGATTTACCACTATTGTTTTGGGTTTATGCATTAGAGACAGCTGCATTCACGTTAAAAAGGGCACCATCTAAATCCGTTGAGACGACACCATATGAACTGTGGTTTAGCAAGAAACCCACGTTGTCGTTTCTTAAAGTTTGGGGTTGTGATGCTTATGTGAAAAAGTTTCATCCTGATAAGCTCAAACCCAAATCGGAGAAGTGTGTCTTCATAGAATACCCAAAGGAAACTGTTGGGTACACCTTCTATCACAGATCCGAAGGCAAGATATTCGTTGCTAAAAATGGATCCTTTCTAGAGAAGGAGTTTCTCTCGAAAGAAGTGAGTGGGAGGAAAGTAGAGCTTGATAAGGTAATTTGTACCTTCTCCCGAATTGGAAAGTAGTGCATCACAGAAATCAGTTCGAGTGATTCCTACACCAATTAGTAAGGAAGTTAATGATGATGATCATGAAACTTCAGATCAAGTTGCTACCAAACCTCGTAGGTCTTCCAGAGTAAGATCCGCACCAGAGTGGTACGGTAATCATGTTCTGGAAGTCATGTTACTAGACCATTATGAACCTATGAACTATGAGGAAGCGATGATGAACCCAGATTCCACGAAATGGCTTGAGGCCATAAAATCTGAGATATGATCCATGTATGAGAACAAAGTATGGACTTTGATTGACTTGCTCAATGATCAGCAAGCCATGTTAAATAAATGGATCTTCAAGAGGAAGACGGACACTGATAGTAGTGTTACTATCTACTAAGCTCGACTTGTTGCGAAAGGTTTTCAACAAGTTCAAAGTGTTGAATACGATGAGATTTTCTCACTCGTATCGAAGCTTAAGTTTGTCTGAATCATGTTAGCAATTGCCACATTTTATGAAATCTGGCAAATGGATGTCAAAACTGCATTCCTTAATGGATTTATTAAAGAAGAGTTGTATATGATGCAACCAGAAAGTTTTTGTCAATCCTAAAGATGCTAACAACGTGTGCAAGCTCCAGCGATCCATCTATGGACTGGTGCAAGCATCTCAGAGTTGGAATATACGCTTTGATGAGTTGATCAAAGCATATGGTTTTATACAGACTTTTGAAGAAGCCTGTATTTACAAGAAAGTGAGTGGGAGCTCTGTAGCATTTCTAATATTATATGTGGATGACATATTGTTGATTGGAAATGATATCGAAATTCTGGATAGCATGAAAGGATACTTGCATAAGAGTTTTACAAAGCAAGACCTCGGTGAAGCTGCTTACACATTGAGCATCAAGATCTATATAGATAGATCAAGACGCTTGATAAGATTTTTCAATGAGTACATACCTTGATAAATTTTTGAAATAGTTCAAAATGGAACAGTCAAAGAAGGAGTTCTTGCCTGTGTTACAAGGTGTGAAGTTGAGTAAGACTCAAGACCCGACCATTGCAGAAAATAGAAAGAGAATGAAAAGTCATTCCCTATGCCTCAGTCATAGGTTCTATAAAGTATGCTATGCTGTGAACCAGACCTATTGTATATCTTGCTCTGTGTTTGGTAAAGGAATACAATTTTGATCTAATAAGTAGATCACTGGACATGGGTCAAGAATATCCTTAGTGAGGACTAAGGAGATGTTTCTCGTTTATGGAGGTGATAAAAGAGCCCGTCGTAAAAGTTACAACGATGCAAGCTTTTACACCAATCCAGATGACTCTAAGTCTCAATCTGGATACATATTGAAAGTGGGAGCAATTAGCTAGAGTAGCTCCGTGCAGAGCATTGTGGACATAGAATATTTGCGAAATACATACGGCTCTGAATATGACAAACCCGTTGACTAAGCTTCTCTCACGAGCAAAACATGATCATACCTTAGTACTCTTTTGGGTGTTAATCACATAACGATGTGAACTAGATTATTGACTCTAGTAAACCCTTTGGGTGTTGATCACATGATGATGTGAACTATGGGTATTGATCACATGCAGATGTGAATATTGGTGTTAAATCACATAGCGATGTGAACTAGATTATTGACTCTAGTGCAAGTGGGAGACTTAAGGAAATATGCCCTAGAGGCAATAATAAAGTTATTATTTATTTCCTCATATCATGATAAATGTTTATTATTCATGCTAGAATTGTATTAACCGGAAGCATGATACATGTGTGAATACATAGACAAACATATAGTCACTAGTATGCCTCTACTTGACTAGCTCGTTTATCAAAGATGGTTATGTTTCCTAGCCATGGACAAAAGAGTTGTCATTTGATTAACGGGATCACATCATTAGGAGAATTATGTGATTGACATGACCCATTCCGTTAGCCTAGCACTTGATCGTTTAGTATGTTGCTATTGCTTTCTTCATGACTTATACATGTTCCTGTAACTATGAGATTATGCAACTCCCGTTTACCGGAGGAACACTTTGGGTGCTACCAAACGTTACAACGTAACTGGGTGATTATAAAGGAGTACTACAGGTGTCTCCAAAGGTACATCTTGGGTTGGCGTATTTCGAGATTAGTTTTTGTCACTCCGATTGTCAGAGAGGTATCTCTGGGCCCTCTCGGTAATGCACATCACTATAAGCCTTGCAAGCAATGTGACTAATGAGTTAGTTACGGAATGATGCATTACGTAACGAGTAAAGAGACTTGCCGGTAACGAGATTGAACTAGGTATTGGATACCGACGATCGAATCTCAGGCAAGTAACATACCGATGACAAAGGGAACAACGTATGTTGTTATGCGGTTTGACCGATAAAGATCTTCGTAGAATATGTAGGAGCCAATATGAGCATCCAGGTTCCGCTATTGGTTATTGACCGAGAATAGTTCTAGGTCATGTCTACATAGTTCTCGAACTCGTAGGGTCCGCACGCTTAAGGTTTCGATGACAGTTTTATTATGAGTTTATGAGTTTTGATGTACCGAAGGTGTTCAGAGTCCCGGATGAGATCGGGGACATGACGAGGAGTCTCGAAATGGTCGAGACGTAAAGATCGATATATTGGACGACTATATTCGGAGTTCGGAAAGGTTCCGAGTGATTCGGGTATTTTTCGGAGTACCGGAGAGTTACGGGAATTCGCCGGGGAGTATATGGGCCTTATTGGGCCATACGGGAATAGAGGAGAGAGACCAAAAGGAACGAGGCCTGCGCCCCCCCTCTGGTCCGAATTGGACAAGGGGCGCAGCCCCCTTTTCCTTCTTTCTCTCCCCCTCTTTCCCCTTCTCCTACTCCAACAAGGAAGGAGGGAGTCCTACTCCCGGTGGGAGTAGGACTCCCCTTGGCGCGCCTCCTCATAGGCCGGCCGCCCCCTCCCCCCTTGCTCCTTTATATACGGGGGCAGGGGGGCACCCCATGACACACAAGTTGATCTACGGATCGTTCCATAGCCGTGTGCGGTGCCCCCCTCCACCATATTCCACCTCGGTCATATCGTCACGGAGTTTAGATGAAGCCCTGCGCCGGTAGAACATCATCATCGTCACCACGTCGTCGTGCTGACGGAACTCATCCCCGAAGCTTTGCTGGATCGGAGCCCGAGGATCGTCATCGAGCTGAACGTGTGCTGAACTCGGAGGTGTCATACGTTCGGTACTTGGATCGGTCGAATCGTGAAGACGTACGACTACATCAACCGCGTTGCCATAACGCTTCCGCTTATGGTCTACGAGGGTACGTGGACAAACACTCTCCCCTCTTGTTGCTATACCATCACCATGATCTTGCGTGTGCGTAGGAAAATTTTGAAATTACTACGTTCCCCAACAGTGCCCACCTCGGGTGCCCCCTGGACCGCCTCTTTGCTCTATAAATACCCCAATATTCCCAAAACCCTAGGGGAGTCAACGAAATTTTCATCCAGCCGCCGCAGAGTCCAGAACAACCAGATCCAATCTAGATACCATCACGGAGGGGTTCACCACTTTCATTGGTGCCTCTCCGATGATGCGTGAGTAGTTCTTTGTAGACCTTCGGGTCCGTAGTTAGTAGCTAGATGGCTTCCTCTCTCTCTCTTGATTATCAATACAATGGTCTCTTGGAGATCCATATGATGTAAGTCTTTTGGCGGTGTCTTTGTTGGGATCTGGTGAACTTCGAGTTTATGATCAGTTATATCTTTTTATAATCATGAAAGTTATTTGAGTTTCTTTGATCTCTTATATGCGTGATTACTTATAGCCTCGTATTTCTTCTCTGATATTTGGGTTTTGTTTGGACAACTTTATCTATTTATCTTGCAATGGGAAGAGGTGCCCGGTAGTGGGTTCGATCTTATGGTGCTTGATCCCAGTGACAAAAAGGGAACCGACACGTATGTATCATTGCTACTGAGGATAAAAAGATGGGATCCATATCTGCCGCAATAGATAAACGGGTCTTGTCTACATCATGTCATCGTTCTTATTGCATTACTCTGTTTTTCCATGAACTTAATACACTAGATGCATGCTGGATAGCGGTCGATGTGTGGAGTAATAGTAGTAGATGCAGGAAGGAGTCGGTCTACTAATCTTGGACGTGATGCCTATGCAATGATCATTGCCTGGATATCGTCATGATCATTTGAAGTCCTATCAATTGCCCAACAGTAATTTTTTCACCCACCATTTGCTATCTTTCTCGAGAGAAGCCACTAGTGAAAACTACAGCCCCCGGGTCTTCTTTCTCATATATTTACCTTGCGATCTACTTTTTCCTTGCGTTTATTTTCAGATCTATTAAATCAAAAAATACAAAAATACCTTGCTGCAATCTATTTGTTCCGCGATCTATTTATCCCATCTACAAACACGTCCTTTGCCTATCTTGAGGCGTCGTACCCTGAAAGGGATTGACAACCCCTTTAACACGTCGGGTTGCTAGGTGTTGTTATTTGTGTGCAGGGGTTGTTTATGTTGTGTTGCTTGGTTCTCCTACTGGTTCGATAACCTTGGTTTCATATCTGAGGGAAATACCTATTGCCGTTGCACCGCATCATCCCTTCCTCTTAGCTTCAAGCGACATCAAAAGGAATTTTTGGCGCCGTTGCCGGGGAGGATCTTCAACATAACCAGGTTCCTAATCACAAATCTCATCTCCTTGCAATTTACGTTATTCGCCATTTGCCTCTCATTTTCCTCTGCCCCACTTCACAAAAATTTGTCATTTTATTCGCCTCTCTTTTTCACCGATCTCCTGTCTCTAGTCCCGATGGCTAGCGTCCCTACTCCTCCTTTGTCACCAGATTTAGAAGTTCTTTACTTCAAGGAAAGACAAGGAGAAAATTTGAAAGATGTCTGGTATAGGCTTATGGAATCGTATCGTATCTCCAACCTAAAAGGGGATGCTAAGGTTTTGCTTCGTAATTTTTACATAGGATTAGCTTTGCATCATAGACAACTTCTTGATTTTGCCGCTAAAGGAAATTTTATTGAGCTTGATGCAAACACTGCCTATGAAATCTTGGAAGGAATTTTGGGAATTCCTCCTCAAAAGAAGGGGTTTTCCTTTGCCCCTGAGGGGAATTCAATGTTGGACAAACTTGGTGATTTACATAAACATATGGTCGAAATACAGAAATATAATGAACCCCTCAACCACCTCAATGGTAGTATCAATCGCATGAATACCTTGATTACTCTTTGCAACAAGCGATTGGATATTTTGGATCTTAAGATGGTTTATTTTCTGGAGAATTTAGGGAAGTGTAAAGAGCCTCCCGGGTTTGAGAAAACCCTTACAAAAGTTGCCAAAACTTTGGATGACAAAACTTAGATCCTTGCTTTATGCCTAGCTAAGGGCGTAAATCTATAGCGCTTGTTGGGAGGCAACCCAATGAATAAAATTTATTTTTGCTTTTTGCTTTCTGTTCTTGAGTGTTAGCTAAATTATTCTACTATTATGATTGTATTTTTTGTGTTTTAATTAGTTTTTGTGCCAAGTAAAGCCTTTAGGATCTTCTGGGATGATAGTTGTTTGATCTTGCTGAAAAAGACAGAAACTTTGCGCTCACAAAAATAATTCTGATAAATCACAAAAAATAGATTTTTTCCCCTGATTATTTTTGCTGAAGATTAATATACAAATTATGCTGGTCTTCCTAATTTGGTAGAAGTTTTGGAGTTACAGAAGTATTCGAACGTTCCAGATTACTACAGACTATTCTGTTTTGATAGATTCTGTTTTCTTTGTGTTGTGTGCTTATTTTGATGGCTCTATGGTTTTCTTTGATGAGTTTTTGCCATAGAAAATTTGGAATATAGTAGATATAATACAAAAAAAACAAAATAAGAATTGGTTTGACACAGCACTCATAGTAGTGGTTTGCTTTCTTTTACTAACGGATCTCACAAGGGTTTTGTTGAGTTTTATGTGATTGAAGTTTTCAAGTTTTAGGTTATCTTACGATGGATGAAAGAAGGATAGAAGAGCCTAAGCTTGGGGATGCCCCGGCATCCCAAGCTATTATTCAAGAATGAGCAACCAACTAAGCTTGGGGATGCCCCCGAGTGGCATCCCCTCTTTCTTCTAACGACCATCAGTATTTTACTCGAGGCTATATTTTTATTCGTCACATGATATGTGTTTTGCTTGGAGCGTATTGTATGACATGTGTATTTGCTTGTTTTATTTTGTGTTTTAAGTCTCAATCCTTGTTGTGCACACCTATTTGAGAGAGCCAAAATTATGTCATGACTTGTTAGAATTGCTCTCTATGCTTCACTTAAATTTTTATGAGCAATGGACTTCCTCTAGTGATTCACTTATATTTTTTTGAGCACGGTGTGCTTAGTATTTTTGAATAAATGCTCTCTTGCTTCACTTAAATTTATTTGAGAGCTAGTAAAATTTTGAAGAAATTCTCTCTTGCTTCACTTAAATTGTTTTGAGAGAAAGAAAATATGTTATGCTCATGATCTTCACTTATATTTGATTGAGCTTATGAAAAGCAACACATGAAATTAGTCCCAAAGTGATAGATATCCAAGAAGGATAAATAAAGAAAAAAATATATGTCATGCAGATTGTCGGTGTACTAGAGTAGGGGTACCCTAGTATCCCGAACTTGTGCACGGGAAGTCGCAGCACCCCGCGGCAGGGCCCACCAGGTCAACGCCAAGACCCTCTGTGGCTCTTCAGAAAACAAGACCCCGGCAAGAGGAGCTTGCCGGGAAGCCATTCAAGAACAAAGTATTTAACCAGAGAAGACAAGGCCCCGGCAAGAGGAGCTTGCCGGGAAGAGACAAGACCCCGGCAAGAGGAGCTTGCCGGGAAGGCCAACCACGGCACCTCAAGAAACTTGCCGCGACGCGCCGCGCTTCCCGGCAAGGTCTGGCAAGCGACAAGCTTCCGGACGCGACAAGATGATGACCCCGACAAGGTACTTGCCGGGGGCCAGCGGCCACTCTGTGCCCGCGCTCCAGCGCATCAACCTGCGTGTCGCCTTGAGGTTTTCTCAGGGGCGCGTGGCGGGAGCCTGTGCAGCCAGGGGTACGCGATGGCCAGCGAGGATGAAGAGGAGGCCATCGTGGCAAACGGTGGCGCTCCTAACGGTCGCTTTTTGGCACTGTTTAGGCGACTCGGACGGGCATTCAATGCCCTTGTCTCCCGCCGTCAGAGTTAGGTAGGTTACACTGTGTCCACAGTAGCGGTAGCTGTACCTACCGCACTCTTTTTCCATTTTTACCCTTCTAGCCTACGTTGCCACCTGTTGGTGACCCCTTGAGCGTATAAAAGGAGGACCATGCGCAACGTAGAAAGGGTTCGACTCATTCAAAGCTATCACACTCCCACGCTCGGTCTTGTATCTCATCTCGCTCCCGAGCAAGAACACCCAATACAATCAAGCAGCAGTAGGAGTGTTATCTCTCCGGAGAGCTCCGAAGCTGGGTAAACTGCTCGTGTGCGCTGCCTCGATCCGCTCTTCGTGCGGCCTCCGCCCTCTGCCGAACCGAAAGGGGCTCGGTCCCCATAGGTGCTCGCGGATCAGTTTCTCCGACATCTTTGGCGCGCCAGGTAGGGGGCGTCGAGTTCGTGTGAACCCGATCCGGTGTGCGCGCGAGCTGAATCTTCATCGTCTTCATCGACATGCCACCGAAGAAGAAGGCTTCGGGGGCAACAGGCCCTTCTGCGTCGCTTCCACCGCCTCCAGAGCAAGCGGACGGTGGGGTGGACACCGGCGGAAGAACGGGCGCCGACGAGGGAGCTCACAGTGCGGCCAAGTCCAAGGACAAGGCCGCGCAGACCTCGGCGTCCGTACGTGCACCGTGCCCGTCCCAGGAGGCGCGGGACCAGCGGCGTCATGGCGTTCGCAGCGCCATACGCCCGCTCGGGCAAGATCAAGCTGGTGGTTCGCGTGGCGTTCAAGACCAGCATGCGCGCCAGCATGCTAGCCCCAGCAAAGTTCGGTCACCCGGACAGGATATTGCTCCTTCTAACTTAGTTAGAAGTCCGAGCATAACCCGCTCCTCGCACCGCTCGCCGATGTCGCCCACCACTCCAGCAGAGGCCTTGGCGCGAGCTCAGCTGCTTCTAGATTACCCTCCGACGGCGGACAAGACCGACGAATGGAGGGCCACTATCCAAAGTCTCATCGGCTTCGCCAACGGTGACACTGCGCGGCAACCAAGTGCTTCGCTGCCGTGGCAAGACGGCCAGACGCGAGCCGGTGGCGACAAGAACGATGGGGGTGCGACTTCCATGCACTCCCCGCCAAGAAGGCCAAGATCGCCGACTCGCCGGATCCACCCTGACAGCGGCTCCACCGCGTCTTCGGATCCACGAGCTCGTCGCGACCAGCGCCAAGTTCTCCACGAACGACAACAAGAAGACGCTCGTACTCGCATCGAGCGCAGAAGAGAAGCGCGGCGTCAATCTGACCAGCGCGCTGGGCCCTCTGTCGATATGCACGTGCCGGGGGAACCAGGCGGCTTGCCGTACGCGGTAGGTTGCCCTGCGTTCACCCATGAGCTGCGGCAGGTCCAGTGGCCCAGCAAGAAAAACTTCAAGCCAGACGTACCGGAGAAGTACGATGGCAAGTCGCATCCATCGGAGTTCCTCAGCATCTACACCATCGCGGTGCAGGCTGCCGGGGGACAGGACGACAAGATCCTTGCCAACTACTTCCCGCTGGTGCTCAAGCCCAACGTCAGGTCCTGGCTCATGCACTTGCCGAACAACTCCATCTCCTCTTGGGCAGATCTGTGCCATTAGTTTGTCGGTGCCTTTACAGGCGGCCACAAGCCACATGGCCAAGAGAGTGATCTTCATCTGCTCGCCCAGAAGGAAGGAGAGTCCCTGCGCAAGTTCATTCAGAGATTCAGCCGTGTACAGCACAACATCCCAGACGTCCACCCTGCCGCGGTCATCAGCGTGTTTCATCAGAACGTGCGAAACCGCAGGATGAGGGAGGAGATGGCGATGTGCAAGATCAGAGACGTCGCCGAGCTTTATGCTCTGGCCGACAAGTGTGCACGCGCTGAAGAGGGGAGGAGGATCCCCGGAGAGAATACAGGAGCAGAAGGATCTGACAGTGAGGATGCCGCCCCGGCAAGGAAAGGCCGGCGGCGGAACAACAGGAGGAGGAAGGGCAAGGAAGTGCTAGCTGTCGAGCAGTCCGGCAACGGAGGTGGCGCCAAGGAAGCTAAGGATGGTGGCTCCGGCAAGGAGGCCCAGCCTGTGGCGGCCGCCGACAAGCAAGACAGCTCCGGCGAGCAGTATTGCAAGATCCACCGCACCAAGGGCCACGATCTCCAGAGTTGCAAAAAGGTTGAGCAACTTGTTGAGCTGCAAAAAGCTGAATACAAGCGGCGCGACAAGGAGAAGGCCCAGGAAGGCGCTGGAGGAGCTGGGAAGAAACGCCCCGGCCGGGGGGGACGCTGCGGCAAGGCCAAGCAGCGGCAAGGAGATAGACCTCCCCGTGGCCGCGACAAGGATGAAGACAACGACGAAGACGAAGACATGGATGATGATGAGGCCGATGAGCAGGAGTTTCAGAAAGCCACAGAGGTCCTGTGTGTTGACGGTGGTGCTTCTCTGCATACTTCGCATCGCCAACTCAAGCAGTGGATGCGGGAGGTTAATGCAGCAGAGCCATCCGTAGAGTCACGCAAGCCTCTGAAGTGGTCTGGCACGCCTATCATCTTCGATATTGAGGATCACCCTGATCGCGTAACTGCGGTCGGGTGCTTGCCGATGTTGGTTTCACCAACCATCCGCAACCTCAAGGTCACGAAGATGCTAGTTGACGGCGGGGCCGGCTTGAACCTGATCTCCTCCGCGGTCCTCCAGAAACTCCAGATCCCCGACAGCGAGCTCGAAGCGACCGGCACGTTCCAAGGAATCAACCCGGGAAGGAGCAAGCCGAAGGGGAAGATCACGCTGCCGGTCACATTTGGCAGCGAGCTGAACTTCAGAACTGAGAGGGTCACATTTGACGTTGCCGATTTTCCATTGCCCTACAATGGGATCCTTGGTCGTCCAGCGCTCGCCAAGTTCATGGCAGCCGCTCACTATGCCTACAACATGCTCAAGATGCCAGGCCCGATAAGTGTCATCTCTGTCCTCGGTGACAAGAAGGATGCCCTTATCTGCGCCGACAAGATCTACCGGGAAGCAGCAGCCGCAGCTGATCGCAATACACTTGCCGCTGAAGCTCCCGGGGGGAAGAAGAAGACCAAGTCCGGCAAGAGCTCTGATGCCCACTCCGGCAAGCGCACCTCTTCGGAGTGCTGCGCTACCGTCGAGGACGCACCATCGAGCTCCACCGGCAAGTACAAGAAGACAATGGCAGCTCCGCCCGAGACCAAGAAAGTGTCCGCCAAGGAGGACGGCACTGGTGGTACCTTCACCATCAGTGCCACTCTCGACCCCAAATAGGAAAGCGCGCTCATTGCTTTCCTGCGGGCGAATATCGACATGTTTGCATGGCAACCGTCTGATATCCCCGGTGTTCCCAGGAAAGTAATTGAGCACCACCTAGTCGTTTGTCCTCATGCGCGGCCCGTCAAGCAAAAAGTCAGGAAACAAGCAGTGGAGCGCCAAGAGTTCATTGCAGAAGAGATCAGGAAATTGGAAGCGGCAGGCCTTGTCAGAGGAGTGCTCCATCCCACGTGGTTGGCCAATCCTGTAGTCGTGCGCAAGGCCAACGGGAAATGGAGGCTTTGTATAGACTTCACTGATGTCAATAAAGCTTGTCCCAAGGATCCATTTCCCTTGCCGCGCATTGACCAGATTGTTGACTCCATAGCCGGATGTGATTTGCTTTCATTTCTTGATGCATACTCAGGGTATCATCAGATCTTCATGGCAGAAGAGGATGAGGAGAAAACCGCATTTATCACCCCTTGCGGCACATACTGTTTTGTACGGATGCCCTTCGGGTTGAAGAATGCTGGTTCAACATTTGCAAGGGTAGTCCATGTCGCTTTTGAGCCTCAAATACACAAAAATTTGGAAGCCTACATGGATGATATAGTGGTCAAGAGCAAGGACAAGGCTACCCTGATCCAAGATTTAGAAGAAACTTCTGCAAATCTGCGCAAGATCAACCTCAAGCTCAACCCCGAGAAGTGCGTGTTTGGAGTCCCTTTTGGCAAGCTTCTCGGGTTCTTTGTGTCTCAGCGGGGGATCGAAGCCAACCCCGACAAGATCAAGGCCATTGAGCAGATCGAAGCACCGAAGCGCGTCAAGGATGTGCGAAGGCTTGCCGGTTGTGTGGCTGCTCTCAGCAGGTTTATCTCTAAGTCTGCTGAGCGCGCCCTGCCATTTTTCAAAATATTGAAAAAGGCAGGTCCAATGAAATGGACTCCGGAAGCGGAGGATGCGCTGCAGGACTTGAAGAGGTACCTGTCCTCCACTCCAATACTTGTCGCACCTAAGCCACAAGAGAAGTTGCTGCTGTATCTAGCGGCAACCAATCAAGTGGTTAGTGCTGCGTTAGTAGCGGAGAGGGAGGCGGACGATGAGCCAGCGACCGCGGCAAGTGAATCCAGCGACAAGCAAGGGGCTTCTCCGACAAGCTCTGGTCCCGACAAAGATGAACCTGCGCAGGCATGCAAAGAGGTGCAGAAGAAAATGGTGCAGCGGCCAGTTTACTTTGTCAGTACCCTTCTGCAGGGGGCTAGATCGAGGTACTCTGGTGTGCAGAAGTTGATTTTTGGCCTTCTCATGGCCTCGAGAAAGCTGCGCCATTACTTCCAGGCACACGAGATCACAGTTGTCACTCGCTTTCCGCTGAAGAGGATACTGCAGAATCCGGAAGCAACGGGCAGGATTGTCGAGTGGGCACTGGAACTATTGAGCTTTGGCCTCAAGTTTGAGAGCACTGCAACGATCCAAAGCAGAGCATTGGCAGAATTCATAGCAGAATGGACGCCAACCCCAGATGAAGAAATTCCGGAAACGAGCATCCCCTTCAAGGAGACAAGCAAAGAGTGGCTGATGTACTTTGATGGTGCCTTCTCGCTGCAAGGTGCCGGCGCTGGCGTGCTGCTTATCGCACCCACCGGAGAGCACCTCAAGTACGTAGTCCAAATGCACTTTCCCAAGGAGCAAGCAACAAACAATACTGCAGAGTATGAGGGTTTGCTTGTCGGCCTCAGAATCGCAGCCGACCTTGGGATTAAAAAGCTCATTGTAAGGGGTGACTCGCAGCTTGTCGTCCGCCAAGTAAACAAGAACTACCAGAGTCCATTGATGGAAGCTTATGTTGATGAAGTGAGGAAGCTAGAAGAGCACTTTGACGGCCTGCAAATGGAACATGTTCCGAGAGCTCAAAATGATATTGCTGATGGCCTGTCAAAGTGTGCTGCACTAAAGCTACCTGTGGAACCAGGGATCTTTGTGCTCAAGCTGACTCAACCATCTGTGACACCATCAACTGGGCAGAGCAAGAAGAGGAAGTTGATTTCCGGCGACTACTTTCCGGCAGAGCTTCCCGAAGCCGCCGCCAAGAAGGTCCCCAAGATCAACGCCAAGAGTGCTGAGGAGCAGTCTGCTCCGGCAAGCCTTATGGTTTGTTCCGTTGAAGCAGACGCACCCGACAAGTCTTGCCCCGGCAAGCTTGCCGGGGGGCATCATGCTCCGGCTGAACCCCAGGTTCTTGCCGTAGAAGCGGATGTTCCCGCAGCAGCGGCTATGCCTTTAGTCCTTGTTGTCGAGCCGCAGGCTCCAGCATGGGCACAGCAAATTGCCCGTTTCCTTCAGACAGGAGACCTTCCTGAAGAGCAAGAAGAAGCGGAAAGAGTAGCCTGGCAGTCAAGTATGTACAAGTTTGTTGACAGCACACTCTACAGAATAAGGCTCAACGGTGTGAAATTGAAGTGCATTAGCCGGGAAGATGGACAACAGCTGTTGGCAAAGATACATGGAGGCATATGTGGTCACCACATTGGCGCAAGAGCACTTGCCGGCAAAGCGTTCCGGCAAGGCTTCTTCTGGCCGACAGCCCTCCAGGATGCAACTGCACAAGTAACCAAGTGTGAAGCGTGCCAGTTCCATTCCAAGCAGATACACCAGCCAGCTCAAGCTCTCCAGACGATCCCTTTATCCTGGCCATTTTCGGTCTGGGGGCTCGACATCCTCGGCCCCTTCCCCCGAGCTGTCGGGGGCTTTGAGTTCTTGTACGTTGCAATCGACAAGTTCACAAAGTGGCCGGAAGTGGAACCAGTGAGGAAGGTGACAGCACAGTCAGCAGTCAAGTTCTTCAGGTCGATTGTTTGCCGTTTCGGGGTCCCTAACAGGATCATCACCGACAACGGCACGCAGTTTACGAGCCGCACCTTCATGCAGTACGTCCAAGATCTTGGCGCCAAGGTCTGTTTCGCTTCTATTGCTCATCCGAGAAGCAACGGTCAAGCGGAGAGGGCAAATGCTGAAGTGCTGCGGGGCCTCAAGACCAGAACTTTCGACAGGCTGCACAAGTGCCGAAAAAACTGGATCGAGGAGCTGTCGGTGGTTCTTTGGTCGATCAGAACGACGCCAAATCGAGCCACTGGCCAGACACCTTTCGCTCTAGTCTATGGAGCAGAGGCAGTTCTCCCCACGGAACTTGTTTACGGGTCGCCTCGAGTGCTCGCTTATGATGAGCTCGAGCAAGAGCAGCTGCGACAAGATGACGCGCTGCTCCTTGAGGAAGACCGTCTTCAGGTTGCTGTGCGAGCCGCTTGCTACCAGCAAGCTTTGCGTTGCTACCATAGCCGCAAAGTTAAGGCCAGAAGCTTCGAGGAAGGCGACCTTGTTCTTCGGCGCGTTCAGTCCGCCAAGAATTCCAACAAGTTGACGCCGAAGTGGGAAGGCCCTTATCGGGTGAAACGAGTCACTAGGCCTAGCGCTATCCGCCTTGACACCGAAGATGGCATTCCGGTGAGCAACTCCTGGAACATTGAACATCTTCGTAAGTTTTACCCATAGGGCGCGGTTGTTGGAAGCTTTTCCGGCAACCACCTTTTGTACAAGTCTTGCCGCTGTTGCATATAATCCTTTGTACAAAGCCGGGCGCAGATCCCGTGCATAAATAAAGCTCATGTGCTTCGCACATCCTGTCGATTTCATGCTTTCTTTATTTTTCGCATGTATCATCTGACACTTTGTGCAGCACCAGCCTCCGGTAAGCGATGACAAGCCATAAGGCTCCATATCATTACTTTCTTTTTCTCTCTCTTTCTCAAAAGGAAGAAGGTTCCCTCGCCCACAAAGTTTACCAGGGGGGAGGAGAAGATAATGGTGTGGACCGGGCCATTCAAGAAAGTTTCGCCTTACCGGGAAGCAAACGACAAGAAAAGCTAAGTTGCCAAAGTTTGAGCGATCAGTTTTTAAATTTTAAAGTTATTTTCCTTGAACGACCGCGCTTTGTATGGAAAACCTGTGCGCGAAGGAACCAACCCGCAGCTAGTTGCGCCCTTACTTTGTTTCGAGTCCGCTCAACAACTTAAGAGCGCTGCGACTAGTTGCGGCAAGGTTACTTGTCGGTAGCGGCACCGCCAGCAGGCTGCTAAAGTCCCGCACTCAGCGCTCGCGGCAAGCGTGCCCACGCCAGTAAGTTTTCCCAGAAAGCGTAGAGCAGAAACATACAAAGCCAAGAGTCGAGTAAAGGAAGTAACGCGGCATTCATTACCTAAGATAGAGTTATATTACAAAAGCAACTTGTCGCGCCTCTAACAAAGTGTTCCTATGACATGATTGGCAGCAACAAGCAAAGCAAAGAACAAGACGGCCTAATCTACGCGGCCGCCTTCAACCCTCTTGACCTCGTTCACCCTGTTTACAATGGGTTCTACGAGGGCCTTGAGGGCGTCAAGATCAGCGTCCGCCGGCAGCCTCTTGAGGACGTTGGTGAGGTTGAGGCCCGGATTGCGGAAAGCCACCTTCACCAGCACCTTCTCCAAGACTCGGGCACAAATCGAGCGCGACTCGTCGGCCAGCTGCTTTGGGATCCTTTCTCGGAGTTGCTGGAGAGCCGTCGCCACACCCTTGAAGAACAGAGTGAGCTTGACGCTAGGCTGGAGGTTCTCGTCGGAGGCATACCCGAAGCCTTCCGCTCCCAGCTGCGCCAGCTCCTCTTCGATAACTGCGGCGATGTTCACGAGGCCCTCCGTCCAGAGCTCCGCAGTATCTCGGAGCAGATTCTGGGTTTCAGCGGCCTTCGTCAATAGCGCCTCGTTGGCCTTGATGTCCTTCTTCAAGTACGCCTCCCGCTTCTTGGCAGCGTCCAGCGTCTCCGTCAAGGTGGACAGTTTCAGCTTCGGGTTAGTGTTGGAGTCCTTGGTGGCGCTCAGCTCCTTGCCCTTCTCGGCAAGTTGGACTTGCAGATCACCATGGGCAAGTGCATCCTTCTCGCGCTCCTGCTTGAGCGCGGCAATCCCTTCGCCGCCCGCCTTCAGATCTGCCTCCAGCTGCGCTACCCTTACCTCCAACTCCTTCTTGGCGGTCTCGGCAGCTGCAGCCGCATCCCTTGCTTCTTGGAGCGTCCCGCCAAGTGTCTGTTCGCGCGCGGCGAGCTCCTCCTCGTGGCTGTCGAGGTTCACCTTTCGTTGAGCCAGCTCGCCCTCTCGCGCGTACAGCGCCTCGCCGGTGAGCCGCTGCTGCTCTTCGGCTTCGGCCTTCTCAAGGAGGAAGGCCTTCCTCTCCTCTGCAAGCTGCTCCCGCTCCTCCGCCAAAGCCCGGAGAGTTTCCTGGCGAAGACCCCGGAGCTCCTCCGTGCGCTTCTCTATGTCCACGCTCGCCTTTGCAACGAGCGCCTCCCGGGACTCCAACTTGGCTTGGCGGGCGCGGTAGAGCGCCAGCAGCCTCCGCAGCAACCGTTCCTCCTCAGGCTCGTCACTGCTTCCCGGCACGTCGATGACCGACAACCCTGTGGAGGCGAGCACTTCCCCGTCCAGAGCTTCCCCTTCCACCGGCGCCCTGGAGCTCGACGCCCAGGGGAGCTTGATGAAGATGCCCTCGCCGGCCTTCAGATAGGTGCCGGGCTGGGGCTCCTCGGAGCTTGGCGCGGCGGCGGCGGAGGGATCGGCGGTCGGTGTAGCGCCAGGCGCTCCTGCGGCCTCTGGGCCGTCAGTACGATCGCCCGATCCCCCACCAGCTCTCGCGCCAGCAGCCTTGGCGGCCTCGTCGTCGGCGGGATCTTCAGCACTGGCCTCTTCTTCGGTGGCGGTGGCGTCGCCACGCGCGCCCTCCTCGCCGGTGGCCTCGGTCTCCATCGGGTCTGCGGAGAGTGGATCTGATGACCAGAGAAGAAAGAGAAATCAAACAAGAACTCAAGAAGAAAATCAGCAGAAGATCACGAGAGAAATTTCAAGCAAGGAGTTACCTGCACTGGGTTCCGTGACCATGGGCTCCACCACCGGAGGCTCACTGGTGTCGCCCCTTACCGGAGACTCCTCCCTCGCCAAAGACTCCTCTCTTGCCGGAGATTGTTCCCTTGCCGGGGAACGTTTCCTTGCCGGAGAGTCCGCTCTTGGCGGCGTAGTCGAAGCAGACGACGAATCAGAGGTGATCACCACGCCCTCCTGATGAAGCGGTTCTGCTCCTGCGCAAGTAAACCAGCGATCAGATGTCAACAAAGGAGAAGAGCGACCACGCGCACCCAGAACCAGAAAGTAGACCGAGTACTTACGCTGGGGGCTGCGCTGGGGGCTGCCCTGCGGAGTAGTGGCCGGACCCGACAAGGTGACCTCGGGCGCGCCTCCTGTTGTCGGAGTAGGCTCGTCCTCGATGGTCACCACCGGAGTCTTGGCCCTCTTCGCCGCCCTCTGGGCCAGAGTCCTGAAAAGAGAGAGTCCAGAGTGGATCAGATCAGATGCAAGACAAGAATAGCAAATTGAAGAACTACAAGAATAACAAGGGAATCTTACTCTTCTTCTTCCTCCTCGTCGGAGCTGAGCGCGGAGAGGTCGAAGTTCGGCCCACCCCCGGTGCGATGAGTTGGAGGAGTGGGGTCCCTTGGCCGCTTGGCGGGGACTGCGGCGGTGGCCCAAGACGACCCTGATCCAGTTGCTGCCGCGGCGGAGCGCGTCGCACGGCGCTGCGGCTGTTGGCCCATTTGCCGCCATGCTGCGTCCCCGGTCCTGCGGAGGCGCCTTCTCGGCTGCGCTGGGGGCTGCGCTCGCGGCAAGCTTCTCGGAGATGGCGGGCCACTCGCTCCCTCGGCGGGCTCGCTCGATTCGGCATCAGGCGCGGCAAGCTCTTCTTCCTCTTCGGGCCATTCCCGTTCAGCAAGACTCATCGCCAGCGCTGCGTCTGCTTCATCCACAGTAAACCCAAATTCACCCGCGGCTGCGGCTGCCGCCGCCTCCTCCGCCCTGGTGGCGATGCGCTCCATCTCCTGGTCGGTGGTGTCGCGGGTGAGGAGCTTCTTCTCGTCGGCGTTGACTGCCACTTCCACTAGGCCGTCGAAGAACTGCTGCACGACCTCGTCGGCTGGTTCTTGCCAAGTGGGGATGATCCCGTGTGAATCGCACAGTGGCATCATCGCGCAGATGCGGTCGCGCGATGAGTTGTTGCACAAGGGAACGACGCCTGACGGAAGCCTGAACCACTCGGGGTGCTGCGGGTCGTGCTTGAAGGTTTCCTTGAGTATCCCGTCCAGCTCCAGGACGGTGAAGTTGTAGTTGAGGCCCGGGCGCAACCTCATGATGTTTGCCGGGCCTCCGAATTCACAGGCCGGTCTCCCCCTCGCCTGCAGGGGGCGATGCGGCGGCGAAGGTAATCTACGCCTACAGCTCCTACGGTCAGCCCGGCAAGTCTGAGACGCAGGATCCGGGTGGTGGCGATCTTCAGCTTGTCGTCGTCCGTGGACAGAGCGCTCCAGTCATTGACGCACACTGCTGGGGCTTGGCGCAGGGCGGTGAACGGCTGCGGGTTCTCCTCTACGACCCAGCACCAATCTGCTCTCCACTCATCCCATTTGCTGCGGAGTTCCCCCTCCAGATAGGTCTCCTTCTTGCCGGCCCGCGAGATCCAGGCGATTCCTCCGGCAAGTGTCTCTCCTCTCTCGACGCGAGGCATAAAAAAGTGGCAGAAGAGGGCTACGTTGGGGTGGATTCCGACAAAGTTTTCGCATAAGTGGGCGGAAACTGCCATGGTCAAGACAGCATTGGGGGTGAAGTCAAGGAGGTGGAGGCCATAAGTGTTCATGACATCGCAGAAGAAATCAGAGAAGGGCGGGCAGAGCCCGCAGTAGAAGAAAACGGCAAAGAAGGGGTACCCGCCAACCGGAGCTTCTTGCGAGGTGGTGGCGGAAAGTACCTTCGTGCGCGGATGCGCACGCGTCGCCGTCGCCCAGAAGAGGTAGTACCAATCCCTCAGATCCTTTGCGGAGAGCTCGGGGGAGAAGGTAGCTCGCTCCTTCCGCAGCGCCTCGAGCCGTTGCGCTTCGGTCGACTTCATGGCTTTCGCAGCCACGGTCTTCGCGGCCTTCCCCTTCGCGGCTTTCGGAGCCATGGCGGAGGCGGTGGGGGAGATCGACGGCGCAGGTGGTGGCGGCGGCGACGGGGGCGGAGCGCTGCTCTCTTTCGGCTTTGGAAGCGGAGGGGAGCGGCGGAGATTTTTGAGAAGGCAACGGCAAAATGGCGATAGTGGGTAACTGCCTCTGTCCCCTCTGCTTATAAAGAGGGAGGGGATGGACGTTACGCATTGTCAGAATAAAGAATACCCCACGATCTCTCCCACGATGCCGCAATCAACGCGTGCCGTTCGGGGAGGGCGCGGTGGATGCGGAGTAGGAAACGGCACGACCAGGCCGCGTGTGCCCGTGCCCTGTTTTGGGCCTGGCCCAACAGCGCTCGGCACCGTGTGTGGCCCAGGCCCGGGGGCTCCTGTCGATGTACTAGAGTAGGGGTACCCTAGTATCCCGAACTTGTGCACGGGCAGTCGCAGCACCCCGCGGCAGGGCCCACCAGGTCAACGCCAAGACCCTCTGTGGCTCTTCATAAAACAAGACCCCGACAAGAGGAGCTTGCCGGGAAGCCATTCAAGAACAAAGTATTTAACCAGAGAAGACAAGGCCCCGGCAAGAGGAGCTTGCCGGGAAGAGACAAGACCCCGGCAAGAGGAGCTTGCCGGGAAGGCCAAGCACGGCACCTCAAGAAACTTGCCGCGACGCGCCGCGCGTCCCAGCAAGGTCTGGCAAGCGACAAGCTTCCGGACGCGACAAGATGATGACCCCGACAAGGTACTTGCCGGGGGCCAGCGGCCACTCTGTGCCCACGCTCCAGCGCATCAGCCTGCGTGTCGCCCCGAGGTTTTCTCAGGGGCGCGTGGCGGGAGCCTGTGCGGCCAGGGGTACGCGGTGGCCAGTGAGGATGAAGAGGAGGCCATCGTGGCGAACGGTAGCGCTCCTAACGGTCGCTTTTTGGCACTGTTTAGGCGACTCGGACGGGCATTCAATGCCCTTGTCTCCCGTCGTCAGAGTTAGGTAGGATACACTGTGTCCACAGTAGCGGTAGCTGTACCTACCGCACTCTTTTTCCATTTTTACCCTTCTAGCCTACGTTGCCACCTGTTGGTGACCCCTTGAGCGTATAAAAGGAGGCCCATGCGCAACGTAGAAAGGGTTCGACTCATTCGAAGCTATCGCACTCCCACGCTCGGTCTTGTAGCTCATCTCGCTCCCGAGCAAGAACACCCAATACAATCAAGCAGCAGTAGGAGTGTTATCTCTCCGGAGAGCTCCGAAGCTGGGTAAACTGCTCGTGTGCGCTGCCTCGATCCGCTCTTCGTGCGGCCTCCGCCCTCTGCCGAACCGAAAGGGGCTCGGTCCCCATAGGTGCTCGCGGATCAGTTTCCCCGACACAGATCATTGGACAAAATAAATTTGATTCTTAGTAATAGTTTTGAGATATGATGATGTGATATGTGAGTTATGTTGATGACTAAGTGTGCTCTAGTAAGAATATTGGTGTTAAGGTTTGTGATTCCCTATGCATGCACGAAAGTCAATAATCATGCAATGAAAATTATATCCTACTTGTGGTGCATCATTTGGTGTTAATTATGCTTAATGCTTGCTTATGAGATTATTCGTTTCTTGGTTGGTCGCTTCTCAATCTTTTTGCTAGCCTTCATTTTGCACCAAGTATGACCTCTACTTGTGCAACCAAAATCCTTTAAACCAGTTTTGGCACATGATTCCACTATATCTACCTATATGTGGTATTCTTTTGCCGTTCTAAGCAAATTTTCATGTGTCATCTCTAATTTTCAAAATAAACTTCTTTTTTGTGTGTTTGTTTCGCTCGCGGAGTGGTAACGGGTGGCTAATATTTTCCATGCTAGATGTGTTATTCTCACGATGAGTGTTTATTCACTTGTCATTGCACGAGGGTAAGGCAAAGGTTTTAGGGATGCCCAGTCCCAAAATGCAAAAATGAATTTACTTTATGTTGTCAAATAATAAATTCCTTGGAAAGTGTTGGTATGGAGGGCACCCGTGGATACGGCTAGCCATGGAAAGTGAAAGTTATGGTGGAAAAAGGAATAAACTTTATTTTCTGTTTGGGAACTGCCTATGATATATCTAGCATGGAAAGTGTTGGGATGCTCCAATTCGTTTTCGTTGGTGGGATGGATACACCTCCCAAAATGTTTTTATCTCTATTTTTTCGCTTTCAGCTCTGGCACCTCTACAAATCCCTACTTCCCTCTGCGAAGGGCCTTTCTTTTACTTTATACAATTTTTATTTTTGAAATTGAGTCTCCATCCTCTCTTACAAAAGCACCAACTAGGGGGCAATATGATCGTACTTAAGTATTGGGTGTAGCTAATATTCGAGTGTGTTTCATGAATGGATAAATGTTTGAGCATTATGGGCTAGGGATAACTTGTTTTAGCATTGATATTTTGAAAGACATGGTTGCTTGTTGATATGCTTGAGTATCTAAATTATTATGTCAAAACTAGACTATTGCTTTGAATCACATAAAAGTGCAAATGTCCATGCTATAAAGAAAGGAATATGATATGACATGATAAACAACACTCCACAACAAAAATTCTGTTTTTATCACTTACCTACTCGAGGATGAGCATGAGTTAAGCTTGGGGATGCTGATACGTCTCCAACATATCTATAATTTTTTATTATTCCATGTTGTTTTATTATCAATCTTGGATGTTTTATAATCATTATATAGTCATTTTATATCATTTTTTGGTACTAACCTATTGACATAGTGCCAAGTGCCAGCAACTGTTTTCTGCATGTTTTTTACATTGATGAAATCAATATCAAAATGACACACCAATTTATGATGATTTTTTATGGACCAGAAGGAAGAAGTTGGGCCCTGGTTGCACCTGGGGGGAGTCCCGAGGAGGGCACAACCCACCAGGGCGCGCTACGAGGCCCAGGCGCGCCCTGGTGGGTTGTGCCCACCTCGGGTGCCCCTGGACCTCCTCTTTGCTCTATAAATACCCCAATATTCCAGAAACCCCAGGGGAGTCGACGAAATTTTCATCCAGTCGTCGCAGAGTCCAGAACCACTAGATGCAATATAGATACCATCACGGAGGGGTTCACCACTTCCATTGGTGCCTCTCCGATGATGCGTGAGTAGTTCTTTGTAGACCTTCGGGTCCATAGTTAGTAGCTAGATGGCTTCCTCTCTCTCTCTCTCTCTCTCTCTCTCTCTCTCCCTCTCTTGATTATCAATACGATGGTCTCTTGCAGATCCATATGATGTAAATCTTTTGGCGATGTGTTTGTTAGGATCTGATGAACTTCGAGTTTATGATCAGTTATATCTTTTTATATCATGAAATTTATTTGAGTTTCTTTGATCTCTTATATGTGTGATTACTTATAGACTCGTATTTCTTCTCCGATATTTGGGTTTTGTTTGGCCAACTTGATCTATTTATTTTGCAATGGGAAGAGGTTCCCGGTAGTGGGTTCGATCTTATGGTGCTTGATCTCAGTGACAGAAAGGGAACTGACACGTATGTATCGTTGCTACTAAGGATAAAAAGATGGGATCCATATCTACCGCAATAGATAAACGGATCTTGTCTACATCATGTCATCGTTCTTATTGCATTACTCCATTTTTTCATCAACTTAATACACTAGATGCATGTTGGATAGCGGTCGATGTGTGGAGTAATAGTAGTAGATGCAGGCAGGAGTCGGTCTACTAATCTTGGACGTGATGCCTATGTAATGATCATTGCCTGGATATCGTCATGATTATTTGAAGTTCTATCAATTGCCCAACAGTAATTTGTTCACCTACCGTTTGCTATCTTTCTCAAGAGAAGCCACTAGGGAAACCTACGGCCCCCGGGTCTTCTTTCTCATATATTTGGCTTGCGATCTACTTTTTCCTTGTGTTTATTTTCAGATCTATTAAACCAAAAAAAATACCTTGCTGCAGTTTATTTGTTCCGCGATCTATTTATCCCATCTACAAATTTACCTCACGTCCTTTGCCTATCTTGAGGCGCCATACTCCGAAAGGGATTGACAACTCCTTTAACACGTCGGGTTGCGAGGTGTTGTTATTTGTGTGCAGGGGTTGTTCATGTTGTGTTGCTTGATTCTCCTACTGGTTCGATAACCTTGGTTTCATATCTGAGGGAAATACCTACCACCGTTGTGCTGCGTCATCCCTTCCTCTTTGGGGAAATACCGACGTAGCTTCAAGCGACATCACATGCCACGTTATCTTCATGTGTAAGCTTGACAAGAACAATATGTCTCGCAAATGAAGGAGTAGCTTTGAATTTCTTGTGCTTTAGTACACCCTGGACAACACGCCTGACAACATTGAGGCTGGAATATAACTCAACATTGGTATAAGCACAAATGGCTTCCAGGATCCAACGGCCTAAGAACTCTATTTTTCCAGTGCATATATTCAGGTCATCTACCTCATAGCGAGTGACATGTACAACCACACAATCCTTATCTGCATCAGGGCTCTAATTGAAACAGAAACAAATTCTGGATTACTTTCCAATATAAGAAACACAAGTTATTTAGACCACTATGTATAGCATGACATCGAAGCTAATAAAATTTTGCATTATTCATCGCCACATACTTAGATGAAAAACCACAATCGAGATTGGCAAAGAAGAAAATCACCTTGGGCAGCTCAGCGGGGTGGGGGGCGGACACATCCTTGAAGGGGGAAAACTGCTCATGCAGAGCCACAGGGGTTGTAACCTCAAACGGGGCATTGACCATCTCAGTAGTGGTCGTGAGCATATCTGGGGTCGGCTCGGTGGCTACCTCCATCTTCTTGGAGCTCTCTGTCTCGTGGGGATCAGCCTCCCACATGTGCTCCAATATCGGCAGATCTTTGCCTGGTTCTCCTTGGTCCATCATGAAACTGACGAATACTAGGAGACCATTGAAAGTAAAACACAATCGCAATGACAATGAAACAAAAAAGAGAGTGAGGATCGGTTACTGCTTTGCAAAAGTTCTTTTTTTCTGAACGAAAGTATACCAACATCACGGATTCGCTTACCTTCCCTTCGTTGGGAGAGAAGAACAGTGGCAGATGCGAGTGTTGGCTTTCTTGAAGACGGTGAGGGAGAAGGAGATTCAGCGAAGAGTGAAATTATGATTGCTTCGTCTGTAAAATTTAGACTGTCGGGAGGTGGAGTTTTATGATACGACGGCTCGTTACTGTCGTGCTATGACCGAGGTGACTCTTCACCTGCATACTGCCTTCTAATTTGGTGGATGGCATTTGGGCCCGCGCACTGCATGGCTCGCATGTCGGTGAACAAAAGTAAAATGGTATTCAGTAGAGGGAGACGTTTTGATGACCTCGGAGGAGCCAGAAGCAGTAGTGTATCCATTGTACTAGTAGTAATTGTTTTTCTGGGTAGCTATAGAGTGTCTTCATTGTACTAGTAGTAATTGTTTCTCTGGGCCCAAGAAAAAATAGCCCATCCACCCTAGTAAATTGTTGGGGAACGTTGCATAAAATAAAAAAATTCCTACGTTCACCAAGATCAATCTATGAAGTCATCTAGCAACGAGAGAGGGGAGTGCATCTACATACCCTTGTAGATCGCATGCGGAAGCGTTCAAGAGAACGGGGTCGAGGGAGTCGTACTCGTCGTGATCCAAATCACCGAAGATCCTAGTGCCGAACGGACGGCACCTCCATGTTCAACACACATACGGTTGAGGAAGATGTCTCCTCCTTCTTGATCCAGCAAGGGGGAAGGAAAGGTTGACGGAGATCCAGCAGCACGACGGC
The DNA here is from genome assembly GCF_002162155.2 of Triticum dicoccoides. NCBI lineage: Eukaryota > Viridiplantae > Streptophyta > Magnoliopsida > Poales > Poaceae > Triticum > Triticum dicoccoides. Next base: position 698,948,770 of record NC_041383.1, on the reverse strand, counting down.
GTGGTGGTGGATGCAGCAGCGATCTCGGCAGGGCTTCGCCGAGCTTCTACGAGAGGGAGAGGTGTAGCAATGGGGAGAGGGAGGCGCCAAGAACATGGGTGCGGCTGCCCTCCCTCCCCCCCCCCCTTATATAGGCCCCCTAGGGGGGGCGCCGGCCCTAGAAGATGCAATCTCCAAGGGGGGGCGGCGGCCAGGGGGAAACTTGCCCCCCAAGCCAGGTGGAGACGCCCCCACCCCTAGGGTTTCCAACCCTAGGCGCGGGGGGGGCAAGGGGGGCACACCAGCCCACCAGGGGCTGATTACCCTCCCACTTCAGCCCATGGGGCCCTCCGGGATAGGTGGCCCCACCCGGTGGACCACCGGGACCCTTCCGCTGGTCCCAGTATAATACCGGTGACCCCCGAAACTTTCCCGATGGCCGAAACCTGACTTCTTATATATAATTCTTCACCTCCGGACCATTCCGGAACTCCTTGTGACGTTTGGGATCTCATCTGAAACTCCGAACAACTTTCGAGTTACTGCATACTAATATCTCTACAACCCTAGCGTCACCGAACCTTAAGTGTGTAGACCCTACGGGTTCGGGAGACATGCAGACATGACCGAGACGCCTCTCCGATCAATAACCAACAACAGGATCTGGATACCCATGTTGGCTCCCACATGCTCCTCGACGATCTCATCGGATGAACCACGATGTCGAGGATTCAATCAATCCGTATACAATTCCCTTTGTCAATCGGTACATTACTTGCCCGAGACTCGATCGTCGGTATCCCAATACCTCGTTCAATCTCGTTACCAGCAAGTCACTTTACTCGTACCGTAATGCATGATCCCGTGACCAGACACTTGGTCACATTGAGCTCATTATGATGATGCATTACAGAGTGGGCCCAGAGATACCTCTCCGTCATACGGAGTGACAAATCCCAGTCTCGATTCATGCAAACCCAACAGACACTTTCGGAGATACCCGTAGTGCACCTTTATAGTCACCCAGTTACGTTGTGACGTTTGGCACACCCAAAGCACTCCTATGGTATCCGGGAGTTGCACAATCTCATGGTCTAAGGAAATGATACTTGACATTTGGAAAAGCTCTAGCGAAACGAACTACACGATCTTTGTGCTAAGCTTAGGATTGGGTCTTGTCCATCACATCATTCTCCTAATGATGTGATCCCGTTATCAATGACATCCAATGTCCATAGTCAGGAAACCATGACTATCTGTTGATCAACGAGCTAGTCAACTAGAGGCTCGCTAGGGACTTGTAGTGGTCTATGTATTCACACATGTATTACGATTTCCGGATAATACAATTATAGCATGAACAATAGACAATTATCATGAACAAAGAAATATAATAATAACCATTTTATTATTGCCTCTAGGGCATATTTCCAACAGTCTCCTACTTGCACTAGAGTCAATAATCTAGTTACATTGTGATGTATCGAACACCCATTGCATTCTGGTGTTGATCATGTTTTGCTCTAGGGAGAGGTTTAGTCAACGGATCTGCTACATTCAGGTCCGTATGTACTTTACAAATATCTGTGTCTCCATCTTGAACATTTTCACGAATGGAGTTGAAGCGACGCTTGATGTGCCTGGTCTTCTTGTGAAACCTGGGCTCCTTGGCAAGTGCAATAGCTCCAGTGTTGTCACAGAAGAGTGTGATCGGCCCCGACGCATTGGGTATGACTCCTAGGTAGGTGATGAACTCCTTCACCCAGATTGCTGCATGCGCTGCCTCCGAGGCTGCCATGTACTCCGCTTCACATGTAGATCCCGCCACGACGCTCTGCTTGCAACTGCACCAACTTACTGCCCCACCATTCAAAATATACACGTATCCGGTTTGTGACTTAGAGTCATCCAGATCTGTGTCAAAGCTAGCGTCGACGTAACCCTTTACGACGAGCTCTTCATCACCTCCATATACGAGAAACATATCCTTAGTCCTTTTCAGGTACTTAAGGATGTTCTTGACTGCTGTCCAGTGTTCCATGTCGGGATTACTTTGGTACCTTCCTACCAAACTTACGGCAAGGTTTATATCAGGTCTGGTACAGGTCATGGCATACATGATAGACCCTATGGCTGAGGCATAGGGGACGACACTCATCTTTTCTCTATCTTCTTCCGTGGTCACGCATTGAGCCAAGCTCAATTTCACACCTTGCAACACAGGCAAGAACCCCTTCTTGGACTGATCCATATTGAACTTCTTCAATATCTTATCAAGGTATGTGCTTTGTGAAAGACCTATGAGGCGTCTTGATCTATCTCTATAGATCTTGATGCCTAATATGTAAGCAGCTTCTCCAAGGTCCTTCATTGAAAAACACTTATTCAAGTAGGCATTAATGTTGTCCAAAAGTTCTATATCATTTCCCATCAAAAGTATGTCATCCACATATAATATGAGAAATGCTACAGAGCTCCCACTCACTTTCTTGTAAACGCAGGCTTCTCCATAAGTCTGCATAAACCCAAACGATTTGATCATCTCATTAAAGTGAATGTTCCAACTCCGAGATGCTTGCACCAGCCCATAGATGGAGCACTGGAGCTTGCACACCTTGTTAGCATTCTTAGGGTCGACAAAACCTTCCGGTTGCATCATATAGAGTTCTTCCTTAAGGTGACCGTTAAGGAATGCCATTTTGACGTCCATTTGCCATATCTCATAATCATAGTATGCGGCAATTGCTAACATGATTCAGACGGACTTCAGCTTCGCTACAGGAGAGAAAGTCTCATCATAGTCAATCCCTTGAACTTGTCGATAACCCTTAGCGACAAGTCGAGCTTTATATATGGTAACATTACCATCCATGTCCGTCTTCTTCTTAAAGATCCATTTGTTTTCTATTGCTCGCTGATCATCGGGCAAGTCTGTCAAAGTCCATACTTTGTTTTCATACATGGATCCTATCTCGGATTGCATGGCTTCAAGCCATTTGTTGGAATCTGGGCCTGCCATCGCTTCTTCATAGTTCGAAGGTTCACCGTTGTCTAACAACATGATTTCTAAGACAGGGTTGCCGTACCACTCTGGTGCGGAACGTGTCCTTGTGGACCTTCGAAGTTCTGTAGGAGCTTGATCCGAAGTATCTTGATCATCATCATTAACCTCCTCTCTTGTCGGTGCAGTCACCACAGGAACATCTTCCTGAGTTGCGCTACTTATCGTTTCAAGAGGTAGTACTTCATCAAGCTCTACTTTCCTCCCACTTAATTCTTTCGAGAGAAACTCTTTCTCCAGAAAGGACCCGTTCTTGGCAACAAAGATCTTGCCCTCAGATCTTAAGTAGAAGTTATACCCAATGGTTTCCTTAGGGTATCCTATGAAGACGCATTTTTCCGACTTGGGTTCGAGCTTCTCAGGTTGAAGTTTCTTGACATAAGCATCGCATCCCCAAACTTTTAGAAACGACAACTTAGGTTTCTTCCCAAACCATAATTCATACAGTGTCGTCTCAACAGATTTAGACGGTGCCCTATTTAAAGTGAATGTAGCTGTCTCTAGAGCATATCCCCAAAATGATAGCGGTAAATCGGTAAGTGACATCATAGATCACACCATATCCAATAGAGTGCGATTACGACGTTCGGACACACCGTTACGCTGAGGTGTTCCAAGCGGCATGAGTTGTGAAACAATTCCACATTTCCTTAAGTGCATACCAAATTCGTGACTTAAATATTCTCCCCCACGATCTGATCGTAAGAACTTTATCTTTCGGTCATGTTGATTCTCTACCTCATTCTGAAATTCCTTGAACTTTTCAAAGGTCTCAGACTTGTGTTTCATCAAGTAGACATACCCATATCTACTCAAGTCAACAGTGAGAGTGAGAACATAACGATATCCTACGCGAGCCTCATCACTCATTGGACCGCACACATCAGTATGTATGATTTCCAATAAGTTGGTTGCTCGCTCCATTGTTCCGGAGAACGGACTCTTGGTCATTTTGCCCATGAGGCATGGTTTGCATGTGTCAAACGATTCATAATCTAGAGACTCCAAAAGTCCATTAGCATGGAGCTTCTTCATGCGCTTGACACCAATGTGACCAAGGCGGCAGTGCCACAAGTATGTGGGACTATCGTTATCAACTTTGCATCTTTTGGTATTCACACTATGAATATGTGTAACATTACGCTCTAGATTCATTAAGAATAAACCATTCACCAGCGAGGCATGACCATAAAACATATCTCTCATATAAATAGAACAACCATTATTCTCGGATTTAAATGAGTAGCCATCTCAAATTAAACGAGATCCTGATACAATGTTCATCCTCAAAGCTGGTACTAAATAACAATTATTGAGGTTTAAAACTAATCCCGTAGGTAAATGTAGAGGTAGCGTGCCGACGGCGATCACATCGACCTTGGAACCATTCCCGATGCGCATCGTCACCTCGTCCTTTGCCAGTCTCCGCTTATTCCGCAGCTCCTGCTTTGAGTTACAAATATGAGCAACCGCACCGGTATCAAATACCCAGGAGCTACTACGAGCACTGGTAAGGTACACATCAATTACATGTATATCACATATACCTTTGGTTTTGCCGGCCTTCTTGTCCGCTAAGTACTTGGGGTAGTTCCGCTTCCAGTGACCACTTCCCTTGCAACAAAAGCACTCAGTCTGAGGCTTGGGTCCATTGCTTGACTTCTTCTCGGCAACTGGCTTACCGGGCGCGGCAACTCCCTTGCCGTCCTTCTTGAAGTTCTTCTTACCCTTGCCTTTCTTGAACTTAGTGGTTTTATTCACCATCAACACTTGATGTTCCTCTTTGATCTCTACCTCTGCTGATTTCAGCATTGAATATACCTCGGGAATGGTCTTTTCCATCCCCTGCATATTGAAGTTCATCACAAAGCTCTTGTAGCTCGGTGGAAGCGACTGAAGGATTCTGTCAATGACCGCATCATCCGGGAGATTAACTCCCAGCTGAGTCAAGCGGTTGTGCAACCCACACATCTTGAGTATGTGCTCACTGACAGAACTATTTTCCTCCATCTTACAGCTGAAGAACTTGTCGGAGACTTCATATCTCTCGACCCGGGCATGAGCTTGGAAAACCATTTTCAGCTCTTCGAACATCTCATATGCTCTGTGTTTCTTAAAACGCTTTTGGAGCCCCGGTTCTAAGCTGTAAAGCATGCCGCACTGAACGAGGGAGTAATCATCAGCACGAGACTACCAAGCGTTCATAACGTCTTGGTTCTTTGGGATTGGTGCTTCACCTAGCGGCGCTTCTAGGACATAATCTTTCTTGGCAGCTATGAGGATGATCCTCAGGTTCCGGACCCAGTCCGTATAGTTGCTGTCATCATCTTTCAACTTGGTTTTCTCTAGGAACGTGTTGAAGTTGAGGTGGACATGAGCGTTGGCCATTTGATCTACAAGACATTTTGCAAAGGTTTTTAGACTAAGTTCATGATAATGAAGTTCATCTAATCAAATTATTCAATGAACTCCCACTTAGACAGACATCCCTCTAGTCATCTAAGTGAAACATGATCCGAGTCAACTAGGCCGTGTCCGATCATCACGTGAGACGGACTAGTCATCATCGATGAACATCTTCATGTTGATCGTATCTTCTATACGACTCATGCTTGACCTTTCGGTCTTCCGTGTTCCGAGGCCATTCCTGTACATGCTAGGCTCATCAAGTCAACCTAAGTGTATTGCGTGTGTAAATCTGGCTTACACCCGTTGTATTCGAACGTTAGGATCTATCACACCCGATCATCACGTGGTGCTTCAAAACAACGAACCTTCGCAACGTTGCATAGTTAGGGGGAACACTTTTCTTGAAATTACTTCGAGGGATCATCTTATTTAAGCTACCGTCGTTCTAAGCAAATAAGATGTAAAACATGATAAACATCACATGCAATCAAATCGTGACATGATATGGCCAATATCACATTGCTCCTTTGATCTCCATCTTCGGGGCGCCATGATCATCTTCGTCACCGGCATGACACCATGAGCTCCATCATCATGATCTCCATCATCGTGTCTTCATGAAGTTTTCATGCCAACGACTACTTCTACTTCTATGGCTAATGCGTTTAGCAATAAAGTAAAGTAATTTACATGGCGTTCTTCAATTACACGCAGGTCATACAAAAAAAATAAAGACAACTCCTATGGCTCCTGCCGGTTGTCATACTCATCGACATGCAAGTCGTGATTCCTATTACAAGAACATGATCATCTCATACATCACATATATCATTCATCACATCCTTTGGCCATATCACATCACAAATCACTTGCTGCAAAAACAAGTTAGACGTCCTCTAATTATTGTTGCAAGTTTTTACGTGGCTTCTATAGGTTTCTAGCAAGAACGTTTCTTACCTACGTAAAACCACAACGTGATATGCCAATTTCTATTTACCCTTCATAAGGACCCTTTTATCGAATCCGCTCCACTAAAGTGGGAGAGACAAACACCCGCTAGCCACCTTATGCAACTAGTGCATGTTAGTCGGTGGAACCTGTCTCATGTAAGCGTACGTGTAAGGTCGGTCCGGGCCGCTTCATCCCACGATGCCGCCGAAGCAAGATAAGACTAGTAGTGGCAAGAAAATTGACAACATCTACGCCCACAACTGATTTGTGTTCTACTCGTGCATAGTAACTACGCATAGACCTAGCTCATGATGCCACTGTTGGGGAACGTTGCATAAAATAAAAAAATTCCTACGTTCACCAAGATCAATCTATGAAGTCATATAGCAAGAGAGAGGGGAGCGCATCTACATACCCTTGTAGATCGCGTGCGGAAACGTTCAAGAGAACGCGGTTGAGGGAGTCGTACTCGTCGTGATCCAAATCACCGGAGATCCTAGTGCCAAACGGACGGCACCTCCGCGTTCAACACACATACGGTTGAGGAAGACGTCTCCTCCTTCTTGATCCAGCAAGGGGGAAGGAGAGGTTGACGGAGATCCAGCAGCACGACGGTGTGGTGGTGGATGCAGCAGCAATCTCGGCAGGGCTTCGCCGAGCTTCTACGAGAGGGAGAGGTGTAGCAATGGGGAGAGGGAGGCGCCAAGAGCATGGGTGCATCTGCCCTCCATCCCCCCTTTATATAGGCCCCCTAGGGGGGGGCGCCGGCCCTAGGAGATGCAATCTCCAAGGGGGGCGGTGGCCAGGGGGGAAACTTGCCCCCCAAGCCAGGTGGAGGCGCCCCCATCCCTAGGGTTTCCAACCCTAGACGCAGGGGGGGCAAGGGGGGGCACACCAGCCCACCAGGGGCTGGTTACCCTCCCACTTCAGCCCATGAGGCCCTCCGGGATAGGTGGCCCCACCCGATGAACCCCCGGGACCCTTCCAGTGGTCCCGGTACAATACCGGTGACCCCCGAAACTTTCCCGATGGCCGAAACCTGACTTCCTATATATAATTCTTCACCTCCGGACCATTCCGGAACTCCTCGTGACGTCCGGGATCTCATCCGGAACTCCGAACAACTTTCGGGTTACTGCATACTAATATCTCTACAACCCTAGCGTCACCGAACCTTAAGTGTGTAGTGTTGGAAATATGCCCTAGAGGCAATAATAAAAGTATTATTATTATATTTCCTTGTTCATGATAATTGTCTTTTATTCATGCTATAACTGTATTATCCGGAAATCGTAATACACGTGTGAATACATAGACCACAATATGTCCCTAGTGAGCCTCTAGTTGACTAGCTCGTTGTGATCAACAGATAGTCATGGTTTCCTGGCTATGGACATTGGATGTCGTTGATAACGGGATCACATCATTAGGAGAATGATGTGATGGACAAGACCCAATCCTAAGACTAGCACAAAAGATCGTGTAGTTCATTTGCTAGAGTTTTGCCAATGTCAAGTATCTCTTCCTTCGACCATGAGAGCGTGTAACTCCTGGATACCGTAGGAGTGCTTTGGGTGTATCAAATGTCACAACATAACTGGGTGACTATAAAGGTGCACTACAGGTATCTCCGAAAGTATCTATTGTTTTATGCGGATCGAGACTGGGATTTGTCACTCCGTGTAAATGGAGAGGTATCTCTGGGCCCACTCGGTAGGACATCATCATATGCGCAATGTGACCAAGGAGTTGATCACGGGATGATGTGTTACGGAACGAGTAAAGTGACTTGCCGGTAACGAGATTGAACAAGGTATTGGATACCGACGATCGAATCACGGGCAAGTAACATACCGATAGACAAAGGGAATTGAATACGGGATTGATTAAGTCCTTGACATCGTGGTTCATCCGATGAGATCATCGTGGAACATGTGGGAGCCATCATGGGTATCCAGATCCCGCTGTTGGTTATTGACCGGAGAACGTCTCGGTCATGTCTACATGTCTCCCGAACCCGTAGGGTCTACACACTTAAGGTTCGATGACGCTAGGGTTATAAAGGAAGTTTGTATGTGGTTACCGAATGTTGTTCGGAGTCCCGGATGAGATCCCGGACGTCACGAGGAGTTCCGGAATGGTCCGGAGGTAAAGATTTATATATGGGAAGTCCTATTTTGGCCACCGGAAAATGTTCGGGATTTTTCGGTATTGTACCGGGAAGGTTCTAGAAGGTTCCGGAGTGGGGCCCACCTGCATGGGGGGACCCACATGGACGTGGGTAGTGGGGGCAAGGCCCCACACCCCTGGTCAAGGCGCACCAAGATCCCCCCTTAGAAGGAATAAGATCATATCCCGAAGGGATAAGATCAAGATCCCTAAAAAAGGGGGATAACAATCGGTGGGGAAGGAAATAATGAGATTTCTTTCCTCCCACCTTGACCAACGCCCCAATGGACTTGGAGGGAAAGAAACCAGCCCCTCCACCCCTATATATAGTGGGGAGGCGCATGGGAGCTATACACGAAGTTCTGGCACAGCCCTACCTCTCTTCCTACTCCTCCTCTCCCATGGTGCTTGGCGAAGCCCTGCTGGATTGCCACGCTCCTCCACCACCACCACGCCGTTGTGCTGCTGTTGGATGGAGTCTTCCTCAACCTCTCCCTCTCTCCTTGCTGGATCAAGGTGTGGGAGACGTCACCGGGCTGTACGTGTGTTGAACGCGGAGGTGCCGTCCGTTCGGCACTAGGATCATCGGTGATTTGAATCACGACGAGTAAGACTCCATCAACCCCGTTCACTTGAACACTTCCGCTTAGCGATCTACAAGGGTATGTAGATGCACTCCCCTTTCTACTCGTTGCTGGTCTCTCCATAGATAGATCTTGGTGACACGTAGGAAAATTTTTGAATTTCTGCTACGTTCCCCAACAGTGGCATCATGAGCTAGGTCTATTGCGTAGATTCTTTGCACGAGTAGAACACAAAGTAGTTGTGGGCGTTGATGTTGTTCAATATGCTTACCATTACTAGTCCAATCTTGTTTCGGCGGTATTGTGGGATGAAGCGGCCCAGACCGACCTTACACGTACTCTTACGTGAGACAGGTTCCACCGATTGACATGCACTTGGTGCATAAGGTGGCTAGCGGGTGCCAGTCTCTCCCACTTTAGTCGGAACAGATTCGATGAAAAGGGTCCTTATGAAGGGTAAATAGCAATTGGCATATCACGTTGTGGTCTTGCGTAGGTAAGAAACGTTCTTGCTAGAAACCCATAGCAGCCGCGTAAAACATGCAACAACAATTAGAGGACGTCTAACTTGTTTTTGGAGGGTATGCTATGTGATGTGATATGGCCAAGAAGAATGTGATGAATGATATGTGATGTATGAGATTGATCATGTTCTTGTAATAGGATTCACGACTTGCATGTCGATGAGTATGACAACCGGCAGGAGCCATAGGAGTTGTCTTTATTTATTGTATGACATGCGTGTCATTGAAGAACGCCATGTAAACTACTTTACTTTATTGCTAAACGCGTTAGTCATAGAAGTAGAAGTAGTCGTTGGCGTGACAACTTCATGAAGACACGATGATGGAGATCATGATGATGGAGATCATGGTGTCATGCCGGTGACGATGATGATCATGGAGCCCCGAAGATGAAGATCAAAAGGAGCAAAATGATATTGGCCATATCATGTCACTATTTGATTGCATGTGATGTTTATCATGATTATGCATCTTGTTTACTTAGGACGACGGTAGTAAATAAGATGATCCCTTACAAAATTTCAAGAAGTGTTCTCCCCTAACTGTGCACCGTTGCTACAGTTCGTCGCTTCTAAGCACCACGTGATGATCGGGTGTGATGGATTCTTACGTTCACATACAACGGGTGTAAGACAGTTTTACACAGCGAAAACACTTAGGGTTAACTTGACGAGCCTAGCATGTGCAGACATGGCCTCGGAACACGGAGACCGAAAGGTCGAGCATGAGTCGTATGGTAGATACGATCAACATGAAGATGTTCACCGATGATGACTAGTCCGTCTCACGTGATGATCGGACACGGCCTAGTTGACTCGGATCATATGATCACTTAGATGACCAGAGGGATGTCTATCTAAGTGGGAGTTCATAAGATGAACTTAATTATCCTGAACATAGTCAAAAGACCTTTTTGCAAATTATGTCGTAAGCTCGCGCTTTAGTTCCACTGTTTAGATATGTTCCTAGAGAAAATATAGTTGAAAGTTGACAGTAGCGATTATGCAGACAGTAGAACGCTTATGTCCTTAATGCACTGCTCAGTGTGCTGAACCCCAAACGTCGTTTGTGGATGTTTCGAACATCGAACATACACGTTTTGATAACTACGTGATAGTTCAGTTAAATGGTTTAAGTAGAGGCACCAAAGACGTTTTTGAAACGTCGCGGAACATATGAGATATTTCGAGGGCTGAAATTGGGATTTCGGGCTCATGCCCACGTCAAGAGGTATAAGACCTCCGACAATTTTCTTAGCCTACAAACTAAGGGAGAAAAGCTCAATCGTTGAGCTTGTGCTCAGATTGTCTGAGTGCAACAATCACTTGAATCGAGTGGGAGTTGATCTTCCAAATGAGATAGTGATGTTTCTCCAAAGTCATTGCCACCAAGCTGCTAGAGCTTCGTGATGAACTATAACATATCAGGGATAGATATGATGATCCTTGAGGTATTCGCGATGTTTGACACCGCGAAAGTAGAAATCAAGAAGGAGCATCAATTGTTGATGGTTGGTGAAACCACTAGTTTCAAGAAGGGCAAGGGAACAAAGGGATACTTCATGAAACGGCAATTCAGCTGCTGCTCTAGTGAAGAGACCCAAGGTTGAACCCAAACCCGAGACTAAGTGCTTCTGTAATAAGGGGAACAGCCACTGGAGCAGAATTACCCTAGATACTTGGTAGATGAGAAGGCTGGCAAAGTCGATAGAAGTATATTGGATATACATTATGTTAATGTGTACTTTACTAGTACTCCTAGTAGCACCAGGGTATTAGATACCGGTTCGGTTGCTAAGTGTTAGTAACTCGGAATAAAAGGCTACGGAATAAACGGAGACTAGCTAAAGGAGAGCTGACGATATGTGTTGGAAGTGTTTCCATGTTTGATGTGATCAAACATCGCACGCTCCCTCTACCATCAAGATTAGTATTAAACCTGAATGGTTTATTGAATCTCGGTCGTAGTGATACACATTTTCATGCCAAAAGATATAAGATAGTAATGATAGTACCACTTACTTGTGGCACTGCCATGTAAGTCATAATGGTATAAAACGCATGAAGAAGCTCCATGTTGATGGATCTTTGGACTCACTCGTTTTTGAAAAGTTTGAGACATGCGAACCATGTCTATTGGTGTATATGCATGAAGAAACTCCATGCAAATGGATCGTTCGGACTCACTTGATTTTGAATCACTTGAGATATGCAAATCATACCACATGGGCAAGATGACTGAAAAGCCTCATTTTCAGTAAGATGGAACAAGATAGCAACTTGTTGGAAGTAACACATTTTGATGTGTCCAATCCAATGAGTGCTGAGGCATGCAGTGAATATCGTTATGATCTTACTTCACAGATGATTCGAGTAGATGTTGAGAATATTTACTTGATGAAACACAAGTCTGAATTATTGAAAGGTTCAAGTAATTTCAGTGTGAAGTTGGAAGATCGTTGTGATAAGAGGATAAAAATATCTATGATATGATCATAGAGATGAATATCTGAATTACGAGTTTGGCACGGAATTAAGACATTGTGGAAATTGTTTCGCAATTAATACCGCCTGGAACACCATAATGTGATGGTGTGTCCGAACATCATAGTTGCACCCTATTGGATATGGTGCGTACCATGATGTCTCTTATCGAATTACCACTATCGTTCATGGGTTAGGCATTAGAGACAACCACATTCACTTTAAATAGGGCATCACGTAATTCCGATGAGATGACACCGTATGAATTATGGTTTAGAGAAACCTAAGTTGTCGTTTCTTAAAAGTTTGGGGCTGCGACGCTTATATGAAAAAGTTTCAGGTTGATAAGCTCGAACCCAAAGCGGATAAAATGCATCTTCATAGGAAACCCAAAACAGTTGGGTATACCTCCTAATTCAGATCCGAAAGCAATATGGATTGTTTCTAGAATCGGGTCCTTTCTCGAGGAAAAGTTTCTCTCAAAAGAATTGAGTGGGAGGATGGTGGAGACTTGATGAGGTTATTGAACCGTCTCTTCAACTAGTGTGTGACAGGGCACAGGGAGTTGTTCCTGTGGCACCTACACCAATTGAAGTGGAAGCTTATGATATTGATCATGAAACTTCGGATCAAGTCACTCCCAAACCTCGTAGGCTGACAAGGATGCGTACTACTTCAGAGTGGTACGTAATCCTGTCTTGAAGGTCATGTTGCTAGACAACAATGAACCTACGAGCTATGGAGAAGCGATGGTGGGCCCGGATTCCGATAAATGGCTTGAGGCCATAAAATCCGAGAGAGGATCCATGTAAACAAAGTGTAGACTTTGGCAGAACGGCTGGATGGTCGTAAGGCTAATGAGTACAGATGGATTTCAAAAGGAAGACGGACAATGATGGAAAATGTCACCATTAAGAAAGCTCGACTTGTCGTTAAGATGTTTTCCGACAAGTTCAAGGAGTTGACTATGATGAGATTTTCTCACTCGTAGCGATGCTAAGAGTCTGTTGGAATTATATTAGCGATTACTGCATTATTTATGAAATCTTGCAGATAGGATGTCAAAACATTGTTTCCTCGACGATTTTAATGAGGAAAGGTTGTATGTGATACAACCGGAAGGTTTTGTCAATCCCGAAAGATGCTAATAAGTATGCAAAGCTCCAGCAATCCTTTTAAGGACTAGAGTGAGCATCTCGGAGTTGGAATGTATGCTTTGATGATGATCAAAAAATTTTGGGAATGTACAAAGTTTATGAGAAACTTGTATTTCCAAAGAAGTGAGTGGGAGCACTATAGAATTTCTGATGAGTATATGTTGTTGACATATTGATGATCAAAAATGATGTAGAATTTCTAGAAAGCATATAGGGTTATTTGAAAACTGTTTTTCAATGGAAAACCTGGATTAGGCTACTTGAACAATAAGCATCAAAATATATAAGATAGATCAAAATGCTTAATAGTACTTTCAAATGAGCACGTACCTTGACATGATCTTGAAGGTGTTCAAGATGGATCAGTCAAAGAAGGAATTCTTACCTGAGATGTAAGGTATGAAGTTAAGACTTAAAATCTCGACCACGGCAGAATAGAGAGAAAGGACGAAGGTCGTCCCCTATGCTTTTATCATAGGCTCTCTACAGTATGCTATGCTGTGTACCGCACCTGTAGTGTGCCTTGCCATGAGTCAGTCAAGGGGTACAAGAGTGATCCAAGAATGGATCACAGGACAGCGGTCAAAGTTATCCTTAGTAACTAGTGGACTAAGGAATTTTCTCGATTATGGAGGTGATAAAGAGTTCGACGTAAAGAGTTATGTCGATGCAAGCTTAACACCTATCCGGATAGCTCTGAGTAGAAATACCGGATACGTATAATGGAGCAACTCTTAGTATAGCTCCAAGTAGAACAGTTGTTTGGAATAGCTCCAAATAGAGCGTGGTAGCTGCATCTAGGAGATGACATAGAGATTTGTAAAGCACACACGGATCTGAAAGGTTCAGACCCGTTGACTAAAACCTCTCTCACAAGCAACATGATCAAACATAAAACTCATTGAGTGTTAATCACATAGTGATGTGAACTAGACTACTGACTCTAGTAAACTCTTGGGTATTAGTCACATGGCAATGTGACGTGTGAGTGTTAATCACATGGCGATGTGAACTAGATTATTGACTCTAGTGCAAGTGGGAGACTGTTGGAAATATGCCCTAGAGGCAATAATAAAAGTATTATTATTATATTTCCTTGTTCATGATAATTGTCTTTTATTCATGCTATAACTGTATTATCCGGAAATCGTAATACACGTGTGAATACATAGACCACAATATGTCCCTAGTGAGCCTCTAGTTGACTAGCTCGTTGTGATCAACAGATAGTCATGGTTTCCTGGCTATGGACATTGGATGTCGTTGATAACGGGATCACATCATTAGGAGAATGATGTGATGGACAAGACCCAATCCTAAGACTAGCACAAAAGATCGTGTAGTTCATTTGCTAGAGTTTTGCCAATGTCAAGTATCTCTTCCTTCGACCATGAGAGCGTGTAACTCCTGGATACCGTAGGAGTGCTTTGGGTGTATCAAACGTCACAACGTAACTGGGTGACTATAAAGGTGCACTACAGGTATCTCCGAAAGTATCTATTGTTTTATGCGGATCGAGACTGGGATTTGTCACTCCTTGTAAATGGAGAGGTATCTCTGGGCCCACTCGGTAGGACATCATCATATGCGCAATGTGACCAAGGAGTTGATCACGGGATGATGTGTTACGGAACGAGTAAAGTGACTTGCCGGTAACGAGATTGAACAAGGTATTGGATACCGATGATCGAATCTCGGGCAAGTAACATACCGATAGACAAAGGGAATTGAATACGGGATTGATTAAGTCCTTGACATCGTGGTTCATCCGATGAGATCATCGTGGAACATGTGGGAGCCATCATGGGTATCCAGATCCCGCTGTTGGTTATTGACCGGAGAACGTCTCGGTCATGTCTACATGTCTCCCGAACCCGCAGGGTCTACACACTTAAGGTTCGATGACGCTAGGGTTATAAAGGAAGTTTGTATGTGGTTACCGAATGTTGTTCGGAGTCCCGGATGAGATCCCGGACGTCACGAGGAGTTCCGGAATGGTCCGGAGGTAAAGATTTATATATGGGAAGTCCTATTTTGGCCACCGGAAAATGTTCGGGATTTTTCGGTATTGTACCGGGAAGGTTCTAGAAGGTTCCGGAGTGGGGCCCACCTGCATGGGGGGACCCACATGGACGTGGGTAGTGGGGGCAAGGCCCCACACCCCTGGTCAAGGCGCACCAAGATCCCCCCTTAGAAGGAATAAGATCATATCCCGAAGGGATAAGATCAAGATCCCTAAAAAGGGGGGATAACAATCGATGGGGAAGGAAATAATGAGATTTCTTTCCTCCCACCTTGGCCAACGCCCCAATGGACTTGGAGGGCAAGAAACCAGCCCCTCCACCCCTATATATAGTGGGGAGGCGCATGGGAGCTATACACGAAGTTCTGGCACAGCCCTACCTCACTTCCTACTCCTCCTCTCCCATGGTGCTTGGCGAAGCCCTGCTGGATTGCCACGCTCCTCCACCACCACCACGCCGTTGTGCTGCTGTTGGATGGAGTCTTCCTCAACCTCTCCCTCTCTCCTTGCTGGATCAAGGCGTGGGAGACGTCACCGGGCTGTACGTGTGTTGAACGCGGAGGTGCCGTCCGTTCGGCACTAGGATCATCGGTGATTTGAATCACGACGAGTAAGACTCCATCAACCCCGTTCACTTGAACTCTTCCGCTTAGCGATCTACAAGGGTATGTAGATGCACTCCCCTTTCTACTCATTGCTGGTCTCTCCATAGATAGATCTTGGTGACACGTAGGAAAATTTTTGAATTTCTGCTACGTTCCCCAACATGTAGACCCTACGGGTTCGGGAGACATGCAGACATGACCGAGATGCCTCTCCGGTCAATAACCAACAGCGGGATCTGGATACCCTTGTTGGCTCCCACATGCTCCTCGACGATCTCATCGGATGAACCACGATGTCGAGGATTCAATCAATCCCGTATACAATTCCCTTTGTCAATCGGTATGTTACTTGCCCGAGACTCGATCGTCGGTATCCCAATACCTCGTTCAATCTCGTTACCGGCAAGTCACTTTACTCGTACCGTAATGCATGATCCCATGACCATACACTTGGTCACATTGAGCTCATTATGATGATGCATTACCGAGTGGGCCCAGAGATACCTCTCCGTCATACGGAGTGACAAATCCTAGTCTCGATTCGTGCCAACCCAACAGACACTTTCGGAGATACCCGTAGTGCACCTTTATAGTCACCCAGTTACGTTGTGACTTTTGGCACACCCAAAGCACTCCTATGGTATCTGGGAGTTGCACAATCTCATGGTCTAAGGAAATGATACTTGACATTTGGAAAAGCTCTAGCGAAATGAACTACACGATCTTTGTGCTAAGCTTAGGATTGGGTCTTTTCCATCACATCATTCTCCTATGATGTGATCCCGTTATCAATGACATCCAATGTCCATAGTCAGGAAACCATGACTATCTGTTGATCAACGAGCTAGTCAACTAGAGGCTCACTAGGGACTTGTTGTGGTATATGTATTCACACATGTATTACGATTTCCGACTAATACAATTATAGCATGAACAATAGACAATTATCATGAACAAAGAAATATAATAATAACCATTTTATTATTGCCTCTAGGGCATGTTTCCAACATAAATAATAAAATCAATTCAAAAGCCCATATATTTACTTAATGAGGGTCGCAACCCACACCCAGCACACCCCCCCCCCCAAAAAAAACCTGGGTGCTCTTCTTCCTCCTCACTCCCACCCACCTCACGTCAGCTCGCTCCACTCATACCCCCAAATTCCTCACCTCACTCCTATAGAAAACCCGGGCTCCCCTTCTTCCTCACTACTACAGAAAAACCCCAGCTCCCCTTCTTCTTCAGTCGCACTACAACTAGGCTCGTCATTTGTTACTCTGCTCAAATCCGTGAGCTCGACGCGTTGCCCTCGAGGAAAATGGAGTTGGCTGACCCCAGCACCAAGAAGATGAGGCTCCCGCCAGCGGGCGACACCTATTCTAGATCCTACACTCGGCAGCGCGGGGAGAAGCGGCGAGCCCGCCCCCACCGAATCCCAGGAACTCGTAGAATCTCGGGTGGACCGCATCAGCAATCTCTCAGACACCATCCTTGGGGAGATCATCTCACTTCTCCCCAGCAAGGATTGCTGCCGCACCCAAGTCCTCTCAATTCGGCGGCGCCCTCTATGGCGCACCGTGCCCCTTAATCTCGATTGTCGTCAGCTATCTCTCTTCAATGATTTTGAACTCCCCAGAGCCATCATCTCCTCCCACCAGGGCTCCGTCCAAAGCCTCTACATCCCGTCATGCTACCTGAGCAAGCATACCATGCCCTGCATGGTGGATGCCTGGCTGAAATCCCCTAAATTCACAGAACTACAGCTACTTGAGTTCTACTATTCCCCAGGAAATCACCTACCAGGTACCGAATGCCATGTACTTGTGCCCTCAGCACCGATGCCCATCTCGCGGTTTTCCTCCACTCTCCACACCGCTACCTTTGCGCTCTGCTACCTAGAAGACGATCTGGTACTAAACCTTCAACACCCATTTCTCAAAAAAAATCACTTGTGTGGGTTCGTATATCGGAGGCCTCATTGCACAGTATCATCCACTCCAGTTGCCCTGCCCTGGAGTGCTTGGTGCTTGTTTTCACAGTTAGAATCAATTGTCTCCAAATAAAGTCACCTAACCTTGTAAGAATTAGATTTTTTTTTACGGGAGGCAGCTCATCATCCAAGATTCCCCTTCACTTCAAAGGTTGATCCTTGATTCTAGTTATTCACTATCGCAAATAATCGTCCTCTCTGCGCCTAAACTAGAGACCTAGGGTGTAATACATGATCTCTGTGCTCATTTCAAGATGGTATTTGGCTCGACAGTTCTTCAGGTACTTTATATTATCATCTACACTTGTAACCATAAGTTGCATTTTAAATTTCTGCGCATAAGTTATATATCATCTTGGAGTACACATTTTGTACTAATATTATGTTCTATGCTCCATGAAGAGTTTCTCCATGGATAGCCTATCAATGGCGCTGGATTCTGTCAAGAGCTTATATGTACAAATGAATAGTTTTGATCTGAACAAGATTATTGGCTTGCTGCAATGCTTTCCATGTCTGGAGAAGTTGTATATAAAGGTGATAATTTTACACACATTGGAAGCCCGCATATAGTGTACTAGAATTAACCGTTTAGCTATTGCTCTTTCGACACTCTTTTTCTAGACCTTAATTGTTTTCAATCTTCATGTCTATTTAGGCAACAGGACGGGGTAAGAAAGTTATAACCAATTGATGGATTCGTAAGCACCGGGATTTTCTCACTTCTCATGACATTCGATTGAAGACAATAACGCTAGAACGATACGTAGCCAACCATGCAAACACTAGATTTGTCACATTCTTCCTACTGAATGCGAGGTTACCATTGTCCACCAGGCTTAAGTTTATCAGCGGCATGGTTTTGACGGATGGGTATGTCGAAGAGCAAAAGAAGGAGTTTCACGTGTACAAAAGAGCTTCTGAACATGTCGGGCTTCTATTTACAACATATTGTGGTCATAATCCAGTAAATTTTACGACCCAGGATGTTCATTCTATGGATCTAACCGATCCATTTGACTGTGACTGCCGAAAACAGTGCTGGAGTTAGATGTTGTTGCCCTTTTTTCAATCTGGGTTTTCTTTAAACCTGGTGAACGATTAACCCTCGTGCTTTTGTACATTTTGTAAGCTGGAGTTAGATGTTCTTGTCCTTTTCAACTCGGCTGTGACTGTCATATTTTCTTTGAAACAAGGCAAATGACTTGCCATTCTTTTATTTGGAATGAAATATTGTAACAAATCCCAACCAAGGGAAATAACATCACTCTCGCCGGATGCTTGAGCTCACTGTGCATTACAGAAGCCAAGTGATTAGCCCCCACCAGCACCCACAAACTTATTTTGAACTAGCACACCAAATGGGTTGTAAATTTTCATGAGAAAGGTTGCATGACCGTGACAGATTTGGATTCTGACATTTGGGACCCACGAGGAAATAGCCTATCCAAGGTGATGTCGACTTACTAGCTAGTCAATAAACGATTCTGCCTACCAGCCGTTGGATTGACATCCAACATTTGTTGTGTATCTCCTATCTCTATCTTCTTCCTCCACCCGCACAAACCAAACCACCCCATCGTCTCCGCCTACTCCCGCCTCCCATGGCTGGCTGCGCCTCCGCCACCGTACCGTACCCTCCAACGTTGGCCAGTCCCTCCCTCTATTCCCCCACACGTCCTGTTATTCTCCGAAGATGCAACCCCAACATGCACCCGCACCCGAACCAGTCAACCCTCATACTCCCCTCTGCCTGCGACTGGACTGGCGCATCTTCCATAGCTCCTATTCATTCCGTTCGAGGCCTCACCGTCGTCCTCCGCCTTGGTTCACTCGCCGTGCGTGGTGCGTCGCCCTCTTGCGTTGTCAACATCGTCAACAACCGAGAGGAACAAGGAGATGATTGTACGTGGAGAGGATGACAGTAGGGACCCACCAGCGTCATGGTAGTACGCAAGCAAGTGCCTCGTTATTACAAGCCCAAAAAATGGTTCCTCCTAATGGTTGGACATCTGGGGTTCACACCATTGTCAACATAGTCAATAAACGAGAGAATTACACAACAAGTGACTAACACTAGGGACCCAGCAGGTCGCGCAGTTGTTATTTACTTTTTTGAGGAACATGCAGTTGTTATTTATACTAGTTTTAGCAATGGATTAGGGTAACAACAGGGCTGTGCGGGGGCTGTGGCCCATCTAGCCAAGGTTTTATTTATGTTTACCACATCATGAGCCCAGTTGTGTTTTTTTCTTGTTGAAAATGGCTAGCCCAGTTCTACTTTTTTTTAAAGAAATACTCAAACAAGGCCTACTTGCTTTGTCACCCATGCTGGGCTGCAAATCTTTCAAGACGAGGAGAGTTTCATTCGGTTTGCCCAGAAAATGGGCTATTAGTAATGGGAAATAGGGTGTACATTTTTAAAACACATCAAACCGGGAATTAGTTTCATTTTTTTTTATTACGAGATTTTAAATTCCATTGATTTTTATGCGTGGACAATTATTTGGATTTTATATTTATATAAATTATTTTTCAAAATAGTTTGAATGTGACTCAAAAATTCGGGATTAAAAACAGTTGACCGCACCGAAATATGCAAAATTTCGTATAATTTTTAATCGTGGCCATAATATAGGCTGTAATGCTAACAAAAAGAAGATGAGCTCCAAGATAATCCTTAAGAATTACCAAATGGGCTGTAAATTGTTAGAAATAATGGAAGATGGTTGTATGTTGTTTTCCACAGATTTTATGCTGACTTGTGCGCCTACTATGGGTTGACGCGTACGCTTTCCTAAAAAAGGTTGACGCACACGCAATGTCGTGTCAACTTATTCAACACAAGAGAGTAGTGACTGTTAGATGGCCATCCAACAGTCGTCGTGTTTCTTCAATATCTGCTATTTCTGCTTCACCCGCTCAAACAAGCGCCGGCGGGACTGCCTGCTCCCTCCTCCCGCAGTCGGTTGTGCTACCGCGCAGGTCTCACCACCCCACCGTACTCCCATCGCTGGCCTAGCCATCCCTCTACTCACCCACACCTGTTGTTATTCTCCGACGAGGGAAGACGAACCAGTAAACCCTCGTACTTCCCTCCGCATGGGAAACAACTGCCAAGTCTTCCCTGGCTCCGTGTCGTTCCCTTCCTAGGCCTCGCCGTCGTCCACCACCCTGGTGCTCTCGGCGCGGCGTGGTCAACATGGTCAACGAACGACATCCATCGGAAGTAGACTGTATGTGAAGAGGCTGGCGGCTGGGTCCACGGCCGCACGCAAGGAAATGCCTCCTTATTACGTGCAAAATAATGATTCCTCCACCTGGCAGCTAGGACCCACCAGAAAGGCCTCTGTATTTTGCGGAAAAAAATGTTCCTCCCGCTGACAGGTCAGACCCACCAGCTATATCTTCACACGCAAGGAAGTGCCTCCTTATTACGCACAAAAAAATGAATACTCCCCCTGCTCGCTAGGACCCACCGTAGTTGGAGGCTGACTTGTGGGCCTACTGACGCGGACACAGGGCTTTGTCAACTTAGTCAATATGAACGATGCTAGCTCAAGTGACTGTATGATGTCCATCCAACGGCCGTAGTGCTTCTTCAACTTCTGGTCTTCTTGCTCCAGATGCCCAAACCAGCTCCAGTCGTGTCGCCTGCTCCTGCCTCTCGTGGACGGCTGTACTGCCGCGGAGGCCTCACCGCCCCATACTACTCCCACCGCTGGTCAGGTCATTCCTCTACTCACCCACAACCCCTGTTATTCTGTGGCAACGGCAGCCTCACGCCGCAGCCGAACCAGTGAACCCTCGTACTCCTCTCTGCGTGGGCATCCACTGCCGCATCTTCCCCGGCTCCGCGTCGTCCCCTTCCTAGGCCTCGCCGTCGTCCACTACCTTGGTGCTCTCGGTGCGGCGTGGTCAATGTGGTCAAGGAACGACTTCCATCCGAAGAGTATTGTATGTGGAGAGGCTAACAGCTGGGTCCACGGCCGCAGCAAGAAAGTGCCTCCTTATTACACGCAAAATAATGATTCCTCCACCTGACAGCAGGGACCCACCGGATGGGCCACCGTATTTTGTGAAAAAAATGTTTCCCCCCTGACTGTTGGGACCCACCAGCTACATCTTCGCATGCAAGGAAGTGCCTCCTTATCCTCCCTGACAGTCGGGACCCACCTGGTCGAAGCGTACGTAGCATTGTCATTCTGGTCGCGAACGTGTACGTACATACTGGTCGATCGGTCTGTCTGCAGGTTGCAGCGATGAACCGTGGCCGAGTAAGGAAGGGCACGTGTCGTAGTATAGGCGCGGATGTAGAATGTACATGTACATACAGCCAGGGTGCAAGAAAGTAAATACGGCCACGTGCGTACATACAGGCGGGGTCTCGAACACCTACTTGCGCATAAGTACGGCCAGTGCTCGTGTACATGGAGAGGCAGCGACAGCATCCTGTTCATCGGCAGCCAACCGGCTGGGTAACGAAGAAACTGTGTTGTCGTATTCATCGGGAGGCAACGGAATGCGTCGTGTTCATCAGGAGCCAACTGGCTTGGACAGAACAGCCGATCAAAACGAGGCCTGGCGTATCGCAAAACACAGGAAACGGCCTTGTGTTCGGCCACCTATGGTCGAAACGGGATCCTGTTCACCAGGAGGGGTGTGGCATACCGCAAAACGGAGGAAACGGACTTCTCTTCGACCTCCTACGGTCAAAATGGGGTCCTGTTGATCAGGAGGGGTGTGGCATACCGCAAAATAGAGGAAACGGACTTGTGTTGGAGCGCTACGGTCGAAACGGGGTTCCTGTTCATCGGGAGGGGTCTGGCGTACCGCAAACGGGACTCCACGGGCTACTATTCATCTCCACCATCGACCTCCTCCAGCCTCCACGGGCTACTGTTCATCCAGCGTCAACCTCCTCCAGCCTCCACCTATGACTGTTCATCCACAGGCTCCTGTTCATCCAGCCTCCACCGCTCCTCCATCGGCTACTATTCAACCAGCCCTCTCCATGGGGTCCTGTTCAACCACCCCTTCACGGGCTACTATTCAACCAGCCCTCCACGGGGTCCTGTTCATCCAGCCCTCCACGGGTTCCTGTTCGTTCACCCCCAACCGGCTCGATTGGGGTCATGTTCATCCAGCGGCAACGGCCTCTACTACCACGGGGTCGTGTTCATCCAACCCCCCACCGAGAACTGTTCATCCAACCCCCAACAACACTCACTGTTCATCAAGAGGCAGCAGGTTCGATCGGCTTCAGTTAGTAGCAGTAGCGAAGGAATCGCTCGATCGGGTTCAGTTAACAGCCAGATCGATCAATCGCTCGGGTTCAGTAACGCGTAGCCTGCAGTGCAATCGCTCGGATTCAGTAGTCGAACGCCTCGCTCGGGTTCAGTTAGAGCACAACGCCTTGCACACATGTGCGTACATGTACAAGAGAAACGCGCAAACCTCCGTGCATCGCTCGGCCCCGACCACCCACCGTAACCAGGAACTCCTCGATATTTTCCTCGCCCTCGCTTCTACCATGGTTTTTTCCATCATGGGCGGCCCAAAGAATGTCATGCAGGTGCGTCTACGGCCCACTCAGGATGAAAAGCCAATTTTCTGTCATGATTTTTTATCATAGAAGTAGGAGCCCCAACATCTACGATGATACCGTGTTTTGTCACAATTATCGTCATAGAAGTGTCATAAGCATGACAGAAAAAAAATCTTTCGGCCCAAAATGTCATGGGTATGTCTTTTTTTGTAGTGTAACCAATAGTGGAATCTGGATGCCCATATTGGCTCCTACATATTCTACGAAGATCTTTATCGGTCGAACCATTATGACAACAAACGTAATTCCCTTTGTCCATCGGTATGTTACTTGCCCGAGATTCGATTGTCGGTATCTACATACCTAGTTAAATCTCGTTACCGGCAAGTCTCTTTACTCATTCCGTAATACATCACCTCGTCACTAACTCCTTAGTCGTTTGCTTGCAAGCTTATGATGTGTATTACCGAGAGGGCCGAGAGATACCTCTCCGGTACTCGGAGTAACAAATCATAATCTCGATCTATTCCAACTCAACAAACACCTTCGGAGATACCTGTAGAGCATCTTTATGATCACCCAGTTAGGTTGTGACATTTGATAGCACACAAGGTATTCCTCAGGTATCCGGGAGTTGCATAATCTCATAGTCGAAGGAATATGTATTTGACATGAAGAAAGCAATAGCAATAAAATGAATGATCATTATGCTAAGATAATGGATGGGTCTTGTGAAAGATCGTGGATGTCGCCTAGAGGGGGGTGAATAGGCGTTTTAAAATAATTACGGTAGAGGCTTGAACAAATGCGGAATAAACCTAGCGGTTAATTTGTCAAGCACAAAACCTACAACAACTAGGCTCACCTATGTGCACCAACAACTTATGCTAAGCAAGATAAGCAACTATGTGATAGCAAGATATATGACAAAGAACAATATGGCTATCACAAAGTAAAGTGCATAAGTAAAGGGGCTCGGGTAAGAGATAACCGAGGCACGCAGAGACGACGATGTATCCCGAAGTTCACACCCTTGCGGATGCTAATCTCCGTTTGGAGCGGTGTGGAGGCACAATGCTCCCCAAGAAGCCACTAGGGCCACCGTAATCTCCTCACGCCCTCGCAAATGCAAGATGTCGTGATTTCACTAAGGGACCCTTGAGGGCGGTCACCGAACTCGTACAAATGGTGACCCTTGGGGGTGGTCACCGAACCCGTACACTTTGGCAACCCTTGGGGGCGGTCACTGGTACCCGTCAAATTGCTCGGGGCGATCTCCACAACCTAATTGGAGACCCCGACGCTTGCCCGGAGCTTTACACCACAATGATTGAGCTCCGAACACCACCAACCGTCTAGGGCGCCCAAGCACCCAAGAGGAACAAGCTCAAGGGCACCAAGCACCCAAGAGTAATAAGCTTCTCAACTTGTAACTTCCACGTATCACCATGGAGAACTCAAACCGATGCACCAAATGCAATGGCAAGGGCACACGGAGTGCCCAAGTCCTTCTCTCTCAAATCCCACCGAAGCAACTAATGCTAGGGAGGAAAATGAGAGGAAGAACAAGAAGGAGAACACCAAGAACTCCAAGAACTAGATCCAAGGGGTTCCCCTCACATAGAGGAGAAAGTGATTGGTGGAAATGTGGATCTAGATCTGCTCTCTCTTTTCCCTCAAAAACTAGCAAGAATCCATGGAGGGATTGAGAGTTAGCAAGCTCGAAGAAGGTCAACAATGGGGGAAGAACACGAGCTCAAAGGATATTTCTCAATGGGGAAGAAGACCCCCTTTTATAGGTGGGGAGAAAAACCAACTGTTATCCCCTCACTCAGCCCGCACGACGCGGTACTACCGCAGGGAGCTGCGGTACTACCGCGGTTGGCTGCGGTACTACCGTTGCAGGTTGTGGTACTACCGCATGTGCAGCTCTGGCCAGATGAAGGTCTGTTGCACAGGGCAACGAGCAGTAGAATCGCCAGAGCGGTACTACCGCGCGCCCCTACGGTACTACCGTAAGGCAGGCAACACTAGGCGTAGAGAAAGCACGGAAGTAAAAAAAATTACTTCCATACCTACTTCCGCTGAGGAGGACCTGCGCAAAACTCCGGCACGGTACTACCGCACACGAAGAGCGGTACTACCGCGTAGGGCGCGGATGTAAAAAATTACATCCGCCCCTACTTCCGCTCATGCTGCTACGCCTGGCCAGAGCCCACGGTACTACCGCGCTCGCGGCACGGTACTACCGCGTACGGCGCGGATGTAAAAAATTACATCTGCCCCTACTACCGCTCGAGCAGCTGCGCCTGGCCGGAGGCCACGGTACTACCGCTCCAACAGAGCGGTACTACCGCAAGGGCCTGCGGTACTACCGCTCCGGAGAGCAGTACTACCGCATGCTCCAGATCAGCAACACTAGGAGTCCTTCATTTTGCAGAGAAGACAACAGAGGGTAACAATAAAACCAGAACTGCCATAACTTCTGCAAATGAGCTCCGAATTGAGCAAACTCAAGCTTGTTGGATACAAGACAACGAGTAGCATCAAAACAGAGACTGGTTATAGTAAGAAGAGGCAGGGAGGTATACCTAACAAGAGAGGAGAGAAACCTCCAATAGAGAAGAACCAGCATACCCTCCAACATCGAAAACATCATAGAAGACGCATGTGAACTCCGTTTTCGATGAACTCGAGCTTGTCATAAAAATGACCAAAAGCTCAAAAACTCACAAGGAGAAGAACCAAACAAGAACCAATAAGGATGATGCAAGGATGCAATGGTTTGAGCTCTCTACGAACGATGCGATCAAGCAACTCATCGAGAGCCCCCCTTGATAGTACGGCAATCGATCCTATAACCCGGTCTCCCACAACTACCATGAGACCAGTAAAATAGAAAACCTATCAAGGGCAAACCTTTGCCTTGCACAAAGTCCACTTGAGCTAGATGATGATGATCTACTACTCCTCAAGATGGACCACCTTTCTTGATTGCGTTGGCTCGATGAAGACTAGTTGATTGCTCCCCCATACTCCACTATGGGTGAGCCACTCTTCCGCTCATCTTCACAAGTCCATTGTCACCACAATGGACGGCAAGCTTCAAGCACTTGATCTCTTCGTGATACATCACTTGAACTTGCACACCGCAACCTAACCCCACAAAGAACTCTCACGAAGACCATGGGTTAGCACACAAAGCGTAATCGACAATGCTTACCATACCATGGGACTTGATCCCTCGGTACATCTTGTGCGCTTTGTGTGTTGACTCTTTTCAACTCTCTTCATTTGGATGATGTCTTGAAGGTGGACATGAATGATCACACAATCTTATTCTTCAAGACATGCTTGCAATAAGCTCAACACTCACATGACCGATCTTTGGATAATTCCTTAATAGCACCGTGGTCATCACAAACTCTCCTTGAAACCAACAAATGGACTCCAAGAAAAGCCTATGGACAAACCCTTCAAATGTAACTCAAGGAAACCATTAGTCCATAGAGATTGTCATCAATTACCAAAACCAAACATGGGGGCACCGCATGTTCTTTCATCTTGTCCATCTTATCAAATGACAACACATATCCATGGTTAGGAAACCTTAACCATCTTTGATCAACAAGCTAGTCGAGTAGAGGCTTACTGGGGACACGGTATTTGTTTATGTATTCACACATGTATTTAAGTTTCCGATCAATACAGTTCTAGCATTAATAATAAACCTTTATCATGAATAAGGAAATAAAAAATAACAACTTTATTATTGCCTCTAGGGCATATTTCCTTCAGTCTTCGTTGTTGAGGGATGCTTGCTCTTTTCATTCTTCTTGCATACCACATTGTTGATTGTATATATTTTGCTTTTAGACACTCCAACAGCTCTGGATATAGAGGTTCAAGACTGGCATGAAATGTTCATGTCGAGATATCTGCTGTGGCATGATTATCTCTTCTCATGAGATCCATGCTCTACTCAATTTGTCAAATGTATTCGACACTCTGGAACACTAAGCCAAATTGTGGAAAGATATGATTTCATAAACAGAAGTGATGGAAAACCTCTGGTTTAGATAGTTGCAGAACTTGTGACATGGCACATTATTTGCATAATACCCTATTCCCCTCCACCACTGCACCTTAGGCCCTTAAGGTAAGAAATGTCCAATTCACTTCTATGTTCTAGGGGTGTTATAGGAGCTTTAAAATATTGCTCTAAATTATGAATCCAATAGACAACTTTTCTTCCTCAAATTCACAGATATTCTATTTAGAAGGCTTGACTATCAAAGGAAATCTTCTACTAGACATAGGCATGGGAGGTCTGTACCTCCTCATGCTTACTTCAAGAATTTCCTCTTCCATATAATCTTGACAATCAACATGATGTCGTTGTGTTTGTTCTTGAGGTCAGACAACATCTTGTTTGTATTTGCCATAATTGGGATGCTTATAGGGGACTTTGGGAGTATCATACAATTCAACTTCTTCCCAATACCATATGCTTTTATGGAACTGTCTGTGGAGAAGGCAGCTGTTTGGGCATGCCTGTTGTACCTAGAGGAATAGTTTTGTTGTGAACACCCCCTTGTGTTGATTGCTCGCCTGGTTCCTCCTCCTCATCCTCAGGTTCATGGTCCAATAATAAACGCCTAACATTAGCATGTACTGCCTCTGTAAATTAATATGAGACTTTTTAGATCACTACTTTAGTGATCTTAAAAAAATCTTATATTCGTTTATTGAGGGAGTATCTCTCAAAATTCTTATGCATTGTAACAAATTTTTTTGTTGACTGTAGCTTGGAACTCCTGAAATTTCTTTGTACCCTCCTCACGGTTTCTCTGCAAGGTCTTGACATCTAGCTCTCATGATTCGAGCTCCAGATTTGTTCGTGTGATTCTGTCACTTTCATCATCTCGAAAGAAGGGAAGACCGGTTGAAGTTACCTTACTACAGAACAAGGTTGGGACGGAGGGTTTTGGTCGAGCTTCTTGTTCTCCCAAACCTCCAAGGTATACCGTCGTCGCTACCGCCGCCCGCAGCCGGTGATGCACGATCAGCCACCAGGAGCTGGGATTTTATCAATGAAGAAATTTTCTTCATCAACCAGTTCTGCACAACCAACCGCACCTGAATATTTGCCACTCTGTCCGCCACCCCGAAGCCTTGCACGCCCCCACCGGAACCCTAGCCTCAAAGTGGGATTTTATAGGAGTACCTAGTGAGACCCCAAATCCAATTGCCTCCGAGAATCAATGGCTCTAGATACCAATTGTTAGGAACTAGCTATCACTAACTAGAGTTAACACAAGAAATTCAGCTATTCAGAGCAAGATTCCCTCAGATCGCTAGGGGTTTATATTGCAAGAAAGGGGAAGTAGGTGCTGTAGCATGCTATGACGGCTAGGGTTACAACCATATTAACCTCCAACGAAAGGAAAATGGTGGCTTTATAGCCATTACAGCTCGAGGAGCAGGTGAAGAGCAAACCGAAAAGGGGACAAGTTACTGGGCACTAAACAACGCGTGGAGGAGCTTGGGGATGAGCATCCGATCTACGATCAATGGCAGAGAACGAATCCGAAGTGGGTGACCCGGTATGCTGCAATGTGAGTCGTCCGATGAGAAATGAACCGTCACGCGCGACCACAGGAGCGCAGAAATAGTAGAATCCAAATGAACCGTCACGCGCGACCACAGGAGCGCAGAAATAGTAGAATCCAAATGAACCGTCACGCGCGACCACGGAAGCTCGAGGTATCTAACCTTTGTCCGCTATGTGCAATGGAACCGGAGGACACGTTTCACACATTCTGCAGGTGTCCGTTGGCTGTCGCATTGTGGAACGCCATGGCGGAGCAGTGGCCTCTGCGAACCTAGCTACGCTGAGGAACACGGGGTCCGAGTGGCTTTTTGATCTGCTGTATGAGCTCAATGAAGAGGAGCGCATGCGAGTGCTTATGGTGTTATGGCGGAGCTGGCATGTAAGAAACCAGATTGTCCACCACAAATCACCACCTCCAATTGAAGCATCACGCCGCTTCCTTCTCAGTTATGTGGACTCCCTTCGTTGCATCCAACAATTCCCTACAGCCGATTTAATCAAAGGTAAAATGGTGCTTCCGCCTGTTGGCTACAGTTCTTCAAGCATACACCGCCAGTGCAGCATACCACCATTACCCAGTGGTCTCTCCCGTCGGCCGGATGTGTCAAGCTGAACGTGGACGGATCGTTCGTCGAGACTGATGGTGGCCTGGCGGGAGCCGGCATATGATCCTTTGCGACAGCGACGGCAACATCGTCTTCTCCGCTTGCCACTCCATACGACACTGCTCCGGACCTCTTCAAGCTGAGCTTTTGGCATGCCATGAGGGTTTGAACCTTGCTCTTCAGTGGTCTACTCTCCCAGTGGACATCGAGGTGGATTGCATGGATGCAGTCAGGTTGATCAAGTCGCCCACTCTTGACAGATCACCTCATATGATGTTAGTTCAGGAAATTAGAAGGCTCTTTGGTGAAAGGGATAACTCTATTGCTCATGTAAGTAGGAACCAGCACGTTGTCAGTCATACCCTTGCTGGATTCGGACGCTCGGAGGGCCGGACTGCAGTATGGTTGCGCTCTGGGCCTGCAGATGTTCCTCTGCTTTGTAGGAACGAACTCATCATGCGTTGAGTAATGAAATCCCTTTTAACCCCGCAAAAAAAAATTAGGCTAGAATCTGACAGTAGGCAGGCGCGCAGCATAGATCCAGATGCAGCAGATATACGATCTCGCGGTCTCTGCTCGCCAATAGCAGCCCCATCGAACCGAATGAAAAGAGGCCTGCCCCGTCGCGTCCATTATTAGAGGTGGGGGGAAAAAAAACTATCACATGCAGTTTGCAGCGCATCGTCCATTTGCACGGCGCTCCTGGACGGCCGGGGAGGACAGTCCCGAAGCCCGGTTCCGAGGGAGACGCCGCCAGCCTATTTTGCGCGGGAAAGGAACGGACGAGGTTCCCCTGCTGCAGTATAAAACGAGGGGCCTCCCCTCCACCTCGATCACCACCCTCCCGTCCATTTCCACCTCCGAGTCTCTCCTGGTGGTCGCGGCTTCCTCCTCGCCTTCGATCTCCTTCGCCTCGTGCCCGGCGGCCAGTCGGGCAGTCGTCTGAATCCTTCCTACTCGCGCGGGCTAGCTCGATGGCCATGGCGAACCCCACGGTGCGTGCACGTTATACTGTATCTCAGGTTCGGGCGGTACATACAATTGATCTGTGGCTGATGTGGTTGGTTCCCCTGTCGTGTGTGTGGGCAAGAAATCCGGACACTACGCGCAGAACAAGGGCCGGTCGCTGCCCAAGTTCGGGGAGTGGGACGTGAAGAACCCGGCGACGGCCGACGGCTTCACCGTCATATTCCAGAGAGCCCGTGACGACAAGAAGACGACCGCCGGCCCCGGGAGGCCGGGCATCCCGCCGGCCTTCAGGAACGCCGACGGCGGCTACGGCACCATCAAAACCGGCTACGGCTACAAGTACACCAGGGTGGCGACACCCAAACGGTCCAAGGTAGGAGTACGTGCGTGCGTTCTCTGCGCGCGCAACGGGCGTGCTTTGGTTTATCGCGTGCATTGACGCCACGAACTTTTGTCCGCAGAAGAAGAGCTGGTTCTCCTGCACCAGCTGCCGATTCTGATGCCGTAGCTGCTTGCCGTCGTTGGTGAGAGAGATCCGATACTTCGCCGCGCCACGACCAGAAGCACGCACTCCGGGAGGCGACGGTGGAACTTTTGGCGATCTTGGCGTTTTTGTCCCTGCTCGGTCGCCGCACTTGGCGTGCAGAGCATCATCGACAACTGATGGCTCCCGTTCATATGTACGAATAATTTGTGGCGAATAAAAGGGGGGAAGTGACTAGTAAAGTAAAACGACCTGTGACTTGTTACCCTATTCTTTTCCAAATGTTCATGCTAATCATGCCATAAACACCAACTGTTCGCTGCACCACCACAATTCATCTGGCCTGGCACCTGGCACCTGGCAGACATTGGATTTCAAAACTATTATATAAAAAACATCAACAGCTTGAACAGACACAGCGAGTAAAAAGCACTGCAAAAAACAAAAAAGGTATCCATAGTATTACATATTGTGCATACGAGAATAATAATCTGCTGTCTGAATTCCAGTCAAAATTTTAGTACTACTAATAATAGCACCACCTAGAGGAATAATGAACAAGTATCAGAACCGGATATCACCAATAATCAGTTATTTACCGGACGCGACACAGTACAACCCGGCACCGTGATTGCAGAAAGAAAGAGATGTCTACTTTATCAACATGCTGCGCCATATGCCGCCAACAGACGAGTACAGTGACACCATAACAACAGACCTCCAAAAAATTCCGAGGCAAGACAAGCTCGAGCAGCTCGACTAGACCATGTTCAATTCAAGCGACCACTTTTGCATCTTGGGCGCAAGGCAGGGCAATCTAATGCAAATTGTACAGCAGAATATCAATACATCAGCCCCTGAGCTATTTAGACAAGAATGGTCTCGCCGGTTCCCCAAGCACCTGCACTGCACCTCCATGAGATCACAAGCCATCCCGTCATCGAGCACCATGGTGAACAAAACTGTGATATACGGCTACCCCCGGATCCACTATTTCTCCTGACTTTCCTCCTTTTCCTGCTTCTGTTCACCCAGGGGAGATTCCACATTAGCGCTTCCATCAGCTGGTTCAGAATGGCCAGTTGAATTGACATCCAGCGAATGTGGTAATGTCTTTTCTATTGTGGTATCAGGAGCCGAGGATTCAACCAAATTCTCACTTCCTTGTTCTTCTCCTACTTGTCCTGTACCGGGCATAACGCCATCAGTGGCACCCATCACCTTCTCACTTCCAACCTCTCTACTTGGAACAGCAGTATTCTCTGATACCTCGCCAGGTTCAGCATCTTCCTCCGTCCATTCAACACACTCAGCTGGACTCTCTTTTACATCAGGAGTTGATGGTCTGATGTCATTTTCCAATTTATCAACGGGGCCATTTGACAGTACTGTTTGACCAGACCCTTCATTTAAGTCCCTGTCTGAGGTTGCTAAAAGTGAATCCGAGCCTTTTGTGTCATCTATAGGGTCACCAAGAATGACTTCATCCATATCGTCGTCATCCACATTTGGTGAAGGCGACTCCAAATTTGCTGAAAGGGAAGCTTCTGGGCCATCGTTCAGTGCTTTATCCTCATCAAACGCGAACCAGTTGGAGTTTGTAAACAGGGAGCCACTGCAAAGCATATTTTTCATCAGCCAGTTCATTTTGCCGACACCAAATGGAATGTACTTGTGAAAAGATATAGCCAATTTGCATGGACAAGAAAATACCTATCAGGAGCGTCACCAAGACGAAGAGAGTTAATAACTACTTCAGCAGCTTCATCATCAAAATACACATCCTACAGCAGATAGTAACAACCAAAACAAAGATAATCACATTACATGTAACAGGAAATATAAATATTGTCATGCTATCAGATACTAGTACTCCCTCCGTTCCTAAATATAAGTCTTTGTAGAGATTCCACTAGAGACTACATCCGGAGCAAAATGAGTGAATCTACACTCTAAAATGCATCTATATACATCTGTATGTGGCTCATAGTGAAATCTCTACAAAGACTTATATTTAGGATCGGAGGGAGTATATAATAGTGCATGAACTTAAGCAAGCAAAAGGCAATATTGTCATGTTATCAGATACTGTATATAATGGTGCATGAACTTAAAGCAAGCAAAGGTTAGCATACCTCATCATCCCGCTCTTGTGATGCTTGAGCCTGCATACATACCCACAAAAGAGTTAAAATGAATCTGAACATGGCATGTACTCCCTCTGTAAACTAATATAAGAGCGTTTAGATCAATATTTTAGTATTCTAAACGCTTTTATATTAGTTTACGGAGGGAGTACTGTGTAAACTCATAATCGGTAGAATATCACTATACGCTGAAGATCTAATACATAATTTTAGCTTTATACGTTGTAGGAAATGTTAGAATTTGGAACAAACACTGGTCCAAACATTATTAAACAGCAATAAGTCTGCGTATATACTATTCTATGATCTAAAGAAGTACTCACAAAAACTGACCCATTATACAAATTAGATGAGTATGAAAGATCTGAAAAACTACATGACAAATCAAAGGATCAAATACGACTGTTCTATACTAAGTGATTAGCTATACCTTCACAGAACTAGTGGTATTTAAGAAGAAAATACTGACCTCGTCAACATCTTCACTAGGGTAAATACCATATTTGAATGCCTGGCTCAGATTGCTAGCAAGTGCAGCCACATCATAGTCCCTATCTCGGAAGTCTTCGTCGTCACTGTCCCTACCTCGATCCTGCATCGATGTAGGTCGGCTAACCAAAGAAATATTTCAGCAGATGACTTTCCCCATATAATGCAGGACATTTAACAAAGCAAGTAAGTTAAGCACATACATGAAGTCTGGACACTGGAATAACACACCAGAAAAACATAGATGAAATGCATGCATAATTGCATTAGTCTTGCCCTTTTTGAAGTTTTTAAGGTCATATGGGCATGCAAGGCATGGGTTACCGGAATAGTGGTTCCTCTATTTGAGGAAAACTCGGTCACCTTCAACTGATTATTATTAGAAGTGAAAGTGAAACATGACGCTACTTTTCTTTCATGCAATTGTGTCGTAGCGAAAGTTTTTTTGAAGCAGTGTCATACACACAAGATTCGATGTGTAATTTGATCATAAAGAATAGTCATATGGCCATCTAAATAAAAAGGCAGAACAACTGGGCAGTAGGCAGTAGCTATGGAGCAAAAAATGATGACAACTGTTTGCAACCAACATCAACAATTCAGACAGCCTAATTGTGCAGAAACAGAACATTACTGATAAAAGTTCCTCTGACAAAAGTGAGTGACTGACAAGTCAATAAATATGCATAATACGCTTTTGGAGATCAGAGCAGCACTGACGTGTATCATTTTCATTTAACAAAGCACAGCATTATGATTCATATGGAAGCGACATGAAAAAACAACTCAACACAGAACGTATGATTCAATTTAAAAAATGATGTGCAAATACAGAGCTACAGAAGATGGTTAGGTAAAAGAGAAGTCAGGTGATACTTACCCACAAGCCCATTGGTAAACATTTTCTACCGCGTTACGCTTGGTTAGGATACTAGCATGCCACTCGGTCCAACCAGAATTTTGCTGCAATCCAAGTGTAACAAAGTTCAATGTAATGGGCTCAACCAAAGCTCAGTGCAGGCCATATAATAGCGACAAGGTAAATAAACAAAGAAATTTTGGCAAGATGTTATTGCATGTCTACTATAGTGCCCATCACACAAGGGATCCAATAAATAACTAGCCAGGGAAATAGTAGCCAAATTTCCATCCACAATTAATTTAAACCTGCAAATGTGACTGTATTGTGCTGTTGCTGCTGGCCAGCTGAATGAGCTTGTTGGCTATGCGTGTAATATGACCAACAAATCCAACCCTTGGTGGAGTTCTTCCATCCGAAGATAGGGTACGCTGCAAGGAGAGTAAGAAATGAATATTTCAGCGGGAAAAGTAATAGAACCATCAGCTGATTCAGAGTAAGAAATCAATAGTGACATACTATTTTGTACCTTAGTTAAATCTATTGACAGAGCAGAGTTCTTCTCAGCTTCTAAAATTCTTGTAACAAGTTCACATTCATCAAGAACATGAGCAATCAGATGATCCTGTTTACTCTCTAAACAGGAAACGATGATGTTCTCCACATGATGGTGCAAAAAATTGTTGAAAGGGTACCTGAGGTGAATTCTTTGTCAGCTCTTTAACAAGATTATGTGAAGCAGATTGCAGTGTGTAACTTACTCAAAAAATAGATCTATAACATGCTTGATTGCTCCTAGGTCGATCAAACGCATTTCAGCAACTTCACTACCAATAGACAGTAGGACAGAGATGAACTCAACGATCTGAAAAGAGAAAATAACCACCATCAATAATAATTACATGGAAAGCATAGCAATTACCTTGCAGAGTAAAGAAACATACAAGTAGTCATATGACTAAAAATAGCTCAAATGTCTACAAAGACCATTAGACAAAGGAACGCTAGTGTTTTTCCTGGATTGCACTCATGATGTTTTCATGACTAGTTCAAAGCAGTACATCTAAACAAATTAGGCACCACATACCTTCAAGCGATGCTTTCCAAGAGGAGGTTGTAAGCTGCCATATGTTGTCGGCAGAATATTTTCAGCTGATGAAACATCAAGCAGCTTCAACAAATCACCTGAAAGTGATGGACAGGAATTTCGAAACTTTTAAGGATATTATTCTTTGAACATTAGTTTTTAACAACTACTCCCTCCGATCCATAATTAGTGTCACTTTTGAACTAAGGTTGAACTGATCTTAGGTCAAAACTGCGACACTTATTTTGGATCGGAAGGAATAATAAATATAGGCAGTGACCGCATTTCATATTTAGTACTTAACAGAACCAAGTGTAGAAAGAATGGACACAAATAATTGTGTGGGATTTAAAACTAAAAGATAACTAACAAAGTATTCATGTTATTTCTGAGATGTATATAAAACATGTTCTCTAAAGAGATATATAATATAAATCTGTGCTACTATAAAAGGTACAACTTCGGTAGAATCCAAATGATCTCAACCATACAATACAATCACATCTAATAGCTCATGAATTAAATCTCATAATGAGGGCTGTGAGTTAATCTTCACATGAAAAGATATTAATCCCTTAATCATTTCTTCTCTCAATAAATTGCCCAGGTCAATGACTAACAAAGACATTGCAGTTTGGTGGATACTTAGATTGTCCTTGTTCTTGATATTTGTAAAACATGCATTGCACATGCTGAATTACTAGTCCTTCAATTTAATTCTTTGACATTATACTAGTCCATCATTATGTGTATCATGTTTTATTTGTATTTCAGTATGGATTATGAAAGATACATAATATAAAACTAGCAGCAGATCATGAACATTTAAGCACTGTAGCTAGTGTCTCTCCATGTGAAAAGATATACAAACTTAATAGCTAAAGCAACCACTAACCAAGGCTATCCAGCATGCCGTTAACTGTTTCTGGACTTGCAGTGACCAATGTTCCATGACTTAACTGACTACGGAAAGCTTGGTAGGACGCAGATACAAGTCTCTTAGGATCTAACAAAGATATGCACACTGACAGTGAGTGGACCAGCACTGATTTAGGTCTTGAATCTTCAAAAGCATGATGAAACAATCTCCCCACAAAACTGCAAATGCGAAGTAAAAAAAAAAGAATACACAGAGGTGTGTTCAATACCAAAATGAAACTACAAAAATCCAAAGACAAGATAGCATGTTTAGTATTACAATGTAAGAGAGCACAAATATTAAGCACCTAGGACTGGAAATTTTTGTAGCAAGTGCTGGAGGGGCATATCTAGTCACTGCACATAGGATTTCAGCAGCATTTGCATGAACCTCAGCAGAATCCTGTGATGGAAATTAAAAGGAGTCACGTTGACGATAAAAGCATGAACTGCAAATCCCCCAGAAACAATGAGAGAAATTTCAACAGTGGAGAATGACCGCTATTCATACATAACTTGTGAAAACATATAACCACCTTCAAATTTGACATGGTGTAGCTATAGAATGGTGAAACATACATGGGCATAGGCCACTAGTTCAACATCTTACATTGTTATGGGTGCAGAGCAAGAACTATACAAGAACTATTGTGCAGATGTAAACCAGAAACTGGACAGAATATGCTAACATCTGAAGGTGATTATTTATTTCAAAAGAAGAGTTAAAGTCATTAAAATTCAGACTGGAGAGCTGTAGCCAAGCCAAAGTAACGGATAAGCATAGATAAACCCAAGTCAAATCAATCCTTAGGCATCAGATATACATAACATATGTTAGTGATATGTAGAATTTTGAGCGAGTCTCTGCTAGAAAAGATTATCCAATTTTCAGCTAATTCACAAATGGCGCTTTTGGAGAACAATGGCACTTTGGAAATCAATTAAATCCAAAAGGCTAGCCTTTCAGGGCACATCATTTCTTAAGGAGTAGCATGGTGCAGGGGTGCGTGGAAGCTTGCTATCCATGTGCCAGAGCCATGAGTTGGTTGCGAGATCTTATGGGTTTCACCTCTAGCCTACCCCAACTTGTTTGGGACTAAAGGCTTTGTTGTTGTTGTTGTTGTTGTTGTTAGCATGGTGCAGACAAACATCAGCAGGGACAATTTTGAAATAGTTTGAAAATCCAATAAACAGTACAGGTGAACAATAGACATGGTTGGATGCTAAAAGTAATCTTTAGTTCTTACGGATGAGCTGAACTTGTCAACAATCATCTCAAGGACTTGTATGTCATCTAACCATTGCATTGAATCCGCATAACTTGAATACATAGTTTCATCAGCGCCGATTAAGCGAATCAACACCTGCAATACGGACCAGCAAACTATCAAATTTTCTGGAGGATTTAATTAATCTTACTCAAAACACAAAGTATACTGAGTGTATCACTGGCATGTAGGCCCACGGGATGCTTTTTCAGTGTCGGAACCACTGATAGATGGGGCAAATATGATTGTAGTAAACTAACCTCCATGATAGAAGTAATCCCAATAAGATCAACAAGTTGACTAACTATTTCAGGATGGCTCTGCAGGAGAAAAACAACAGCACACAAAAATTTAAATGCTAGAATGAAATGCACATACAGAGAAAACAAATTATATGGATACTCCTCCACAAATATAAATAAAATACACACGTAAAAAGGAGATGCCAGAAATGGCTTTACAGATGTTTAAGCCTCGAACAGTTGTAAAACTAAGATGGGCGTACAAATATACTTACTGTTTCCAGTAATCGACTAGTGTTTGGTTCTATTACTACATGCTACGTCACTGATTCTGGTATAAGCTGGCTACTCTAGAGAAGCTGCTGCAGCATCAGCATAAACTCCCACATGATTCAATTGTATGCTAAACATACAACAACCAATATTCAACATGATACGTACTAATGCATAATTAAGGTACAAAATGGCTGACATGGGTGATAAATTATGGATGAACAAAAGAAGAGATGACACTATACAAACCTTCACATAATTCATAAGTGGGAGTGTCTTCCGCATCATCAAGCAAATAACAACCTGCAAAGCAGTACAGTGATGTCCACTTAAAATGTCAGGATAAAAATGAGGGCACTGCCATTTAATCAGTGAGAGAGAGACCAAAATTGCCCAGTAGTCTAGTCAATGAGTGCATATAAATACCTTGCCAAAGTAGCCGGCCAATAAAGTCCCATGAGGATGGTCAGGTTTCAGGAAGGAGAAAAGTAAATTCATAAGCTGCACAGATAGCACAACTAATCAGTTGCAGAAGAAAGGAATTACACCATGCTAAGAGAACATTATTGCATCAAGATGAATAGAAAGCTAAATGCAAGACATTTTTTTGAGAAAATGCAAAGGACTTGCATTTCATTTCATTGAAAAGGAGGGAATTTGGTTACAGAAAGCTAAATGCAAGACATACATCTTCATCCTCCACCAATGTCTTCAAGATGACATCCACTTCACATATGAATATTTCACAAGCTATAAAAGGAAATCTGCAAACCAGGCACTAATCATAGTGAGCAAAGTTCATGTTAGGTCAAAGGATGAAATGGTGTTATAAATTGGCCTAGCTATACCTAAATATCCTCTTCTTTTCAGCATCTTCAGGTGTCTCCTCCACAATGTAGCGGAGCAGTAACTCGACTTGAACTTTGTCTCGCAAACTACAACATCCAGAATGAACAGATAGTTTATTGTAAATAATCATACAGTGCTCTCATAATTATAGTGTCCTAAATACATATTAACATTATTTCCTGCTAAAGATACATGGCTTTTCATCTTCTGGAGCATAAACATTGACCAGTCCAGGTAACAAAACAGTGAACATTGAGTTAAAAGGGTGAAACTCCATTTGGTTGATCAAATAAGATTTAGAGATTATCATATAAGCAGTCGACTTCAAGTCAAAGCTCAAGTAGTAACTTTAGGCCAAATTTAACACAAATATTAGGATTTGAGCACAGAAACATGCATAGCAATCATACTAAGTGCCTATATATAGATAATCATACATAAGCAAAGTTAAAACAATATCAGCAAATGAAGAGATTCAAATAAAATATAAATGTTAAAATACAGCTCGGAGAAACGGAAAAACAACACAAAGAAACAGTGTTAGAGAAAACGTACAAATTAATTAGGCGGGTGTTCAGTGCTTTGCACTCCTGGATTATTTCATCCTCGTCAAGAAGGTCTTCCAACTTAAAATTTTCCTTGTCTAAGATAGTATCCACCTGAAAGAATTAGAAAAATGTCCATTAAATCAAAACTCCAAATTGTTCCCTACACAAGATATAACCAAAAGTGCAAGCACTCACCGGTGATGCGGCAGAGAGTCCAGGTACATGCCAAAACATCTTGTACAATAACAAATTATGTCGGAATCCAGCTCCCTCACAGTCTCACAAACCAAGCAGATTTAATGCTCAGATGTCCACTTTGTAAGCTGATTCATGTCCAGTTCAGAATAGACCCTGAAATAGTTGATTGTGAGATGAGACAGAGTAATAAGTTCAATACTTCAATTGATGAAGAAGAGTCAGCTTTGGTAGTAAACATGCATATCCTTCACACACTACGATCGACCCATTGTTTGTATTTTGGTATTTATACCTCAAGATATTCCGATAGATACTAAACGGAGAAAACCTAAATTTAGAACATGGACGGAAGAGGCCAAACAGACCCCCTGCAAGCACAACCACAGATACCAGCACCTCCTACTCACAAGCACCCTACTCACAGCAAAAATGCATTCCCCAAATGCCCAGACTCCAAATCCTCACACAACTGCACCTAGAGCCACAGCCAACGCGCCATGGCTACTCCTCGAAGCAGAAAGGGCGAAGGCAACAAACTACGGAACCTGGGACTGATCGCATCAACTTGGTAAGTGAAGCACAAAAGCGCATCAACTCAGCTAAAATAGATACCATGCCCCCAAACTCCCCACTCCGCATCTCCGAACTCCAAAGCCGAACCGCTTAAAAAAGGCAAAGGAATCCTACGAGCCTCCAGCACCGCAAGCACCATCCCCGAAAGCGAAACCGCTAAAGCGGATGACTGATACACACAACAACGCCACAGCCGCCCCCACCCACTCAACTCGGACACGCAATAAAGTAGGCGCACAAACGCAAACCGCTGTCATCCCCCAACTAGGCACCAGTTACGCAAACCAAACCCGCTGTCATCCCCCATCTCCGACGCATCGAATCGAAGCCCGCGGCCAAACACATCACGAGCACCGCCCGCCGCGACGCGAACTGGACGAGTACATACTACCGACCCAGCAGCGGCCGGGAGCTCGGCTGGAGGGGGGAGGAGCGCGGTTTCTCACCGGACGCCAGCGGAGGCGCAGCGGAGAGGTCCAGCTGGTGGTCGTCGTGGCGGCGGCGGCGGCTGAGGAAAGGGGGCAGCCAAGAGCAGCGAGTAAGCCTCTCACGCGATCTGGGGCCCTTCTGGAGAGCTGGCGCCGTGGAGCTGGATCCGGAGGCGCCTGCGGCGGGGAAACCCTCGATCGAATTCGCCAGCCGCGGGATGAGGAGCGGGGGGAGGAGGAGACGGGGTGTGTGGGCGTGGGGAGGCTAGACGAGACGGGGGGGCGAGGGTTCGATCGCGAGAGAGACTTTGGGGAGAATAATCTACTCAGCTATTGCCGCTGCTTGCTGGGCTTCGTCTGTCTCGATGCGGCATGGGGCGCTGGGCTGGGG
This sequence comes from Triticum dicoccoides, assembly GCF_002162155.2. NCBI lineage: Eukaryota > Viridiplantae > Streptophyta > Magnoliopsida > Poales > Poaceae > Triticum > Triticum dicoccoides. The sequence goes on along the minus strand of NC_041383.1, from coordinate 698,907,342 downwards.
AGTCTCCGCCCAGGTGTGCGGGTATATGCGGCCGTCTCCCTGCGCGCGGGCCCCGCGCTCCAAAGGTCCCACTTGCCAGGGACTGAATTCTAGACTCTTCGGTGCCGCCGGAGGTTTTGCGCGATCGGGGTGGGTGCGTTACAGTCACTCGTTGCCGCACGTACCTCGGTCCTTTAAAACGCTACGCGGTCTCTGCCGTGCGGGGCCACGCTCTCTTCGGGACCCACGTGCCGGTGTGATTGGGATGGGTGGGATGGGTGCGTTTTGGAGAGCCATGACGTGGCGAGTGGGGCTGAGAGTGGGCGGAGAGCTCGTACCGGCGCGGGCGTCCGGCCAGAACAAAAAGGCTGTAGTCCTCGTCACCCACTGGCCGTGGGTCCACGCGACTGTGGCGGCCCACGTGTCGGTGGCCGTCGCCGGCTCGCACTGGCGGCATGGAGATTCGATTCGGGGGGAGGAGGATCCCCGCGCCGCTACAGTCACCCGTCTGGCGTACCTGCACAGCAGCAACGGACGATAATTTCTTTCTCCAGACGCTGTCGCGCGGGGGCCACGAGTGTTTTAAGGGCCAGCTGGCGGTTACACGTGCGTTTTGTACCGTCGTGTTTGAGTGTTCTTCTAGTACTATCAGGGAACGCCCGTCGGTGGGGAACGGGTGGTTTTGGCGGTTGTGTGAACACCCCTGGATTTGGTATGGAAATTTACTAAATTGTATGGCTACATTTTGGTGAAAAAACAAAGGCTGTGTATGAAACACAAAAACAGAATAAGAGGGGTGTTTTAGTTCGAACAGAATCTGAACACCCAAAAGCTTAAATAAAACTAGTGTATCTCGAAAGGGTAATAGTTGTACGCCCTTGTTAATTCGAATGGCCCTTTGTCCATGCCAGAGTCGATATATGTTTATGGACAAGACTAGTCCATGTGTACCAGATGTTGAAGTTCCTGATTTGGTCGATGTCTCGGTCATCCTGCCGTCTTGTTTAAACAAAGTAGTTATCGCTTGATTGCTCTACGCCAACTGTGACGTCCGCCCCCCTAGTAGACGTGTAAAATTCCACAGATTCAAGTGTCCATACATCTTTCATATGGTTTCAAAATACATTGCCGGCTTCGTTCCATCAGAGTCCTTCCTGTGAAACTAAGAGTTGCGTTAAACTCAAATATAGTATTAGGATTAAAACCTAAGTGTAGTAACACTATTATAAAAAAGTATGTGCACTTATTGCGACTATATTCAAGTTTTTTGACGAACTAGCTAGTCGCTAGTGGTGGAATCCGATATATAGCTTTGTGGGATCATTCAAAAAAACATTTGGATAGTATGCTATTTTCTGTCCAATTTTTCGCAAGAGAGTGAAAGCTATGTGTTATAAAGAGGTATAGTATTACCAAACAAACACTAAAAGAAAAGCGCCGGTTGCATATCAGACTTCATTGGAATCCTCCGCCTTCTCGGGCATCCATCCAACGACGACATGTCATGTTTGCCGCCTATGGAATTACGTCGCTGCTGAAGCGGCAAAGTCCTTCCCACGCATGTAGTCAAGCAGTCGTTGGACTCTGCCACCATAGTGTTGTCAATCGAAACCCTAAAACTATTATTTACATGTCGGGGTCGCAGATCCATGGCTGCCACACCCCTCCTGTTGGTGGATGGGGAGGAAACCCAATGTCTGGCCGATGGTGAGACGAGGGAGCTTATTTGCCTTTTTCCCCGCCTCTTAGTGGGCTATAGTAGGGGAAGGAACAATTGCCATGAGTATCCCGACCTCCAGTGTATAGCGCATGCAAATCAAATGTTCAGAACTGGTTGACTAGAGCGAATCAACTTGTGGTTGAGTTGGTTAGGTGGACAGTGGTATCCCCAACCCACCAGGGTTCAAATCCTGGTGCTCGCATTATTTCCTGGATTTATTTCAGGATTTCCGGCGATGCACTTTCAGTGGGAGGAGACGTTGTTGTCGACGACGAGGCGCCTACGGTGACTTCGTAAATCTCAAGAGGATATGTCGGCTCAGTCTCTCGGAGGTGCTCATAGGGGTAGGGTGTGCGTGCGTTCATAGGGATGAGTGTATGCACGTGTATATGAGCGCTTGTGTCTGTACTGATGCTCAAAAAAAAAAAGAATTGGTTGCCTAGAATCCTTTGTGATTTCTTTGCTATTACTCAATATTCTTGACTAGTAAACCAGGAGTCTGTCCACTAACTTATATTTATCTTAACATGCAAGCATGCCACATCGTCATACAATTATGGATTGGATATGGCTCGCCAGAACATGCAGCCATGCATTTGAAAAGATGCACCACCACATATAATCATGCATGAAATACTATTATTCATTATATTGTTCTACTTATATTCAATAAATATTTTACAACTATACATAATCAAATATGATAAGTCATACGTATGCATTTTTAAGTTGGTTCGTATGTCATTGTTCAATTTTTTTTATATTCCACACAATCAAATCACATTAAAATGTATTGCAACCATTCACGCGGCAACGTGCAAGGTATCACCTATTTTATACTAGTACATTACGCACCACACCCTCAAAAGATGATGTCGATCCTACTAAACCAACCGATCCAGTTGAGAGAAAAACCCGACCACTATCATTAAGAAAAAAAAGGTTTCGCTTATTTTGTACGTAGGCTCCATGTGCCCGCGTCACTCCCTCGGTCCATCCCCACGGCTCTAAATCTCATGCCCTTAGAGCATCTACAGCCAGACTTGGCAAATTCGGCACAAAGGTCAGCGGACGCGTTCGGGTGCGTCCACATGCATTGACCGGGCACTCCTCAAAAAATGCATCCACATCCAGACACCTCAGTTACCATATCTCAAATCCATACAAACTTATGCAACTACGTCGATGCACACGCATCGTCCGACTACTCCATCACACTACACTAAACATGCCATCGGACTACCAAAATTTGGCATGTTTGGCTATGATGGAGTTTATCCACGGCTGCCCTTGCCCTTCACGGCGCCCTTGTCGTCCATCTCGCGGAAATATCGGTCGAAGACGCAGTACGAATCGAGCTGGATCTGCTCGTTGCCGTCGCTGGAGGATTGAGATTGGTATATGGCATTCAGATAGTCCTTCTGACTGAAATCATGGAAATACTAGGCTCACCAGGCAGGGAAAGCTAGATATAGCCTAAAAAACCTCCACTTACGGATTCACATACTGGTTGGTATGTTCATCAAGTTCTCGATTACACAAAAGAGTGGGTAGACACATGCGTTGAGGGATGGCTTCCTCCTCTACGGCTGCCCGCATCGCCGCCTCCGCCGCCGCCATTTACGCCGCAATAAGGGCCTCGGCGGCTCTTATCCTCTCCTTCCCACGGCGTGCCGCCCGTTCCCGGTGGGACTCGTAGTCTGCTCGACCGGTGATGGGAAGGAGAGGTGTTTCGGCTGCCAGGACCGCAAGGATCCAGCACCACAGGACCCGAGCGCCCGGTGAGCCGATGCCATGGCGTCGCTACGGACGGATATGTCCCGTCGATTGGGCGTTGTCCTCCCGGGAGTGGCGGAGTGCAATGCGGACTGCCATTGCCTCCTCCAACCCACACGAGATGACACCCCAGTCGACGGATCCGGACTGGTCGGAGTTCAATCCGCTGGCCGCCATGTCGGAGACGGCGCCGAAGACGAGTTTGGGTGGCGAAGGGGAGGGGAGAGGAGTGGAGTGAAGTGGCTAGGGTTTGCTCGGGCGAGAGGATGATGACGAATATAAGTGGGGTCGAGTGGGCCAGCATGGGCCGGGTCCGACGTGGCGGGCGTGCCCGGGAGCGCCCAGGCGCCCCCCATCCGCCCCATATTTGGGCTGGATATGGGGGTGCCGATCAACCCGGGCGTTTGAGGCGTCCGTCTGGATCGAAAAAACGTGATCGGACGGCTCGCCCGGGCGTATGAGGCGGGTTTGAGATGTCCAGCTGTAAAAGGCTCTTATTAGCTTCTTCGCCTCCCCATGTGTCTCTTTTATGAACGGCTCCTCCTCCCAAGTACCATGGATAACTACGTGGTGGATTGTGAGGTCACGCTCCTGGGCTTCAAGGAAGATGTTGGGTTTGCATGGAATGGATCCAAGGTCGTGGGAGAATATCACATGATACCAACACTTATATGGCTTGGATAGGGTTTCAGCAAGGTGGATTTGTGCTCGTCGAGACAGAGTCTTCGAATTTGGTGCCTCTATGTTTGATGATTTAAGGTTAGTGACTTCAGGATTGTCTGATATTGTGAATGTGGTTTCGACAAACCGCATTCGCATATATAGTTTATTATTACATAGAAATCCACGTTCTACTCCAACGAATGGTTTGCTTTTATGTTGCAATTTTTCTTTTGCTATTGGACGCCTTGTTTTTATATGTTGCATGCTTTTGCCTTTCATGACGCGTGTGCACATTAGGGCCATACGACCAGTGTCATATGTATAGTGGGATATTTTCAAATACTCTAACTTCTTTGCATATCAATGCCTGGAGGATTCTCTTACATATCAAAATTAGAGGCCCACTAAAAAAAATAGAGACGGGGGGCAAGGGGGGCAAGCTCAAAGAATTGGTGCTAAAAATGGGCTCCCTGTGTCAAGCAAAGCCCACATATATAGTACTCGTAGAATCTAACCAGTGATTTGAGACGAACAGCCCTTCCATTCCATTCCAACTCCTCATCGTGGGCTTGGCTTGCGGCGCTCCAGCGGTCGCGATCACGCAACCCCACCACGACCCCAGATAATCCCAGACATCTCCGCCAAACTGTCGCCGAATTCTCCACCCATCCGCTCAGAAATCATGGTAACCCACGCGATCCAGCTTGCCGCCCCGTCGATCCCCGGGCTCGTTCGCGTAGACGTGACCCGATCCGATTTGCATTTGACGTTGCTTGCCGCGATCATCGTTATTTTTTGGCTAGGTTTCCGATTTGGATCGGCCCCTGATTCGCTCGCCCGACATTCGGATCGATCGGAACAACGGCGACACGCACCGGCTCCGGAATCGCGAGGACGGCATGTGCCCTCCTAGCCGGTCGCACATGGTGAGCAGTATCCGGCTGTCTGCCAAAACAAAAGTGATCGTGCTTTAGTCTAGTCGCGTGCACATGGCGCGATCGTACTCTGCCGATGGTGCCTCGGCGGCCGCTTTCCCTGTCTCGGTACGTGAAATTTGCATGTGCTTCGGTTATTATCTGCATGATTGGGACCTTGGCCGAGCGATCGTAGCGCTTGTAGTTCTAGACTTGTTAACACTGTGGAGTTGTATTGATGTCTAGTATCGTGTGTGAGAGAGTTCAGTGTGCTGCGCCTATTAGGCTAGGTATAAAGAATAGTGTGGTGTCTGACTTTTTTTTTACGCCCCCAATTTGTGCTCTGGGATACGTACCTCAACTTGGGCAGTCGTCCAAAATCATGAGTATCAAGTTCACGTGTCAGTCAATTTGAGGGGCGGGAAGGAGGGCCGATGGATGGCACTCCCTCTGATCCATAATAAGTGTCGCAATTTTAAATTTAGGTTGAAAGGAGTAGAAAATAGGAACGACACTCGGTGACAGAAATTAGATAACAACAGGGTATATACTTCTTTGGAACATATTGACATGCGGGATTTTACCTCAACAACTTTTGGGCAATGACCTTGGATTGGACACATACTTGATCAACACCAACTTGTGGCTCCGAAACAATACAGTATGTCGAGGAACACAACCCTCGCCGGTTTGGGTCGATGGCCCAGAAACGACATGATGGTTCGAGGTTGAGGAAGGTCGATGACCCTGAAACGAATTTAGATGTTAATGTACCAAACAAATAAACAAACCGAGGGTCATGTGACGTACAAACGCGCTCAAATAACAAACTATGAATGGCCATGGTCCTTCAAGCAAGAACAAAGGCAAGAGCCAATTTATTCTAGAGTTTAAATTACTCCCAATCACATCCAGTTTTTGCAGGTTCATTTATTTATTTTTCTTGGTGGTTTAGATGTTTCAACAACTGTGAAAATAACAATACTTTCCTGCAAGCCTTTCCAATGCAACTGCTCAAGTTTTAGGTTTGATTCCTCCAATCCGTCACAATTTGGATCAATATCCCACTTAGGACCAACTTTGTATGCACTGAAAAAAAAACATTCTCTTATGTCGCTCGTTCTAGAGGACTTACACGAGTACATCTAGCTTGATCTCTTGACATTCAGAATGTACTCTGATTTCTTTTGGTAGAGGAAAAAAGTCAAATAGGCGTGTGTTGTTGTTTCAAATCCTAAATCTCCAGGTTTGCGTGGATCTGTCCACCCCTACATTGGTGTAGGTAATCTCTTCCAATTCCACCCATTTTTTTCATTCAAATCCTCTTATTTTGCATGAATAGTTTAGCACTAGGTGAAACCCTAGTTTTTGTTGAATCCCTAGTTCTATGTGATTACCTAGTTTCATTTAGGTGGTAATGATTTGCTTTGTGCGGATAAATCCTATATACATTGACTTGGAATTGGTATATATTGGGGGGCGGGGGCTAACATGGGAAATTGTGTTGATATGTGTATACTGTTTTCTAATGACAAAGTTGAGGCCATGTAGAAATATGAGATTGCCTTGTTCATTCTATTTGCAAGTATGAATGTTGCCATGTATGTATGTTTAATGTTTGTCTCGTGATTTTTATCAAATAGTCGATGACAATGTCGATGTAGGATGGCCACTAATTCGACCGATGGGCGTTGGCATCGTGAGCTTAACAATGCTTACGAAAAGAGGCATTATGGGCAGTATATCGAGAATGGACACGTATTAAGCAAAATTGTTTGCAATTCGAAGGTATTGACCACAATTTGTGCAATTTTAATGGATGGTACCAACTTTTCGCACGAGGGGTCACACAAAAGGCACTAAGATGCCAGCCATACTTCGAGAGAGCAGGCCTACTACCCTTGTCCTTCAGTTCAATCGTGCCTTGTCAAATATTAACCATGTTGCCTCACTACACTGCTGAATCGTTGGAGGCCAGAGACACATAGTTTCCACCTCACTTTTGCGAGATGACATTCACCTTGCAAGACTTCGCCATGATCATCGCCCTTCCGATCAACATTGAGTCTCTTGCCGGAAATCTGGACAACCGAGGGTGGCGTGCAGTAAGTATTGCTCTCGTCGATGCTTGCCTCACCTCTATTGTTGCAAATGGAAAGAAGGAAAATAGGACATACAGTGTCTCGTTCAAATGGTGGATACTGGCTAACAGATGAGATGTCCTAGTGGGACCACCCCTTTGTTAGCCAGTAGGAACTTGAACGAGACGCCAGGTGTCTTATCGTACTTCTTTCCATCTACGATAATAGAGGGGGAGCAAGCACCGATGAGAGTAGTAACATTTGCACAACACTATCGAATGCCCACATTTTCAAGGACAGACTCGTCTTTGATCAGGAAGTGCTGCCATCATGGCGAAGTCCTCCAGGGTGGTTGTCATCTCGCCACAAGGAAGGCTGGAACTGTGTGTCTCGGGACTCCATCGGTCCAACAGGGTAGTGAGGCCTACATGGTTGATACTCGGTTGGGCACACTTGAACCGGAGGATGAAGGGTAGTAGGCCCACTCTATGGAATTACGACCAGTTGTATTCGTTGTATGGCATCTTGGTGGCTTTTGTGTGGCCCCTCATGCGTAAAGTTGGTACCATATGTCAAAACTGCACAAATTGTGGTCACTACCTTTGAATTACAAATAATAAAGTAAACATGAATAAGATTTTGCTTATTACTTGTCCATTCTTGATATACGGTCCACGAGACCCCTTGTCGTAAACATTGTTAAGCTTAAGATACCAATGCCCATTGGTCGGATCAATGCCATCCTACATGACACAATCAACATTGTCATCAACTATTTGGCATAAATCATGAGGCGGACATTAAACATACATACATACATTATTACTCCCTCCGGTCCTTTTTACTCTTCGTATAACTCTTGACTCGCGTACAAGGAGCGAACTTTGTGAGCGGTTTTGGACTAGTCTACCCCTGTATCGCACGGAAAAGCTACAACCTCTTAATTGTTGCATACATCGATTAGAAGCAACTTTACTTGATGTGTGCATGCTTACTGGCTGCATGCAACCGTGTCACCTCCCACGCTTGGTCCCCACATGCAAACCGGGACGCATGCATCCGTAACGGGCAGAGATCTGGTGACTGGCCTCTGGCAGTCCCTCTAGCCAGTCCCTTTGTAACCGGCGGCCAGCCAGCCATTGGATAAAGGATGGGTGATCTTGATTAAGTATTGTACCGTAGGCACGTTACTGTAGTCTGGATCGGGTACTGTTCACGCAGATCTGTCTGCGTTTCTAGATTGGACGGGATAGAGAGGGGGCCAAGTTACCGTACTATTCAATGGTGACTCGCCTCTATCAAGTCACCGGATCTCAGTCCATCTGTAAGCTCCCATGCGGAGTCCTCACATGTAAACTGATTGGCCGCATGATGCGGTGCCTCTCTCTCTCAAGCGCACGAGCAGTTGCATGCACAATCAATAATCAGGGGTAAAACAGGAAAAAGCGGCCAAGAAATGCTAATGCGTAGACTAATGCGGGGAAAACTGAAAAAAGTTATGCAGAAGGTAAAAAGGACCGGAGGGAGTACAAGCAAAATGAACAGGTTAATGTTATATTTCTACATGGCCTCAACTTTATTATTACAAAATGATACACACATACGTTGAAAGATCGTGGATGTCGCCTAGAGGGGGGGGGGTGAATAGGCGATTTAAAATAATTACGGTTTAGGCTTGAACAAATGCGGAATAAACCTAGCGGTTAATTTGTCAAGCACAAAACCTAAAACAATTAGGCTCACCTATGTGCACCAACAACTTATGCTAAGCAAGATAAGCAACTATGTGATAGCAAGATATATGACAAAGAACAATATGGCTATCACAAAGTAAAGTGCATAAATAAAGGGGCTCGGGTAAGAGATAACCGAGGCACGCACAGACGACGATGTATCCCGAAGTTCACACCCTTGCGGATGCTAATCTCCGTTTGGAGCGGTGTGGAGGCACAATGCTTCCCAAGAAGCCACCAGGCCACCGTAATCTCCTCACGCCCTCGCACAATGCAAGATGCCGTGATTCCACTAAGGGACCCTTGAGGGCGGTCACCGAACCCGTACAAATGGCGACCCTTGGGGGTTGTCACCGAACCCGTACACTTTGGCAACCCTTGGGGGCGGTCACCGGTACCTGAAAAATTGCTCAGGGCGATCTCCACAACCTAATTGGAGACCTCGACGCTTGCCCGGAGCTTTACACCACAATGATTGAGCTCCGAACACCACCAACCGTCTAGGGCACCAAGGCACCCAAGAGGAACAAGCTCTAGGGTGCCCAAACACCCAAGAGTAATAAGCTTCTCAAACTTCACTTCCACGTATCACCGTGGAGAACTCAAACCGATGCACCAAATGCAATGGCAAGGGTACACGGAGTACCCAAGTCCTTCTCTCCCAAATCCCACCAAAGCAACTAATGCTAGGGAGGAAAATCAGAGGAAGAACGAAAGAAGAACACGAAGAACTCCAAGATCTAGATCCAAGGGGTTCCCGTCACTTAGAGGAGAAAGTGATTGGTGGAAACGTGGATCTAGATCTCCTCTCTCTTTTCCCTCAAAAACTAGCAAGAATCCATGGAGGGATTGAGAGTTAGCAAGCTCGAAGAAGGTCAACAATGGGGGAAGAACACGAGCTCAAAAGATTAGGTTCATTGGGGAATAAGACCCCCTTTTATAGGACCTCCCGAATCCAACCGTTATGTGCTCAGGTCGTGCACAAGCGGTACTACCGCTTGGAGGAGCGGTACTACCGCTTAGCACGGTCAAAACAGCCCAACGAGAGAAAAAACACAAGTTTTTGGTCTGGAGCGGTACTACCGCTTAGGAGCCACGGTAGTACTGCTCTGGAGCGGTACTACCGCTCAGGAGCCGCGGTAGTACCGCTCTGGAGCGGTAGTAAAAAATTGCATCCGCTCTAGTCGTGGTAGTACCGCTGCAGCCTTTACCAAAACAGCCACAACTTTTGCAAACGGACTCTGAATTCAACGAAACCAAGTTTGTTGGAAAGCTAACGACATGGGCTAACACAATATTGATATAAATATCAAGAATAAGCAAATGAGAAAAGTCCCATAAGAAAATGGTGAGAATCCTTCATCGGATAAGACCGGTAAAACCTCCAACACAAAAAACATCATAGAAGACGCATGCGAACTCCGTTTTCGATAAACTCAAGCTTGTCATCAAGATGACCATAAGCTCTAAGACTCACAAAGATAACCAAACAAGAACCAAGAAACATGATGCAAGGATGCAATGGTTTGAGCTCTCTACTAACGATACGATCAAGCTACCAACTTGAGAGCCCCCCTTGATAGTACGGCAAACGATCCTATAACACGGTCTCCCAACTACCACCACAAGACCGGTAAAATAGAAAACCTATCAAGGAAAAACCTTTGCCTTGCACATGGTCCACTTGAGCTAGATGAAGACGATCTTGACTCCCTCAAGTTGGACCACCTTTCTTGATTGTGTTGGCTCGATGAAGACTAGATGATTGCTCCCCCATAGTTCACTATGGGTGAGCCACTCTTCGGCACATTTTCACAAGTCCATTGACACCACAATGGATGGCAAGATTCAAGCACTTGATCTCTTCGTGATGCTCCACTTGAACTTGCACACGGCAATCTTGATGACGATCACCACTTGATGTCATCCTTTCCATGGGTTGGATGATATCTTCCTCTTAACGCAAGCCCATGGATACGTACCTAACCCCACATACAACTCTCACATAGACCATGGGTTAGTACATAAATGTCAGGACCCCGACTCAATGCCACATCGATCTAGCATGTAACACCTCATATCACTTTGCGGCCTCACGCACGGTATTCCCACGGGTGTCGCCTTACCTTTGCCCGGGACCGTTTGCGTCTTTTGGCACACGTATATGATAGTGTCGCTAGCATCCATATGATAAGGAGCCCGGGCTGACATGGCTAGTCGTAAACCCAAAGTGGCACAAACTTACAGGGACAGGCATCCATGACCCAACATCGAACGTGTCGGTCATCAGCGAGTGAATCCAGGCTGTAGCACTGGGCTAGCAGGACTCCGGTGAACCGGGCTGTAGCGGGCTAACAGGACTCCGGTATTCATCGCGTGACATTTCCCCGAAGGGACAGACACAGGAACGAAGAAGGACACATGCCGGCCAGCCTAAGTGTTCCGGAGCAGTAGCAAGCTACCATGGCTCGGTGGAAACACTAGGAGACATTTCCCGGTAAGAGAGGCTACCAAGGATAAACAACTAGGTTGTCAGATCCCACACATACCAAGCATTTCAATAACATACACACAATATGCTCGATATGTGCAAATACAACATGGCATCACAACATGACTCTACGACTCAAGTATTTATTCATTAGGCTCCGAGGAGCGAGATATTACAATCATGGGTCTCATGACCCAACAATCAGAGCATACAAGTCAAAGCACATACGGAAGCTTAACATGTCTGAGTACAAACATCTATAAATGAAAAAGGCTGAGAAGCCTGACTATCTACCAGATCCTGCCGAGGGCACAAGATCGTAGCTGAGGTAACAAGCTAAACGTCGAAGTCCACGCGGTACTACTAGTGAGACTGAAGTCTCTCTGCAAAAACATAAAATAGGCAAACGTGAGTACAAATGTACCCAGCAAGACTTACATCAGATCTATCTATATATGCATCATTATCAACAAAGGGGGGGGGGGTGGAGTTTAACTGCAGCAAGCCAGCTTTGACTCGGTGGCTATCCTGAACTACGACTGCAAGTAACTCCTTTGAGGTGGCGCACACGAGTCCACATATTCACCATATCAATACACCACTATGGATCCGCTCTCGTCTCCCTGCGAGAACGCCATCCATAGCACTCACGCTTATCTTGCGTATTTTAGAGTATCTACTTTCACTTGTCTATGAACTATGCAAGGGGTCCAAGTTTCCATATCCGAGGAATCCGGCTATTCGAATAGATAGTGATAACCCTGCAGGGGTGTACTTCTTTGCACACGCTTTCGCCACTTATCGCCCTGTACACGTCATGTACCTCGGCAACCTTCAAGCGGAAGCCGGGCGGGGGAGTCGGCCACGACCTGACTAACCGAACAAGTCTCTAGTCTAGGTTTATCGCCTATTCGGGTTCCATCCGCAAGGAGATCCGGCCTGGGTGTCGCTCACGGCCCCAAACGATGTGAGCAGGGTTCCCAAGCCCACCATCCGGGTGCTACTTGGTACACCGGGCCACTGTGCCTAGTCTGTCCCAAGCCCACCTGTACTGGGTGCCACTTGGTAGACTACTAACACTACCTACAAACACCAGAAACTAGTTGCAACTCCTGGACAGAGATCAAGTTGATTAATAAGTCGAGAGGGGCACTTAAGCATTCCAATGTGTGGTAGTAGCTGGTCATGGATCACAAACACAGAACTCAGTTCCTGAGGACGACTGCAATGAGACAACCCACCATGTACTCCTGCATGGCCTCTCACCGCTACCTTTACCAAATCGTGTTCACACACTTAGCTCACACACAGTAGGACATGTTCACACACCTCTGATTCATCCCCGATGAATCAGACCTGACTCAACTCTAAGCAGTAGCAGGCATGACAAACAAGCATGAATGAGTAGGCACAACAGGGCTCAAACAACTCCTACTCATGCTAGTGGGTTTCATCTATTTACTGTGGCAATGACAGGTCATGCAAAGGATAAAGGGGTTCAGCTACCGCAGCAAGTAACAGATGAATCGGTGTTGTCCTAATGCATTAAAAGAGAGCAGGAGCGAGAGAGTAGGATTGTATCGGAATGAACAAGGGGGTTTCGCTTGCCTGGCACTTCTGAAGATGGCATTGAGTCTTCATCAGTGTCAACGATCACAACGTCGGAACAACGTCTACCGAGGGGGAACAACACCGGCAAACACAGAAGAAACACGATCAATGCAATGCACAATATGATGCATGCTCATGACATGGCAATATGAATGTGTTTTGAGCTAATGCAACTAGCAACAGATTAAATGAAGTTGGTTTGAATACAAGATTCAAATTCAAACTCCATATGTGATTATTCAAATGCCATTTAATTGATTTGTGCTAAATAGCAGCTATAAGTTGTTCTATCATGCATGAAAATGGTACAGATGGATTCCTTGAATTTTTCTGATAATTTTTCATATATAAATTATTTAATTTGGAGTTACGGTTGAATTTCTATGATTTTTAGAAGTTTATACAATTTTCTGGAATTTTCTGAATTAAAATAAATCCAGAAAATGATTTATTGCGTCAGCACTAGGTCATGCTGATGTCAGCAGGTCAACTAGGCGGGTCCAGGTCAAACCTGACGTGTGGGGTCCACACGTCAGTGACAAGGGTTAAACAGGGGGGTTTAGTTTAGTTTAATTAAAGATTAGGGGCACTAGGGCCCACATGTCAGTGGCTTAATTAAAATTAGTTATTAATTAACCAAAAGTTAGCAGGGGCCGGGCCCACCTGTCAGTGAGCCTGGGGAAGTCAAACAGGGGTCAAACCCGCCGGACTTGGTCCACGGCTCGTCGCCGGTGAAGCCCGAGACGGCGGAGGGGGTCGGAATTCCTCCTCCGGCGACCAAATGGCCGGCGGAGGGCATCTACGTGACGCTGAAGATCCAGCGCGTCGAGTGGTGCGGTTAGTTATGCCGGGGGCGATCTATATCGACGGCGGCGAGCTCAAAGGCGGTGGCCGGAGTTCGGGCAACAGCGGAGATGGCGCTATAGGGCATGGCAGGGAGCACCCGTGGGTGTTTCGGGTTCGCAGGAGCGCGGTGAGCACGCTGGTGATGCTCGGGCGAGCGGTCGAGCTCACGAGCACGGAGCTCGTTGACCATGGCGGCGGCGAGCCTCGGCGGAGGTGGGGAAGCTAGCTAGGGGAGGGGAACGACGGGGATTCCAGGGGGAAAAAGGAGAGTGGCTCACGTAGGGACTAGCAGAGTCAACGACGAGGTCGGGGAAGCACTGGACGACGCGAATTTACGGCGGCGATCTCCGGGCACCGGAGATGAAGACGACGACGCTCCGGTCGACTGGGGCCTCCTCTGGTCGCGTGCGTCGGTGTGCAGCTCCATGGGGTCGGGACGGAGCTCAGGGATGTGGAGAGGGAGCGAGGGGGTGGCTGTGGCCGCGGCGAACGGCGTCGGTGGCGACGAGCTCCGCTCGAGCAGAGAGGGAGAGAGAGCAGAGGAGAGGATAGGGACGGAGGGAGAGATACGGGAGAGTGAGAGAGGGTCGAGGGGGGTGCGTGGCGTCTCCCAGAGGCGTCCAGGCGGAGGAGGAGGCAACCAGGCAGGGAGGAGGTGGCCGGGGCGCGTGGTCGCGCGCGCCGGGCACGTGCCCGTCCTCGTGGCAGAGGAGGAAGGTGACAGGGGGGGTAGCAGTGGCGGGCTGGGCCGCCAGCTGGAGTTGAGCCAGGTGGGCTGAGAGGTGAGCGCTAGGTAAGTTCCTTCTTTGTTTTTAATTTTTTTGTTCTGTTATATTTTTATTTAATCTTTTGCCACTGTTTTGAATTTAAAATAAGTCAGTGGCTTAATTAAAATTAGTTATTAATTAACCAAAAGTTAGCAGGGGCCGGGCCCACCTGTCAGTGAGCCTGGGGAAGTCAAACGGGGGTCAAACCCGCCGGACTTGGTCCACGGCTCGTCGCCGGTGAAGCCCGAGACGGCGGAGGGGGTCGGAATTCCTCCTCCGGCGACCAAATGGCCGGCGGAGGGCATCTACGTGACGCTGAAGATCCAGCGCGTCGAGTGGTGCGGTCAGTTATGCCGGGGGCGATCTATATCGACGGCGGCGAGCTCAAAGGCGGCGGTCGGAGTTCGGGCAACAGCGGAGATGGCGCTATAGGGCATGGCAGGGAGCACCCGTGGTTGTTTCGGGTTCGCAGGAGCGCGGTGAGCACGCTGGTGATGCTCGGGCGAGCGGTCGAGCTCACGAGCACGGAGCTCGTTGACCATGGCGGCGGTGAGCCTCGGCGGAGGTGGGGAAGCTAGCTAGGGGAGGGGAACGACGGGGATTCCAGGGGGAAAAAGGAGAGTGGCTCACGTAGGGACTAGCAGAGTCGACGACGAGGTCGGGGAAGCTCTGGACGACGCGAATTTACGGCGGCGATCTCCGGGCACCGGAGATGAAGACGATGACGCTCCGGTCGACTGGGGCCTCCTCTGGTCGCGTGCGTCGGTGTGCAGCTCCATGGGGTCGGGACGGAGCTCAGGGATGTGGAGAGGGAGCGAGGGGGTGGCTGTGGCCGCGGCGAACGACGTCGGTGGCGACGAGCTCCGCTCGAGCAGAGAGGGAGAGAGAGCAGAGGAGAGGATAGGGACGGAGGGAGAGATACGGGAGAGTGAGAGAGGGTCGAGGGGGGTGCGTGGCGTCTCCCAGAGGCGTCCAGGCGGAGGAGGAGGCAACCAGGCAGGGAGGAGGTGGCCGGGGCGCGTGGTCGCGCGCGCCG